>NW_020175439.1:2769535-2967745 GCF_003031525.2 Neophocaena asiaeorientalis asiaeorientalis | reverse complement strand
CTCTAGTTGCGGAGGACAGGCTCCGGACGCGCAGGCTCAGCGGGCATGGCTCACGGGCCCAGCCGCTCCGTGGCATGTGGGATCTTCCCAGACCGGGGCATGAACCCATGTGCCCTGCATCGGCAGGCGGACTCTCAACCACTGCACCACCAGGGAAGCCCTCGCTTCACTTTTTAATTTTACTTTATTTATTTTTTATACAGCAGGTTCTTATTAGTTATCTATTTTATACATATTAGTGTATACATGTCAATCCCAATCTCCCAATTCATCACACCACCACCACCATCCCTGCCACCTTCCCCCCTCGGTGTCCATACGTTTTTCTCTACATCTGTGCCTCTAGTTCTGCCTTGCAAACCAGTTCATCTATACCATTTTTCTATTTATTTGTTTATTTATTTTTGGCTGTGTTGGGTCTTCATGGCTGTGCACGGGCTTTCTCTAGTTGTGGCTAGTGGGGGCTACTCTTTGATATGGTGCATGGGCTTCTCATTTCAGTGGCTTCTCTTGTTGTGGAGCACAGGCTCTAGGTGCACGGGCTTCAGTAGTTGTGGCATGCAGGCTTCAGTAGTTGTGGCACAAGGGCTCTAGAGAGCAGGTTCAGTGGTTGTGGCGCACGGGCTTAGTTGCTCCGCGGTGTGTGAGATCTTCCTGGACCAGGGCTCGAACCCGTGTCCCATGCATTGGCAGGTGGATTCTTAACTACTGCGCCACCGGGGAAGTCCTGTACCATTTTTCTAGATTCCACATATATGCATTAATATATGATATTTGTTTTCCTCTTTCTGATTTACTTCACTCTGTATGGCAGTCTCTAGATCCATCCACGTCTCTACAAATGACCCAACTTCGTTCCTTTTTATGGCTGAGTAATATTCCATTGTATACATGTACCACATCTCCTTTATCCATTCATCTGTCGGTGGGCGTTTGGTTGCTTCCATGACCTGGCTATTGTAAATAGTGCTGCAATGAACATTGGGGTGCATGTGTCTTTTTGAATTACGGTTTTCTATGGGTATATGCCCAGGAGTGGGATTGTGGGGTCATATGGTAATTCTATTTGTAGTTTTTTAAGGAACCTCCATACTGTTCTCCATAGTGGCTGTATCAGTTTACATTCCCATCAACAGTGCAAGAGGGTTCCCTTCTCTCCACACCCTCTCCAGCATTTATTGTTTGTAGATTTTCTGATGATGCCCATTCTAACTGGTGTGAGGTGATACTTCCTTGTAGTTTTGATTTGTATTTCTCTAATAATTAGTGATGTAGAGCAGCTTTTCATGTGCCTCTTGACCATCAGTATGTCTTCTTTGGAGAAATGTCTATTTAGGTCTTCTGCCCATTTTTTGATTGGGTTGTTTGTTTTTTAATATTGAGCTGCATAAGCTATTTATATATATTGGAGATTAATACTTTGTCCATTGATTTTTTTGCAAATATTTTCTCCCATTCTGAGGGTTGTCTTTTCATCTTGTTTATAGTTTCCTTTGCTGTGCAAAAGCTTTGAAGTTTCATTAGGTTCCATTTGTTTATTTTTGTTTTTATTTCTATTACACTAGGAGGTGGGTCAAGAAAGATCTTGATGTAATTTATGTCAAAAAGTGTTTTTCGTATGTTTTCCTCTAAGAGTTCTACAGTGTCTGGTCTTACATTTAGGTCTTTAATCCATTTTGAGTTTATTTTTGTGTATAGTGTTAGGGAGTGTTCTAATTTCATTCTTTTACATGTAGCTGTCCAGTTTTTCCAGCACCATTTATTGAAGAGACTATCTTTTCTCCATTGTATATCCTTGCCTCCTTTGTCATAAATTAGTTGACCATAAGTGCATGGCTTTATCTCTGGACTTTCTATCCTGTTCCATTGACCTATATTTCTGTTTTTGTGCCGGTACCATATTGTCTTGATTATTGTATCTTTGTAGTATAGTCTGAAGCCAGGGAGTCTGATTCTTCCAGGTCTGTTATTTTCCCTCAATGTTGCTTTGGCTATTCAGAGTCTTTTGTGTCTCCATACAAATTTTAAGATTTTTTTGTTCTAGTTCTCCAAAAGGTGTCATTGGTAATTTGATAGGGATTGCATTGAATCTGTAGATTGCTTCTCGTAGTAATTGATTCTTCCAATCGAAGAATGTGGTATATCTCTCCATCTCTTTGTGTCATCTTTGCTTTCTTTCATCCATGTCTTGTAGTTTTCTGAGTACAGGCCTTTTACCTCCTTAAATAGGTTTGTTCCTAGGAATTTTAATCTTTTTGTTGCAATGGTGTATGGGATTGTTTCCTTAATTTCTCTTTCTGATTTTTGTTGTTAGTGTATAGGAATGTAAGAGATTTCTGTGCATTAATTTTGTATCCTGCAACTTTACTAAATTCATTGATTAGATCTAGTAGTTTTCTGGTGGCATCTTTAGGATTCTGTATGTATAGTATCATATCATCTGAAAACAGTGACAGTATTACTTCTTTTCCAATTTGTATTCCTTTTACAAATTTTAAGATTTTTTTGTTCTAGTTCTCCAAAAGGTGTCATTGGTAATTTGATAGGGATTGCATTGAATCTGTAGATTGCTTCTCGTAGTAATTGATTCTTCCAATCGAAGAATGTGGTATATCTCTCCATCTCTTTGTGTCATCTTTGCTTTCTTTCATCCATGTCTTGTAGTTTTCTGAGTACAGGCCTTTTACCTCCTTAAATAGGTTTGTTCCTAGGAATTTTAATCTTTTTGTTGCAATGGTGTATGGGATTGTTTCCTTAATTTCTCTTTCTGATTTTTGTTGTTAGTGTATAGGAATGTAAGAGATTTCTGTGCATTAATTTTGTATCCTGCAACTTTACTAAATTCATTGATTAGATCTAGTAGTTTTCTGGTGGCATCTTTAGGATTCTGTATGTATAGTATCATATCATCTGAAAACAGTGACAGTATTACTTCTTTTCCAATTTGTATTCCTTTTATTTCTTTTTCTTCTCTGATTGCTGTGGTTAGGACTTACTTCCAAAATTGTGCTGAATATTGGTGGCCAGAGTGGACATCTTTGTCTTGTTCCTGACCTTAGAGGAAATGCTTTCAGTTTTTCACCATTGAGAATGATGTTTGCTGTGGGTTTGTCGTATATGGCCTTTATTATGTTGAGGTAAATTTCCACTATGCCCACTTTTTGGAGAGTTTTTATCATAAATGGGTGTTGAATTTTCTCAAAAGCTTTTTCTGCATCTATTGTGATGATCATATGGTTTTTATTCTTCCATTTCTTAATACGGTGTATCACATTGATTGATTTGCATATATTGAAGAATCCTTGCATCCCTGGGGTAAATACCACTTGATCATGTCATGGTGTATGAGTCTTTTAATGTGTTGTTGGATTCTGTTTGCTAGTGTTTTGTTGAGGATTTTTGCATCTATATTCATCAGTGATATTGGTGTGTAATTTTCTTCTTTTTTCAGTGTCTCTGTCTGGTTTTGGTATCAGGGTGATGGTGGCCTCATAGCATGAGTTTGGGACTGTTCCTTCCTCTGCAATTTTTTGGAAGAGTTTGAGAAGGATGGGTGTTAGTACTTCTCTAAATGTTTGATAGAATGCACCTGTGAAGCCATCTGGTACTGACTGGACTTTTGTTTGTTGGGAGATTTTTAATCACAGTTTCAATTTCATTACTTGTGACTGGTTTGTTCATATTTTCTATTTCTTCCTGGTTCAGTCTTGGAAGGTTTTACCTTTCTAAGAATTTGTCCATTTCTTCCAGGTTGTCCATTTTATTGGCATAGAGTTTCTTGTAGTAGTCTCTTATGATGCTTTGTGTTTCTGTGGTGTCTGTTGTAACTTCTCCTCTTTCATTTCTAATTTTATTGATTTGAGTCCTCTCCCTCTTTTTCATGATGAGTCTGGCTATAAGTTTATCAATTTTGTTTATCTTCTCAAAGAAGAACTTTTATTGATCTTTGTTACTGTTTTCTTTGTTTCTATTTCATTTATTTCTGCTCTGATCTTTATGATTTCTTTCCTTCTACTAACCTTGGGTTTTATTTGTTCTTCCTTCTCTAGTTCCTTTAGGTGTAAGGTTAGATGGTTTATTTGAGATTTTTCTTGTTTCTTGAGGTAGGATTGTATGGCTGTAAACTTACCTCTTAGAACTGCTTTTGCTGCATCCAATAGGTTTTGGATCATCTTGTTTTCATTGTCATTTGTCTGTAGGTATTTTTTGATTTCCTTTTTGATTTCTTCAGTGATCTCTTGGTTATTTAGTAATGTATTGTTTAGCCTCCATATGTTTGTGTTTTTTACGTTTTTTTCCCTGTAATTTATTTCTAATCTCATAGTGTTGTGGTCGGAAAAGATGCTTGATATGATTTCAATTTTGTTGAATTTACCAAGGCTTGATTTGTGACTCAATATGTGAACTATCCTGGAGAATATTCAGTTGCAATTGAGAAGAAAGTGTAATCTGCTGTTTTTGGATGGAATACCCTATAAATATCAGCTAAATCTATCTGGTATATTGTGTCATTTAAAGCTTCTGTTCCTTATTAATTTTCTGTCTGGATGATCTGTCCATTGGTGTAAGTGAGGTGTTAAACCCCCCCACTATTATTTTGTTACTGTCAATTTCCTCTTTTATAGCTATTAGCATTTGCCTTATGTATTGAGGTGCTCCTATGTGGGGTGCATATATATTTATAATTATTATATCTTCTTGGTTTGATCCCTTGATCATTATGTAGTGTCCTCCCTTGTCTCTTGTAACGGTCTTTATTTTCAAGTCTATTTTATCTGATATTAGTATTGCTACTCCAGCTTTCTTTTGATTTCCATTTGCGTGGAATATCTTTTTCCATCCCCTCACTTTCAGTTTGTATGTGTCCCTAGGTCTGAAATGGGTCTCTTGTACACAGCTTATAGTTGGTTCTTGTTTTTGTATCCATTCAGTGAGCCTGTGTCTTGTGGTTGGAGAATTTAATCCATTCACATTTAGGGTAATTTTCCATATGTATGTTCCTATTACCAGTTTCTTAATTGTTTTGCATTTGTTTTTGTAGGTCCTTTTCTTCTCTTCTGTTTCCCACTTAGAGAAGTTCCTTTAGCATTTGTTGTAGAGCTGGTTTTGTGGTGCTGAATTCTCTTAGCCTTTGTCTGTAAAGCTTTTGATTTCTCTGTTGAATCTGAATGAGATCCTTGCCAGGTAGAGCAATCTTGGTTGTAGGTTCTTCCCTTTCATCACTTTAAATATATCATGCCACTCCTTTCTGGCTCGTAGAGCTTCTGCTGAGAAATCAGTTGTTAACCTTATGGGAGTTCCATTGTATGTCATTTGTCGTTTTTTCCTTGCTGCTTTTAATAATTTTCTTTGTCTTTAATTTTTGTCAGTTTGATTACTATGTGTCTCAGTGTGTTTTTCCTTGGGTTTATCCTGCCTGAGACTCTCTGTGCTTCCTGCTCTTGTGTGGCTATTTCCTTTCCCATGTAAGGGGAGTTTTCGAAAATGATCTCTTCAAATATTTTCTCGGGTCCTTTCTGTCTCTCTTCTCCTCTGGGACCCATATAATGCGAATGTTGGTGCATTTAATATTTAGAGACCTCTCAGAGGTCTCTAAGGCTGTCTTCATTTCTTTTAATTCTTTTTTCTTTATTCTTTTCCACAGCAGTGATTTTCACCATTCTGTCTTCCAGGTCACTTCTCTGTTCTTCTGTCTCAGTTATTCTGCTATTGATTCCCTCTACAATGTTTTTCATTTCAGTTATTGTTATTGTATTGTATTGTATTGTTCATCTCTGTTTGTTTGTTCTTTAATTCTTCTAGGTCTTTGTTAAACATATCTTGCATCTTCTTGATCTTTGCCTCCACTCTTTTTCCAAGGTCCTGGATCATCTTCACTATCATTATTCTGAATTCTTTTTCTGGAAGGTTGCCTAGTTCCACTTTATTTAGTTGTTTTTCTGGGGTTTTATCTTGTTTTTTCATCTGGTAGATAGTCCTCTGCCTTTTCATTTTGTCTTACCTTTCTGTGAATGTGGTTTTCATTCCACAGGCTGCAGGATTGTAGTTCTTCTAGCTTCTGCTGTCTGCTCTCTGTTGGATGAGGCTATCTAGGAGGCTTGTGCAAGCTTCCTGATGGGAGGCACTGGTGTTGGCTAGAGCTGGGTGTTGCTCTGGTGGGCAGAGCTCAGTAAAACTTTAATCCACTTGTCTGCTGATGGGTGAGGCTGGGTTCCCTCCCTGTTGTTTGTTTGGCCTGAGGCAACCCAGCACTGGAGCCTACACGCTCTTTGGTGGGGCTAATGGTGGATTCCAGGAAGGCTCAAGCCAAGGAGTACTTCCCAGAACTTCTGCTCCCAGTGTTCTTGTCCCTTCCCCGTCCTGTTGAAGTCCTGCAGTTAAATCCTGCTAGGCTTCAACGTCTGATTCTCTGGTAATTCCTCCTCCTGTTGTGGGATCCCCAGGTTGGTAAGCCTGATGTGGGGCTCAGAACCTTCACTCCAGTGGGTGGACTTCTGTGGTACAACTGTTCTCCCGTTTGTGAGTCACACACCCAGTGGTTATGAGATTTGATTTTATTGTGATTGCGCCCCTCATACTGTCTCATTGTGGCTTCTCCTTCGTCTTTGGATGTGGGGTATCTTTTTTGGTGAGTTCCAGTGTCATCCTGTTGATGATCATTCAGCAGTTAGTTGTGATTTCAGTGCTATTGCAAGAGGGAGTGAGCACACATCCTTCTACTCTGCCATTTTGAACCAATCTCCTCGTTTTTCTTTTGTTTAACATCTTTATTGGAGAATAATTGCTTTACAGTGGTGTGTTAGTTTCTGCTTTATAGCAAAGTGAATCAGCTATACATATATCCCCATATCTCTTCCCTCTTGAGTCTCCCTCCCTGCCACCCTCCCTATCCCACCCCTATAGATGGTTACAAAGCACCAAGTTGTTCTCTCTGTGCTATGCGACTGCTTCCCAATAGCTATTGGTTTTACATTTGGTAGTGTATATATGTCTATACCACTCTCTCACTTTGTCACAGCTTACCCTTCCCCCACCCTGTGTCTTCAAGATTCTCTAGTAGGTCTGTGTCTTTATTCCTGTTCTGCCCCTAGATTCTTCATGACCTTTTCTTTTTTCTGTTTTTTAGATTCCATATATATATGTTAGCATATGGTATTTGTTTTTCTCCTTCTGACTTACTTCACTCTGTATAACAGACTCTAGGTCCATCCACCTCACTACAAATAACTCAATTTCGTTTCTTTTATGGCTGAATAATATTCCATTGTATATATGTGCCACATCTTCTTTATCCATTCATCTGTCGGTGGACACATAGGTTTCTTCCATGTTCTGGGTAGTGTAAATATAGCTGCAGTGAACATTGTGGTACCTGACTCTGTTTGAATTATGGTTTTCTCAGGGTATATGCCCAGTAGTGAGATTGCTGGGTCGTATGGCAGTGCTATTTTTAGTTTTTTAAGGAACCTCCATACTGTTCTCCATAGTGGCTGTATCAATTTACATTCCCACCAACAGTGCAAGAGGGTTCCCTTTTCTCCACACCTTCTCCAGTATTTATTGTTTGTAGATGTTTTGATGATGGCCATTCTGACGGGTGTGAGATGATATCTCATTGTAATTTTGATTTGCATTTCTCGAATGATTAATGATGGTGAGCATTCGTTCCTGTGTTTGTTGGCAACCTGCATATCTTCTTTGGAGAAATATCTATTTAGGTCTTCTGCCCATTTTTGGACTGGGTTTTGTTTTTTTTTTATACTGAGCTGCATGTCCTGCTTGTAAATTTAGGAGGTTAATCCTCTGTAAGTTGCTTCATTTGCAAATATTTTCTCCCATTCTGAGGGTTGTCTTTTGGTCTTGTTTATGGTTTCCTTTGCTGTGCAAAAGCTTTTAAGTTTCATTAGGTCGCATTTGCTTATTTTTGTTGTTTCACTTTCTCTAGGAGGTGGGTCAAAATGGATCTTGCTGATTTACGTCATAGAGTGTTCTGCCTATGTTTTCCACTAAGAGTTTCATACTGTCCAGTCTTACATTTAGGTCGCTAATCCATTTTGAGTTTATTTTTGTGTATGGTGTTAGGGAGTGTTCGAATTTCATTCTTTTACATGTACCTGTCCAGTTTTCCCAGCACCACTTATTGAAGAGGCTGTCTTTTCTCCATTGTATATTATTGCCCCTTTATCAAAGATAAGGTGACCATAAGTGTGTGGGTTTATCTTTCTTTGGGCTTTCTATCTGGTTCCATTGATCTATATTTCTTTTTTTGTGCCAGTACCATACTGTCTTGACTACTGTAGCTTTGTAGTATAGTCTGAAGTCAGGGAGCCTGATTTCTCCAGTTCTGGTTTACTTTCTCAAGATTGCTTTGGCTATTGGGGTCTTTTGTGTTTCCATACGGATTGTGAAATATTTTATTCTAGTTCTGTGAAAAATGCCAGTGGTAGTTTGATAGGGATTGCATTGAATCTGTAGATTGCTTTGGGTAGTGGAGTCATTTTCACAGTGTTGATTTTTCCATTCCAAGAACATGGTATATCTCTCCATCTGTTTGTATCATCTTTGTTTCATCAGTGTCTTATAGTTTTCTGCATACAGGTCTTTTTCTCTCCTTAGATGGTTTATTCCTAGGTATTTTATTCTTTTTGTTGCAATGGTCAATGGGAGTGTTTCCTTAATTTCACTTTCAGGTTTTTCATCATTAGTGTATACGAATGCAAGAGATTTCTGTGCATTAATTTTGTATCCTGCAACTTTACCAAATTCATTGATTAGCTCTAGTAGTTTTCTGGTAGCATCTTTAGGATTCTCTATGTATAGTATCATGTCATCTGCAAACAGTGATAGCTTTACTTCTCTTCCAATTTGTATTCCTTTTATTTCTTTTTCTTCTCTGAATGCTGTGGCTAAAACTTCTGAAAGAATGTTGAATAATAGTGGCGAGAGTGGGCAACCTTGTCTTGTTCCTGATCTTAGTGGAAATGTTTTCAGTTTTTCACCATTGAGGACGATGTTGGCTGTGGGTTTGTCATATATGGCCTTTATTATGTTGAGATAAGTTCCTTCTTTGCCTACTTTCTGGAGGGTTTTTAGCATAAATGGGTGTTGAATTGTGTTGAATGCTTTTTCTGCATCTATTGAGATGATCATACGGTTTTTATTCTTCAATTTGTTAATATGGTGTATCACGTTGATTGATTTGTGTATATTTAAGAATCCTTGCATTCCTGGGATAAACCCCATTTGATCATGGTGTATGATCCTTTTGATATGATGTTGGATTCTGTTTGTCAGTATTTTGTGGAGGAGTTTTGCATCTGTGTTCAAAAGTGATACTGACCTGTAGTATTCTCTCTTTGTTACATCTTTGTCTGGTTTTGGTATCAGGGTGATGGTGGCCTCGTAGAATGAGTTTTTGAGTGTTCCTCCCTCTGCTATATTTTGCAAGAGTTTGAGAAGGATAGGTGTTAGCTATTCTCTGAATGTTTGATAGAATTCACCTGTGAAGCCATCTGGTCCTGGGCTTTTGTTTGTTGGAAGACTTTTAACCACAGTCTCAATTTTAGTGCTTGTGATTGGTCTGTTTGTATTTTCTATTTCTTCCTGTTTCAGTCTCAGAAGGTTGTGCTTTCCTAAGAATTTGTCCATTTCTTCCAGGTTGTCCACTTTATTGGCATATAGTTGCTTATAGTAATCTCTCATGATCCTTTGTATTTCTGCACTGTCATTTTTTACATCTCCTTTTTCATTTCTAATTCTATTGATTTGAGTCTTCTCCCTTTTTTTCTTGATGCGTCTGGCTAATGGTTTATCAATTTTGTTTTATCTTCTCAAAGAACCAGCTTTTTGTTTTATTGATCTTTGCTATTTTTTCCTTCATTTCTTTTTCATTTATTTCTGATCTGATCTTTATGATTTCTCTCCTTCTGCTATCTCTGGCATTTTTTTGTTCTCCTTTCTCTGAATGCTTTAGGTGTAAGGTTAGGTTGCTTACTTGAGATGTTTCTTGTTTCTTGAGGTAAGATTCTTTTGCTATAAACTTCCCTCTTAGAACTGCTTTTGCTGCATCCCATACGTTTTGGGTCATCGTGTTTTCATTGTCATTTGTTTCTAGGTATTTTTTGATTTCCTCTTTGATTTCTTCAGTGATCTCTTGGTTATTTAGTAGTGTATTGTTTACCCTCCATTTGTTTGTATTTTTTATAGATTTCTTCCTGTTATTGATATCTAGTTTCATAGTGTTGTGGTCAGAAAAGATACTTGATACATTTCAATTTTCTTAAATTTACCAAGGCTTGATTTGTTACCCAAGATATGATCTATCCTGGAGAATGTTCCATAAGCACTTGAGAAGTATAATCTGTTTTTTTGGATGGAATGTCCTATAAATATCAATGAAGTCCTTCTTGTTTAATGTATCATTTAAAGCTTGTGTTATTTATTTTCAGTTTGTATGATCTGTCCATTGGTGAAAGTGGGATGTTAAATTCCCCTACTATGATTGTGTTACTGTTGATTTCCCCTTTTATGGCTGTTAGTTTTTGCCTTATGTATTGAGGTGCTCCTATGTTAGATGCATAGATATTTACAATTGTTGTATCTTCTTCTTGAATTGATCCCTTGATCATTATGAAGTGTCCTTCTTTGTCTCCTATAATAGTCTTTGTTTTAACATCTATTTTGTCTGATATGAGAGTTGCTACTCCAGCTTTTTTTGATTTGCATTTGCGTGGAGTATCTTTTTCCATTCCCTTACTTTCAGTCTGTATGTGAACCTAGATCTTGTAGACAGCATATATACAGGTACATATATATACAGGTCTTGTTTTTGTATCCATTCAGCCAGTCTGTGTCTTTTGGTTGGAGCACTTAATCCATTTACATTTAAGGTAATTATCGATGTGTATGTTCCTATTACCATTTTCTTAATTGTTTTGGGTTAGTTATTGTACGTCTTTTCCTTCTCTGGTGTTTCCTGCCTAGAGAAGTTCCTTTAGCATTTGTTGTAAAGCTGGTTTGGTGGTGCTGAATTCTCTTAGCTTTTACTTGTCTGTAAAGGTTTTGATTTCTCCATCGAATCTGATTGAGATCCTTGCTGGGTAGAGTAATCTTGGTTGGAGGTTTTTCGCTTTCATCACTTTAAATATGTCCTGCCACTCCTTTCAGTCTTGCAGAGTTTCTTCTGAATGATCAGCTGTTAACCTTATGGGGATTCCCTTGTATGTTATTTGTTGTTTTTCCCTTGCTGCTTTTAGTATTTTTTCTTTGTATTTAATTTTTGATAGTTTAATTAATATGTGTCTTGGTGTGTTTCTCCTTGGATTTATCCTGTATGGGACTCTCTGTGCTTCCTGCAGTTGTTTAACTATTTCCTTTACCATATTAGGGAAATTTTCAACTATAATGTCCTCAATTTTTTTCTCAGTCCGTTTTTCTCTTCTTCCTATAATTCTAATGGTGCATTTAATGTTGTCCCAGAGGTCTCTGAGACTGTTCTCAATTCTTTTCATTCTTTTTTCTTTATTCTGCTCTGAGGTAGTTATTTCCACTATTTTATCTTCCAGGTCACTTATCCGTTCTTCTGCCTCAGTTATTCTGCTATTGATTCCTTCTAGAGAATTTTTAATTTTCTTTATTATGTTTTTCATCATTGTTTGTTTGCTCTTTAGTTCTTCTCGGTCCTTTTTAAACATTTCTTGTATTTTCTCCTTTCTATTTACAAGATTTCGAATCATCTTTACTATCATTATTCTGAATTCTTCTTCAGGTAGACTGCCTATTTCCTCCTCATTTTTTGGTCTCGTGGGTTTTTACCTTGATTCTTCATCTGCTGTGTGTTTCTCTGTGTTCTCCTTTTACTTAACTTACTGTGTTTGGCGTCTCCTTTTTGCAGGCTGCATGTTCATAGTTCCTGTTTTTTGTTTTTGTCTGCCCCCAGTGGCTAAGGGTGGTTCAGTGGGTTGTGTAGACTCTCTGGTAGAGGGGACTGGTGCCTGTGTTCTGGTGGATGAGGCTGGATCTTGTCTTTCTGGTGGGCAGGTCTGCATCTGGTGGTATGTTTTGGGGTGTCTGTGACCTTACTGTGAATTTAGGCAGCCTGTCTGCTAATGGGTGGGGTTGTGTTCCTCTCTTGCTAGTTGTTTGGCATAAGGTGTTCAGCACTGTAGCTTGCTGGTTGTTGAGTGGAGCTGGGTCTTGGCGTTGAGATGGATATCTCTGGGAGATTTTTGCCGTTTGATATTACGTGGAGCTGGGACGTCTCTAGTGGACCAATGTCCTGAACTAGGCTTTGCCACCTCAGAGGCACAGCCCTGATGTCCGGCCGGAGTACTAAGACCCTGTCATCCACACAGCTCAGAATAAAAGGGAGAAAAAAAGAAAGAAAGAGAAAAATAAAATAAAGTTGTTAAAATAAAAATTAATTATTAAAAATAAAAAAAATTTTTAAGCAATAAAAAAAGAAAGAATAGAGGAACCAAACCAAAAAAAACAAATCCACCAATGATAACAAGTGCTAAAAACTATACTAAAACGAAAAACGGACAGACAGAACCTTAAGACAAATGGTAAAAGCAAAGCTATACAGATGAAATCACACACAGAAGCATACACATACACACTCACAAAAGTGAAAAAGGGGGAAAAAAATATATATGTCATTGCTCCCAAAATCCACCGCCTCAATTTAGGACGATTCGTTGCCTCTTCAAGTATTCCACAGGTACAGGGTACATCAAGTTGATTGTGGAGATTTAATCTGCTGCTTCTGAGGCTGCTGGGAGAGATTTCCCTTTCTCTTCTTTGTTCGCACAGCTCCTGGGGTTCAGCTTTGGATTTGGCCCCTCCTCTGCATGAGGGTCACCTGAGGGCACCTCTGTTCCCGGTCGGACAGGATGGGGTTAAAGGAGCAGCTGATTCAGGGGCTCTGGCTCACTCTGGCCGGGGGGAGAGAGGGGTACTGATAGCGGGGTGAGTCTGCGGCAGCAGAAGCCTGAGTGATGTTGCAACAGCCTGTGGCACCGTGTGTTCTCCTGGCGAGTTTATCCCTGGATCATGGGACTCTGGCAGTGGCGAGTTGCACAAGCTCTCGGGAGGGGAGGTGTGGAGAGTGACCTGTGCTTCCACACAGGCTTCTTACTGGCTACAGCAGCAGCCTTAGCGTTTCATGCCTGTCTCTGGGGTCCATGCTGATAGCCGCGGCTTGTGCCCATCTCTGGAGCTTGTTTAGGCAGCGCTCTTAATCCCCTCTCCTCGCATACCACAAAACAGTGGTCTCTTGCCTCTTAGTCAGGTCCAGACCTTTTCCCAGGCACACTCCCAGCTAGCTCTGACCCACTAGCCCCCTTCAGGCTGTGTTCACGCAGCCAACCCTAGTACTCTCCCTGGGATCTGACCTCCTCCGAAGCTGGAGCCTCAGCTCCCAGCCCCTGCCCGCCCTGGCGGGTGAGCAGACAAGCCTCTCGGGCTGGTCGGCACCAATCCTCTGTGCGGGAATCTCTCTGCTTTGCCTTCTGCACCGCTGTTGCTGTGCTCTCCTCTGTGGCTCCGAAGCTTCCCCCTTCCGCCACCCGCAATCTCCGCCCAAGAAGGGGCTTCCTAGTGTATGGAAACCTTTCCTTCTTCACAGCTCCCTCCTACTGGTGCAGGTCCTGTTCCTATTCTTTTGTCTCTGTTTTTCTTTTGCCCTACCCAGGTATGTGGGGAGTTTCTTGCCTTTTGGGAGGTCTGAGGTCTTCTGCCAGCGTTCAGTAGGTGTTCTGTAGGGGTTGTTCCACATGTAGATGCATTTCTGATGTATTTGTGGGGAGAAAGGTGATCTCCACATCTTACTCTTCCACCATCTTGAATCCCCCCCCTTGTTTTTTTATTTGTTTTTGTCATCCTTTGGTCACGTCCATAGTTGCATGCCCCAAGAGTGTGTGAAACTCTGCATGCCCCAAAGTGAGTTCAGTCTCTTCCCTGTAAAGTCTTTTCTCCCTCCTGTGTCCCTATGTCTATGAATGGTATTACCGTCTACCTAGTCACTTCATCCAGAAACATCGTTCAACTCTCTCTCTCCTGAAAATCCTATTTGTAATCCATCATCATATTCACTGAATCCTATCTCTTTTATTCTTCTAGAATTTGTTCTCTTTTCTCCAGCCCCACTGACACAGATTTAATCCAGGCTGTCATACTTTCTTGTCTGGGTTACCCAAGAGTTTTCTAATGGATCCTGCTTTTCCTCTTGTCTTATTCTGCTCCAGCCCATCCTCCACATTGCTGCAAGAGTGGCTTCCGAAAATGCAGACTGGGTCATATAGTTCTCCTATTGCCAGCCTTCCACTGGTTGAATCAGGCTGTGTCTCAGTTGAGGGATCAGGCCAAGTAGGTAGGAATGGAATCTCTGGATGACTTTTCTAGGAAATGTTTTCCAGCCCTTTCCAGGTGGAATGTATCACTTCCTCCATTATATGTCTTCTCACATATACCCTGTGTATTCTTGTGCCATAGCACCCATAATGCTGGCACATACTGTTTGTTCACATGCCTATCTCTTCCTATGCAAAGAAACCCTCTTGAAAGCCAGGACTACACAGCAGATGATGTTAATGCCTTGCCACATGTCCCCATCGCTGACTTTGAGCTCCCCTGCAGCTGCAGCTGACAGCTCTTGTACATACTGTTACCTTCTTAGCTCACATGTTACGTCGATCTACTTTGCTACCTGAGAGCTTTCTTCTATGCCATTTGCTCTGCATGGCTGCAAAGCAGCTCAGGAGTGCCAAAGATGTAATGCTTCTGGGGCAGACTTCAACCAATGAGGGACAGAAATCTGTGGATGAATGACCAAGCTTTGTGGCCCTTGATAGAACAATTCTGACACATGTTCTACACAGTTCCAAAGAGAATCCCCAGAAGGATTGGGCCTCAATTGTCCAGAGTTATGACTCACTCATTAATGCACACTTTACTGGCTTTTATCCCTTCCCTGTCATGCTTTCCCCATTCCTCCCTTTTAACTTCCTGGGATCACCTCCCAAATTAACCAGCTGCACCCTAATCCTTGTCTCAGCATCTATGTTAGGAGAGGATTTCAAACTAACAGAATTTCTTATTCATCTTTTGGGCACATTTTAAGTGCTTAACAAGTTTAATATATGAACAAAGGAATAAATTAGTAAGAGCTGTAATGATTCCACTGGCCAGGTGGGAAGTTGTCCTAGAGTCAGGACTGATGAGCAGGGATGGGACAGTGGGAAGTGAGCAGAGTTGTCCCAAATGGAAGCAGTGATCATAAAAAGGCTGGGGTCAGAGGGTGTGCAGAAGTCAGGGCAAAATCTGAAAAATGCACCCATAAACTAGTTTGATAGCCCATGACTAAGAGGGACCACAGGGGCTTATTTATTTAGACCTGGAAGTGGTCGGTAGGAGTCAGGGGTGGGGATCAGAGTTGAGTGATTTCTCTGAGCAAAAAGGCAGAGCTGGGCGTGCTATGAGACAGTTACACACAGCTTAATCCTCTTCCACAGCTTACAACCTCAGCCTTCATAAACTGGCCCCATTTACTGTTCTAGGCTCAGATTTCATTATTTCCCCTGAGAACCATGCTCTCTATTTCTGCACATCTGTAATTTAACATGTGGTACCCAACTATACCGTATCATCTCCAGCTTCCACACCTTTGCATGTATAATTTCCTTGATGTAGAACAGCTTCTCTGACTCCATCAACCTAGTTAACTTCCATTTGTCCTTCCAAGCTCAGTTCTAATGTTACCTCTTCAGAAGATTGTCCTTGATCTACTTCCCACTACTCCACAAAGCTAGGTGATTCTTCTTGCACACATGATACGTGTGCACAGAGCCATCAGCACCACACATACTGGTTGTGTTGGCTCCTTTGTCTACTTCATTGAACTGTGAGCTCTTTGATAGTAGAAGCTGCAACTTACTCCTCTCGATTCCCACCCCTCTCTTGGGACCCTGGCACAAAATCTAGCACATTTAAAGTAGCTCTGGCAGCATAGCTTTTATCTCCCCAATTCACCCTATAAAAACAGAGTGACTAGGTAGCAAAACAAAAAATCCATGATCAACGGTTATGACAGAAGTAAGTGACACAGTCCCACCATGACTTCCAAAATACAAACAGCTGAGAACAAACCACTGACAGCTGTAAAACCTGAGTTTTATAGGCTTCTGCAAAGAGAGAAGCAGAAAGAAGCAAGAAGATGTCTAACAGATCTGAGAACAGGAAAACCCTGAAACAGCCAATAAGTATTCAATCACTGGAAAGCATGGGGCAGGGGGAGGGGTGGGCAATGTGAAAACAGCTGCTAACACTAGGAGAGCTCTGGCTATCTCTAATAGCAAGTGAGTGCAAGGGGGGAGTGGTCCAGCCCAAAGGGACTGGAGGAGTGTAGCCCCTCATAAACTCTCCAAACCGACCCACCAGAGCTCCGTTTCTGTTCAAGGTCAGACTCCCAGGAGTGAAATCAAAATGGAGATGAAGGGAAGAGAAGGTACAGCTAAAAATGGGGGAGGGGAACTGAGTCAGTATTTCAGAAAGCAAATCTCCTTATCTTTTAACACCAACTGAAAACAGCAGAAGAGGGAGCTCTGTGGAGTTTGAAGAGCTACTTGAACATCTGAATCAAGCTTCCTTCTAAAAATTCAGGAAAACAAAATTGGAAAACGGCATTCTCATATGAGAATTAGTAACAGAAAACTATCAAGGTCAAATTTTACACAAAATTACTATAAGAAAAAGAGATGCCTGTTTATTACAAAGGAGAAGACAGTAGCTCTGCAGTGGAGAAATCTACTTTGAATCAAGTGATCACAGTTAACATAACCAGTAATAAGACATATCAACAGCACATATTCCCTGATATGATGCACTAAGAAGGATACAACATCACTTCTCTGATATTCTTACCAAAAGTGCATAACCTTAGTTTAAGCTGAAAGAACATCAGGCTAACACAAATTGAGGGAAAATACAAAATAGCTATCTCTTCAAAAGTGTCAAGGTCATGAAAAATGTGAAAGAGTGAAAGAGGAGACAAAGGAGAGAAGACAACTAAATGCAATGTGGGGTCATGAACTGGACCTTGGACCAGAAAAAGGCATTAGAGAGGAAGCTAGCAGAATTTGAATAAGGTCTGTATTACTGGTTAATAATATTGGACTAGTGTCAATTTCCTAGTTTCTATAGTAATACTATGGTTTGTAAGATGTTAGCATCAGAGAAAGGTGAGTGAAGTGTATGCAGGAACTCTCTGTACTACTCTTGTAACTTTTCTGCAAGTCTAATACTGTTTCCCAAAAAAAGTTTTTAAAAATTGTATGTTAGGAGAGTGGGAAGATGGTGGAAGAGTAAGACATGGAGATCACCTCCCTCCCCACAGATACATCAGAAATACATCTACATGTGGAACAACTCCTAGAGAACACATACTGAACACTGGCAGAAGACCTCAGACATCCCAAAAGGCAAGAAACCCCCCACGTACCTGGGTAGGGCAAAAGAAAAAAGAAAAAGCAGAGACAAAAGAATAGGGATGGGACCTGCACCAGTGGGAGGGAGCTGTGAAGGAGGAAAGGTTTCCACACACAAGGAAGCCCCTTCACTGGTGGAGACTGCGGGTGGTGAAGGGGGAACGCTTCGGAGCCGTGGAGGAGAGCACACCAACAGGGGTGCGGAGGGCAAAGCGGAGAGACTCCTGCACAGAGGATCGGTGCCTGTGCCTTTCCAATCGGTGCCTTTCCTTTTCACTTACAGGAAAAGATCTGTAAAAAATACAAACACGTGGAGGCTAAATAATAGATGCAGAGAAAGCTTTTGACAAAATTCAACACCTATTTATGATAAAAACCCTCCAGAAAGTAGGAATAGAGGGAACTTTGCTCCACATAATAAAGGCCATATAAGACAAACCCACAGCCAACATCGTCCTCAATGGTGAAAAACTGAAAGCATTTCCACTAAGATCAGGAACAAGACAAGGTTGCTCACTCTCACCACTATTATTCAACATACATATTCAATGCAATCCCTATCAAACTACCACTGGCATTTTTCACAGAACTAGAACTAAAAATTTCACAATTTGTATGGAAACTCGAAAGACCCTGAATAGCCAAAGCAATCTTGAGAACGAAAAGCTGAGCTGGAGGAATCAGGCTCCCTGACTTCAGACTATACTACAAAGCTACAGTAATCAAGGCAGTATGGTACTGGCACAAAAACAGAAATATAGATCAATGGAACAGGATAGGAAGTCCAGAGAAAAACCCATGTAAAACTGGACAAGTACATGTAAAAGTATGAGATTAGAACACTCCCTAACACCATACACAAAAATAAGCTCAAAATGGATTAAAGACCTAAATGTAAGGCCAGACACTATCAAACTCTTAGAGGAAAATATAGGCAGAACACTCTATGACTTAAATTACAGCAAGATCCTTTTTTAAAAAAAATAAATTTATATTATTTATTTGTTTTTGGCTGTGTTGGGTCTTCGTTGCTGCGCATGGGCTTTCTCTAGTTGCAGAGAGGGCGGGCTACTCTTAGTTGTGGTGTGCGGGCTTCTCAATGTGGTGGCTTCCCTTGTGGAGCACGGGATCTAGGCACAAGGGCTTCAGTAGTTGTGGCACACAGGCTCAGTAGTTGTGGCTCACGGACTTAGTTGCTCTGTGGCATGTGGGATCTTTCCGGTCAGGGCTCGAACTCGTGTCGCCTGCGTTGGCAGGCGGATTCTTAACCACTGCACCACCAGGGAAGCCCCGCAAGGTCCTTTTTGACCTACCTCCTAGAGAAATGGAAATAAAAACAAAAATAAACGAATGGGACCTAATGAAACTTCAAAGCTTTTGCACAGCAATGGAAACCATAAACAAGACCAAAAGACAACCCTCAGAATGGGAGAAAATATTTGCAAGTGAAACAACTGACAAAGGATTAATCTCCAAAATTTACAAGCAGTTCATGCAGCTCAATAACAAAAAAACAAACAACCCAGTCCAAAAATGGGCAGAAGATCTAAATAGACATTTCTCCAAAGAAGATATACAGATTGCCAACAAACACATGGGAGAATGGTCAACATCATTAATCATTAGAGAAATGCAAGTCGAAACTACAGTGAGATATCATCTCTCACCAGTCAGAATGGCCATCATCAAAAAATCTAGAAACAATAAATGCTGGAGAGGGTGTGTAGAAAAGGGAACACTGTTGCACTGCTGGTGGGAATGTGAATTGGTACAGCTACTATGGAGAACAGTATGGAGGTTGCTTAAAAAGCTACAAATAGAACTACCATATGACCCAGCAATCCCACTACTGGGCATATACCCTGAGAAAACCATAATTCAAAAAGAGTCATGTACCAAAATGTTCAAAGCTCGGTGCTTTGTGACTACCTAGAGGGGTGGGATAGGGAGAGTGGGAGCGAGGGAGACGCAAGAGGGAAGAGATTTGGGAACATATGTATATGTATAACTGATTCACTTTGTTATAAAGCAGAAACTAACACACCCTTGTAAAGCAATTATACTCCAATAAAGATGTAAAAAAAAAATTGTATGTTATTCCAGTGGAGAGAGGGAAAGGGGAAGGGGCAACACAGGGGTAGGGGATTAAAAGGTACAAACTATTATGTGTAAAATAAGCTACAAGGATATATTGTACAACAGAGGGAATATAGCCAATATTTTATAATAACTATAAATGGCATATAACCTTTAAAATTGTGAATCACTGTATTGTATACCTGTAACATATAATATTGTAGATCAGCTATCCTTCAATTAAAAAATTTCATGTTACTTATAAGGGAAATAAAATGCAATTATCACAGACTTTTGCAACAATGATGCTAAATGCCAGGAAGAAATGGAGTAACATTTAAGATACTGAAGGAAAGCAAATATGAACCAAGGATTTTATATCCTTATTAAAACTCACCTTAAAATATAAAGAACACATGATAATATGCAAGAACTCAGGAAATATTGTTCCCATGAGCCCTTCTTAAGGAATGTACTCAAGAACAAACTTCAGACAACCAGAGTAATTATGGAGACATCAGCATAAGGACTGGTGGTAAGCATTAAATATATAGTTCTTACAGAACTCAGATTAAGAGGAAGAGATGATGATATATAACAGATATATATTTCAGTGTACAACATATATATATATATATATATATAAAACCATAAACATGGGGAAAGAATGGCGATAGCATATGCCCACCATTCCTTTGGTAACTATTTTCAGTAATCATAATTAGTAGTGGTAGTGTCAGACTGTAGAGTTGTAAATCAGGATAAAGTAAATGAGTGGTTATAGGATATTGTAATTTTAATTCTATCATCACCTGTGTCCTTGAAAACCAAAATTCTCAGTGTGAAAGAAAGGGTATACAGATTAAATAGGGGTTAAGTAAAAATTCTGTAGTCTTGAATCTGAATTGGAAACACCAGTATGAATGTGTGTATG
Organism: Neophocaena asiaeorientalis asiaeorientalis; assembly: GCF_003031525.2. Taxonomy (NCBI): domain Eukaryota; kingdom Metazoa; phylum Chordata; class Mammalia; order Artiodactyla; family Phocoenidae; genus Neophocaena; species Neophocaena asiaeorientalis. The sequence continues at coordinate 2,947,252 of NW_020175439.1, read as the reverse complement.
TGCATGTGTATATATATATGTATACTCTCTACTCACTGAAAAGGCTTAGAAATAATGATCACTTCTTGGAGAAGTGGCTGATTCCAGATCTGGAACAGGAACTGTACCAGAGAAGCATAGAACATCTTGAGACACCAAATAGCAAGGATGCTATCAAAGAGTTCTAGAATTTATCAGAAGGACTTAGGCGTAAACTTGAAAAGGTTCCCATCAGCAAAGATTGGAAAAGTTGAGCCTCAGCGAAGATAAGAATTGTAATGGATTGAACTCTATCAAATATGTTTAAATCCATGAATGCAAAACAACTTTAAAAAAACTAATTTACCATCTTCCGAATTTGTTCATTATCTTTAAACCTGGTTAAATAAAAGAAAAAAAATTCAAGAATTTATCCTTCTCACCAATATGAACTACACCACAGGGTAGATAATATATGAGGTGAGTGTCTCCCTATAAGTTTAATCCAGTTAATACATGAAAATAAAGTGATAGAATTAGACTGTCACCACTCTGCAACCCCCAGTGAATTAATGGATCTAGGCATAGAGGAACAATGGCTGCTAATATGAAAAAAAAAAAGAAAGAGTAAAAACTAGACATTATGTGCCTCTTAATGAAAGAACACAATGTCACATGTAACTTTGCCAAAGAGATTCAACTTGGATCTGGTCCAGTTTCTGGATCCAGCAATTTGCAGAAAACACAGAGGACAGAAACAAGCTGAACTGCAGTGTGAGGATGAGGTTAGCAAAACCCAGACTTTGCGAAACTGCAGGTTGAATGACCCAGGTTCTTTAAAAGATAAATTATAAGGAAAAGAAAGGCATTAAGGGAGAATTTGTAGAGTAAAAGAGACCTAAAGTACATATCAAATTTTAAAAATGAGCAAGATTACATGGTACTATCTAGGAACACACACTCAAGTCACAAAATCAAAAGCAAACACAAGGAAGAGATTACTTGTAAAAGTCAAGACAGAGAGAGGGACAGGTTGTCATCAGGATGGGCACCTGGAGGGGCTTCTAGGGTAGCTACAAAGGTTCTTTTTCTTGATCTGGGTAATGGTTTAAGAAGTGTTCCACACTTTGTGTGGTTTTGTGTTCTGTATCTGTGTGGGTTTTTGTAAATTGTTAAAAAATAAATGTTTGACGTGTTCATTTCAATGAGTAAGTGTAAGAATGCCTGCATGAATGAAGAGATGAGAAGTCTAACAAGCTATGAGGCCCTAAGAATAGCTTTCATTTCTTTGAGCTTTGGTTCCCAGATTTGTGAAATGAACTGCTTAAACAATAAACTTGAGGCCTTTCCAGTTGTCACGCTAATAGCTAATGCTTCTAATAGCAGACATCTGTTGATTACTTACCAAGTGCTAACTGCCTTATATATGTTGTCACTGAATCTTCATAAGAGCCAAGGCTTAGAGAGTATGTAACTTGCCCAAAGACACACTGCTGGTAATTGGCTTGAATTCAGGGCCAGCAGATCCCCAAACTTACCTTGCTATGCTGAGATGCTGTGATAGTGGTAGTTGTTTCTGAAATAAGATATTCTTCCTAGCTATCAAAGTGAAATGGTTAAGAGATCAGATTCTAGAGATTGATCTTGTGAGTTCAAATCCCATCTTCACCACTTAGCAATTGCATGACTTCGGGCAAATAATTTATACTTGCTATGCCTCAGTTTCTTTGTCTGTAAAATGGAGGTAATTATGGTATCTACCTCAGAGGGATGTTGTGATGATTAAGTAAAGTGCTTAGCATAATGCCTGGCACATCGTAAGCATTAACTGTTTACTATTTTCATTAAATAATCCATTCTTATTAACTGGGCTCACATGTAATTGCTTTTAAGTATGTCAAATTAGACCAGGGCTAAACTTTTCACTTTTAAAAATATCTAATAATTTTATTCTTTACCCAGGTTCACAGATACAAAGTTTTGAAGTAAGTTTTGTATTAGACAGGGTGACTTTAATAGCAACGAGATACTACTTTTGGTTCCACTAGCTGTTTCTCTATGGAAAAAATATTCAACTGGACAGATAAATGCATAACTTGTCCTTTTGCCCCTCTGTTTAATTTTGAAACTTGTATTTTGTAATGCTACTTGGATAGTAAATATTAGCATGATTTACTTAGGCTTTGATCCATTTTGCCCAGCACCTAGATAAGACTTCTGATTGCTTTAGGAGTTTTTCAAAAATTTTTTAAGTTTTAAATTTTAAATGTAAATTTTTAAACATTTTATTGAAGTATTGTTGATTTACAATGTTGTGTTAATTTCTTCTATACAGCAAAGTGACTCAGTTATACATATATATATATATATTCTTTTTCATATTCTTTTTCCATTATGGTTTGTCATAGGATATTGAATATAGTCCCCTGTGCTATACAGTAGGACCTTGTTGTTTATCCATCCTATATATACTAGTTTGCTTCTGCTAATCCCAAACTCCCAATCCTTCCCTCCCCTGCCCCCCTCCCCCTTTGGCAAGAACAAGTCTGTTCTCTATATCTGGGAGTCTGTTTTTGTTCTTCCCGGACCAGGGCACGAACTCGTGTCCCCTGCACCTGCAGGCGGACTCTCAACCACTGTGCCACCAGGGAAGCCCCACATCGAGATTTTTTTAAAATGCAATCTACTGATTTATTAACTGTGGACCACTAATAAGTAAAAAGCAAATGAAACCAGTTTTCTAATTAGAAGAAGCAAATACAAAGCATTTAATTAGCAACACACAAAAAATTGTTCAACTACTAATCAAGAACCTAATTTTATTAGCTTCTGCTTTATACTGAATATAAAAGACCTGTCTCCTTGCTGCTGCCACTGCTGCCACTTCATGGGGACTCCGCTTCTCTGAGCTAGAGTAGAACTGTCCCCACCAAGTGATTACAAATCTTTTGACCAATTTTAGACTGTCAAACCTTTGAATGACCAGAGAGTTCACTGCTGTTTTACATGAGGAAAGTCAGAGTTTGGCCCCTGCTTTAATCCAGTACTATATAAACTATGATCAGGAGAAATTCTTCTACAATAAGTAATATCTGAACATCACCCTTTACAAGTTTCTAGTGCTGAATCAGATTTATTTTTTAATGTTTATATCCCATTGATGATCCAATCAGCATCTTACCAGGAGTTCATTTTTCTTATCTTCATATTACTTTTGCCCAGCATAAAGCCAGGCTCTTAGGCCTATAAATGTTGAATGAATAAATGAATGAGTGAATGAATGATGTTTGTAAGTAAATTTGAGGAGTTAACAGGAAGAGAAGAAATGAAAATTATTGCGGGTACTTACTTTTCATTGTTTCTCATTGCTTCATGCCTGTTTTTGTGGAAATTCCACTCAATCTTAAAGGTGCAGGGAACTTCTAAGTTTCTCAGAAGGATAAATTACTAGACTAAAAAGGGCACTTTGATGGAAATCCATAAAATACTTATTCAGCAGCAAGAGCTGTAGGTGAGGGTATATTAGGGATCAGCTTGAGAAACATAAGATAGTCTACCTCCTGCTACAAGGAAAGATTGGGAGGGGTAGGTATCAGCACTTTTTCTTAACTTACCCTCCAAACAGAGGCCCTGGCCTGGTTAACTCCTGGCTGCCCTAGCAAAGCTTTCTTCTGCAGTGCATCAGGCACTGGGTCTCTTCCTCTCTTCCCCAGGCTGCTGTATATTTAGAGTAATAAAGAGAAACTATGAACATTTAAAATTCTTTATTCTTCCTTTATCTGGGCCTTGAACATTTGCTTGGAGATCCTATACCAATCGCTGCCCAACATATCTCATCTTAATTGTTTGGACCAATATAGGCATCTTTAAAAATAAGTAAATAGAAAGCAATCAAAATAAAACCATCAGGCATATGAAAAGATTTTGCTTTTAAAAAAATTAAAAACACTTTGTGTAATAGGAGCACATTTTTCTTATGAAAAAATTTCCTTCTTATTTTTAAAAAGATAATTTTGGATAATTTTTTTTTAAGCATCATGCTTTATCACCAGTTCAGTTCTGCTTAAGACAGAATTTTTTTTCTCAATATTTTAGAGCATATTTTTCACTGTAATGGAACATTTCCCCCAGCTTATGCCACCGTAATAATGGGGATTCTAGTCTTTTTAGAAATTCAGATAAATTGTCTCTCCAAAGCTCAAGCACTTTTCACAGACTCGTTTACTTATGCTTGGCTTTCATAGATAATGTTTTCTCCTATGTCTGACCTCTCCTTTCTGATGGTGACTGAAAAGCCCATCTTGTGAGTAGGCAGGTCCTTATTATAGGATTTCAGGGGTATCTAAAAGTCTTTCTATCTCAAATATATAGTTTGCCTGCTCAGTGATGCCAAAATTCTTTTAAACAAAAAGGGAAAAACATCTTCCCACGGTTGTAATTAAGATTGTGGGAGAATATAACACTGACAAGTCACAGTCACTACAGATTTGTTGGAGGAGGAGGTTTAAACAAAAGCCTGAGGAGTGGAGGTGAAGAAGAAGGATTATCAGGGGAAAGGAAAGGTACAGACATCCACTCAATACTGCCCTGGTCCTTAGGAGAAGGAGAAGTGAATCACCAGGTGTGGCTGAGAAGGAGAAATGGCTACCTGACAGGACCATCTGTGTTTCCATTTCCTATTTTTCCTTCATTTGCTGCTTTCTACCAAAAAAAAAAAAAAAAAAAAAAATCAAGTTTGGGCCTGGAAACCATGTTGTGGAAATTGACCATATTTTCGGATTTGTGCAAAAAAAAGAAATTCTAGGAAAAAAATGTTCTGAATCTCAGACTTTTGTAATTCAACATGATATATACATTGGGTTGGCCAAAAAGTTCATTCGGTTTTTGTTTTTCTTTTTTTTCTTTTAATTAACTTTTATTGGAGTATGGTTGCTTTACAATGTTGTGTTAGTCTCCACTGCACAACAGAGTGAATCAGCCATACACATACAGATATCCCCTCCCTTTTGGACTTCCCTCCCATTTAGGTTACCACAGTGCATTAGGTAGAGTTCCCTGTGCTATACAGTATGTTCCCATCAGTTGTGTATTTTATACGTAGTATCAATAATGTATATGTGTCAATCCCCATCTCGCAATTCCTCCCACCCCACCCCTTTCCCCTTGGTATCCATACATTTGTTCTCTACGTCTGTGTCTATTTCTGCTTTGCAAATAAGATCATCTATACCATTTTTCTAGTTTCCACATATATGCATTATCGTAAGATATTTCCTTTTCTCTTTCTGACTTATTTCACTCCGTATGACACTCTCTAGGTCCGTCCATGTCTCTACAAATGACCCAATTTCATTCCCTTTTATGGCTGAGTAATATTCTAGTGTACATATGTAGCACATCTTCTTTATGCATTCCTCTGCTGACAGACGTTTAGGTTGCTTCCATGTCCTGGCTATTGTAAATAGTGAAGCTATGAACATTAGAGTGCCTGTGTTTTTTTTGAATTATGATATTCTCTGGGTATATGCCCAGTAGTGGGATTTTTGGGTCATATGGTAGTTCTATTTTCAGTTTTTTAAGGAACGTCCATACTGTTTTCCATAGTGGCTATATCAATTTACATTCCCACCAACAGTGCAAAAGGGTTCCCTTTTCTCCACACTCTCTCCAGCATTTATTATTTGTAGATTTTTTCATGATGGCCATTCTGACTGGTGTGAGGTGATACTTCATTGTGGTTTTGATTTGCATTTCTCTAATAATTAGTGATGTTGAGCAGCTTTTCATGTGCGTTTTGGCCATCTGTTATGTCTTCTTTGGAGAAATGCCTATTTAGGTCTTCTGCCCATTTTTTTTTATTGCATTGTTTATTTTTTGATACTGAGCCACATGAGCTCTTTGTAAATTTTGGAGACTAATCCCTTGTCGATTGCATCATTTGAAAATATTTTCTCCCATTCTGTGGGTTGTCTTTTTGTTTTCTTTATTGTTTCCTTTGCTGTGCAAAAGCTTTTGAGTTTAATTAGGTCTCCTTTGTTTATTTTTGTTTTTATTTCCATTGCGCTAGGAGGTGGGTCACAAAAGATCTTGCTGCAATTTATGTCAAAAAGTGTTCTGCCTACATTTTCCTCTAAGAGTTTTATAGTGTCTGGCCTTACATTCAGGTCTTTAATCCATTTTGAGTTTATTTTTGTGCATGGTGTTAGGGAGTGTTCTAATTTCATTCTTTTACATGTAACTGTCTAGTTTTCCCAGCACCACTTATTGAAGAGACTGTCTTTTCTCCATTGTATATTTTTGTCTCCTTTGTCAGAGATTAGGTGACCATAGGTACATGGGTTTATCTCTGGACTTTCTATCCTTTTCCATTGATCTATAATTCTGGTTTTGTGCCAGTACCATATTGTCTTGATTACGGTAGCTTTGTAGTATAGTCTGAAGTCAGGGAACCTGATTCATCCAGCTCCATTTTTCTTTCTCAAGATTGCTTTGACTATTCGGGGTCTTTCGTGTTTCCATACAAATTTTAAGATTTTTTGCTCTAGTTCTGTGAAAAATGTCAATGGTAATTTGATAGGGATTGCATTGAATCTGTAGATTGCTTTGGGCAGTATAGTCATTTTCATAGTATTGATTCTTCCAATCCAAGAACATGGTATGTCTCTCCATCTGTTTGTGGCATCTTTGATTTCTTTCATCAGTGTCTTGTACTTTTCTGAGTACAGGTCTTTTAACTCCTTAGATAGGTTTATTCTGAGGTGTTTTATTCTTTTTGTTGCAATGGTGAATGGGATTGTTTCCTTAATTTCTCTTTCTGATCTTTCGTTGTTAGTGTATAGGAATGCAAGTGATTTTGATGCATTAATTTTGTATCCTGCAAATTTACCAGATTCATTGATTAGCTTTAGTAGTTTTCTGGTGGCATCTTTAGGATTCTCTATGTAGAGTATCATGTTATCTGCAAACTGTGACAGTTTTACTTCTTCCTTTCCAATTTGTATTCCTTTTAGTTCTTTTTCTTTTCTGACTGCTGTAGCTAGGACTTCCAAAGCTATGTTGAATAATAGTGGCGAGAATGGACATCCTTGTCTTGTTCCTGATCTTAGAGGAAATACTTTCAGTTTTTCACCATTGAGAATGATGTCTGCTGTAGGTCTGTCATATATGGCCTTTATTATTTTGAGGTAGGTTCACTCTGTGCCCACTTGTGGTAATTTTTATCATAAATCGATGGTGAATTTTGTCAAAAGTGTGTTCTGCATCTATTGAGATGATCATATAGTTTATATTCTTCAGCTTGTTAATATGGTGTATCACATTGATTGATTTGCGTATATTGAAGAATCCTTGCATTCCCAGGATAAATCCCACTTGATCGTGGTGTATGATCTTTTTAATGTGTTGCTGGATTCAGTTTGCTAGTGTTTTGTTGAGGATTTTTGCATCTATAGTTCATATCACTATATTGGCCTGTAATTCTTTTTGTGTGTGGTATCCTTGTCTGGTTTTGGTATCAGGGTGATGGTGGCCTCATAAAATGTGTTTGGGAGTGTGCCTTCCTCTGCACTTTTAGAATAGTTTCAGAAGGATAGGTGTTAACTCTTCTCTAAATGTTTGACAGAATTCACCTCTGACGCCTTCTGGTCTTGCACTTTTGTTTGTTGGAAGATATTTAATTACAGTTTCAACTTTATTACTTGTGATTGATCTGTTTATATTGTCTAATACTTCCTGGATCAATCTTGGAAAGTTGTACCTTTCCAAGAATTTGCCCATTTCTTCCACGTTGTCTATTTTATTGGCATATAACTGCTTGTAGTAGTCTCTTATGATCTCTTGTATTTCTGTGGTGTCCATTGTAACTTCTCCTTTATCATTTGTAATTTTATAGATTTGAGCCCTCTCCCTCTTTTTCTTGATGAGTCAGGCTAAAGGTTTGTCAATTTTGTTTATCTTCTCGAAGAACCAGCTTTTAGTTTTATTGATCTTTGCTATTGTTTTCTTTGTCTCTATTTCATTTACTTCTGTCCTGATCTGTATGATTTCTTCCCTTCTATTAACTTTAGGTTTTTTTTTTTTTTGTTGTTGTTGTTCTTCTTCTTTCTCTAGTTCCTTTAGGTGTAAGGTTAGCTTGTTTATTGGGGATTGTTCTTGAGGTAGGATTGTATTGCTATAAACTTCCCTTTTAGAACGGCTTTTGCTGCATCCCATAGATTTTGGGTCGTCCTGTTTTCATTGTCATTTGTTTCTATGGGTTTTTTTTTTTTGTTGTTGTTGTTCTTCTTCTTTCTCTAGTTCCTTTAGGTGTAAGGTTAGCTTGTTTATTGGGGATTGTTCTTGAGGGAGGATTGTATTGCTATAAACTTCCCTTTTAGAACGGCTTTTGCTGCATCCCATAGATTTTGGGTCGTCCTGTTTTCATTGTCATTTGTTTCTATGGGTTTTTTTTTTTGGTTTGTTTGGGTTTTTTTTGCGGTACGTGGGCCTCTCACTGCTGTGGCCTCTCCCGCTGCAGAGCACAGGCTCCGTACGCACAGGCCCAGTGGGCACGGCTCACAGGCCCAGCAGCTCCATGGCATGTGGGATCCTCCTGGACTGGGGCACAAACCCGCATCCCCTGCATCAGCAGGCGGACTCTCAACCACTGCGCCACCAGGGAAGCCCTGTTTCTATTTATTTATTTTTATTTCCTCTTTGATTTCTCTGGGCTACTTAGTAGCATATTGTTTAGGCTCCGTGTGTTTGTGTTTTTTGTTTGTTTGTTTTTTTTGCTGTAATTGATTCCTAATCTCATAGTGTCAGAAAAGTTGCTTGATATGATTTCAATTTTCTTGAATTAATTGAGGCTTGATTTGTGACCCAAGATGTGATCTATCCCAGAGAATGTTCCGTATGCACTTGAGAAGCAAGTGTATTCTCTGCTTTAGGGTGGAATGTCCTATAAATACCAATTAAGTCTATCTGGTCTATAATGTGTCATTTAAGGCTTGTGTTTCCTTATTAATTTTCTGTCTGGAAGATCTGTCCTTTGGTTTAAGTGGAGTGTTAAAGTCCCCCACTATTATAGTGTTACTGTCGATTTCCTCCTTTATAGCTGTTAGCATTTGCTTTATGTATTGAGGTGCTCCTATGCTGGGTTCATGAATATTTACAATTGTTATATCTTCTTCCTGGATTGATCCTTTGATCATTATGTAGTGTCCTTCCTTGTCTCGTGTAACAGTCTTTATTTTAAAGTCTATTTTATCTGATATGAGTATTGCTACTCCAGCTTTCTTTTGATTTCCATTTTCATGGAATATCTTTTTCCATCCCCTCACTTTCAGTCTGTATGTGTCCCTAGGTCTGAAGTGGGTCTCTTGTAGACAGCATATATACAGGTTTTGTTTTTGTATCCATTCTGCCAGCTTGTATCTTTTGTTTGGAGCATATAATCCATATTACCATTTCCTTAATTGTTTTGGGTTTGTTATTGTAGGTCTTTTCCTTCTCTTGTGTTTCCTGCCTAGAGAAGTTCCTTTAGCATTTGTCATAAAGCTGGTTTGGGGGTGCTGAATTCTGTTAGCATTTGCTTGTCTGTAAAGCTTTTGATTTCGCTATCGAATCTGAATGAGATCCTTGCTAGGTAGAGTAATCTTGGTTGTAGGTTTTTCCCTTCCATCATTTTAAATGTATCCTGCCACTCCCTTCTGGCATGCGGAATTTCTGTTGAAAAATCAAGTGATAACCTTATGGAGATTCCCTTGTATGTAATTTGTTGCTTTTCTCTTGCTGCTTTTAATATTTTTTCTTTGTATTTAATTTTAGTTAGTGTGATTAATTTGTGTCTCTGTGTGTTTCTAGTTGGGTTTATCCAGTATGGGATCCTCTGTGCTTCCTGGACTTGATTGACTATTTCCTTTTCCATTTTAGGGAAGTTTTTGACTATAATCTCTTCAAATATTTTCTCAGACTCTTTGCCTTTCTCTTCTTCTGGGACCCCTACAAACCAGATGTTGGTACATTTAATGTTGTCCCAGAGTCTCTGAAACTGTGCTCAATTCTTTTTATTCTTTTTTCTTTATTCTGCTCCATGGCAGTTATTTCCACTGTTCTATCTTCCAGCTCAATTATCCGTTCTTCTGCCTCAGTTATTCTGCTATTGATTTCTTCTAGTATATTTTTAATTTCAGTTATTGTGTTGTTCATCATTGTTTGTTTGTTCTTTAGTTCTTCTAGGTTCTTGTTAAATGTTTCTTGTATAGTCTCCATTCTATTTCCAATATTTTGGATCATCTTTATTATTATTACTCTGAATTCTTTTTCAGGTAGATTGCCTATTTCCTCTTCATTTATTTGGTCTTGTGGGTTTTTACCTTGTTCCTTCATCTGTAACATAGTTCTCTGTCTTCTCATTTTGTTTAACTTACTGTATTTGGGTTCTCCTTTCTGCAGGCTGCCATGTCATAGTTCCTCTTGCTTCTGGTGTCTTCCCCCAGTGGGTCAGGTTGGTCCAATGGCTGTGTAACCTTCCTGGTGGGGGGGACTAGTGCCTGCATTCTGGTGGATAGAGCTGGATCTTGTTCTTCTGATGGGCAGGCCCACATCAGTTGGTGTGTTTTGGGATGTCTGTGAGCTTAGTATGACTTTAGGCAGCTTGTCTGCTAATGGGTGGGGCTGGATTACTCTTGCTAGCTGTTTGGCATGAGGTGTCCAGCACTGGAGCTTGCTGGCTATTGGGTGGAACTGGGTCTTTGTGTTGAGACGGACACCTCTGGGAGAGCTCTTGCTGATTAATATTCCCTGGGGCCAGGAGTTCTCTGCTGGTCCAGCATCCTGGACTTTGCTCTCCCTCCTCAGAGGCTCAGGCCTGACCCCTGGTTAGAGAACCAAGACCCCGCAAGCTGCATGGCATGGAATTTTTTTTAAAAAAGGAAAACAAACAGACAAACAAAACTCCCAAGACAAATGGTAACAGCAAAATCAAACAGAGAAAAACCCACAAAGAAACACACACACACACACACACAAAGAGAGAAAACAAAAGAGAAGAGAGCAACCAAACAAATAAATGAATCCAAAAACAGAACAAACAATAAAAACTGAACTAACAAAAACAAATCAAAAGCAGAAAGCAAACTACAAAAAAAAGGCAAAGAAAGCATAAAACACACACACAAAAGTGATACAAAAAAAGATAAAAATAAAACAAAAGAAAGAAGAAAAAAGGAGAAAACATGAAACAGCAAAAAAGTAATGTAAAAATAGAAAATTTAGTTTAAAAAGCAATAAAAACAAAGCAAAAGAAAAAACAAAAATAAGGAAAAAACACAATATCACAAAACAGTAAAGTAAAAATAGAAAAAGAATAAAATAAAAACTATATTAAAAATAAAAGCATAAAAAAACAAAAATAACAAAAGACTAATTTAAAAAGAACAACAATGGAACAAAATGAAACAAAAAATTATAGTAATAATAATATTTTCCTGGGGCCTCAGGTGTCAGTGTCCTTGCCCCCACAGTGAGCCACAGCCAATCCCCGCCTCCCCAGGAAGTCCTCCAATACCTCTAGGTAGGTCTCTGGACTTGATGTTGGCACTGTGGGGCCAGCTCAGACTCTGATCTGGCCCAAGTTCCCTCATGTACTTTCCCCCAATGTCTACAGTTGTTAAGGCTAGACCAGACTCAATTGTGGGAACACTCATTGACTATTCAGATATTCCACAGGTGCAAGGTTTACCAAGCCAACGGCCAGGAGTTAATCCTCTGCTCCTGCAGCTGCACAGAGAGATTTCCGTTCCTCTTCTTTTGTCACAGCGCCCCTGGGGCTCAGCTTTGGTTTTGACCCCATCTCTGCATTTGGGCCACCCTCAGGCATCTGTTCCCCACCCAGGAGAGAGGGGGCAAAAGCAGTGGCTGATTAGGGCTCACTTGCTCTCTCAGGCCGAGGAGAGGGATGGATATGGCAGCCACAAATGTGATGTGCAGGGAGTGCCTGAGGTGGCAGAGCTCAGCGGGAAGTTGCAACAGCCTGAGGTGCGCCATGCAATCTCCCGGGGTAGTTGGGCCCAGATCGTGGGACCCTCGGCAGTGGTGGGCTGCGCAGACTCCCAGGAATGTGTGGGCAGTTACCTGCACTTGTTCACAGGACCCTTGGTGGTAGTGGCGGCAGTGGTAGTGGTCTGCGCCCACCTCTGGATCTCGTGTAAGCAGTGCCTGGTTGCCTGTGAACACACGGAGAAAGAAGCTCTTATAGTGGGCCCGACCCTCTCCTTGTGCACCCCCCAACAATGGTCCCTTGTCTCTTTGGTGAACCCAGGCTTCTTCCTGGACTCCCTCAGCTGTGACACACTAGCCCCCTCAGGCTGTCTTCAAGCAGCCAAACCCAGTCCTCTCCCTGGGGTCTGACCTCCAAAGCCCAAGCCTCAGCACCCAACCCCCACCTGCCCCGGCAGGCGAGCAGACAAGTGTCTCAGGCTGGGCAGTGCCAGTCAGCACCGACCCTCTGTGCAGGACTCTCTGCTTTGCTGTATGCACACCTGTTGCTGCGCTCTCCTCTGAGGCTCCAAATCTACCCCCATCCCTGCAAGTGTGGGGGCTTCCTAGTGGAGCACTCTCCCTTTTTTTCTTGATGAGTCTGGCTAAAGGTTTATCAATTTTGTTTATCCTTTCAAAGAACCAGCTTTTCGTTTCATTGATCTTTTCTACTGTTTTCTTTGTTTCCTATTTCACTTATTTCTGCTCTGATCTTTATGATTTCTTTCCTTCTACTAACTTTGGGCTTTGTTTGTTCTTCTTTCTGTAGTTGCTTTAGGTGTAAGGTTAGGTTGTTTGAGATTTTCCTTGTTTCCTGAGGTAAGCTTGTATTACTATAAACGTCCCTCTTAGAACTGCTTTTGCCGCATCCCATAGGTTTTGGATTGTTGTGCTTTCATTTTCATTTGTCCCTACATATTTTTTTATTTCCTCTTTGATTTCTTCAGTGATCCATTGGTTGCTTAGTATCATATTGTTTAGCCTCCATGTGTTTGCATTTTTTACAGTTTTTTTCTTGTAGTTGATTTCTAATCTCATAGCTCATAGCGTTGTGGTCAGAAAAGATGCTTGATATGATTTCAGTTTTTAAAAATTTACCGAGGCTTACTTTGTGGCCGAGCTTGTGATCAATCCTGGAGAATGTTCCTTGTGCACTTGAGAAGAATTTATATTCTGCTGCTTTTGGATGGAATGCTCTATAAATATCAATTAAGTCTCTCTGGTCTAATCTGTTATTTAAAGCCTGTGTTTCCTTATTGATCTTCTGTCTGGATGATCTTTCCATTCATGAAAGTGGGGTGTAAAAGACCCCAATATTATTGTGTTACTGTCTATTTCTCCTTTTATGACTCCTAGTATTTGCCTTATATATTGAGGTGCTCCTAGTTTGGGTGCGTATATATTTACAGTTATTATATCTGCTTTCTTTGATCATTATGTAGTGTCTTTCTTTGTCTTTTGTAACAGTTTTTATTTCAAATTCTATTTTATTTGATATAAGTATTGCTACTCCAGCTTTCTTTTGATTTCCATTTGCATGGAGTACCTTTTCCCATCCCCTAATTTTCAGTCTGTATGTGTCCCTAGATCTGAAGTGGGTCTCTTGTAGACAGCATACATATGGGTCTTGCTTTTGTATCCATTCAGCCAATCTATGTCTTTTGGCTGGAGCATTTAATCCGTTTACATTTAAGGTAATTATCAATATGTATGTTCCTATTGCCACTTTGTTAATTGTTTTGGATTTGTTTTTGTAGGTCTTTTTTCTTCCCTTCCTCTTTTGTTCTCTTCTCTTGTGATTTGATGACTAACTTTAGTGTTGTGTTTGGATTCCTTTTTCTTTTTTTGTGTGTGTGTATTTACTGTAGATTTTAGGTTTGCAGTTACCATGAGGTTTTGATGTAGCAGTCTATATATACACAAGGTTGTTTTAAGTTGCTGGTGTCTTAATTTCAAATGCATTTACAGTATCCTCCATTTGTGCTCTCCTCTTCTCACAGTTGCTCGTTTTGATATCATATTTGTGTGCAGATGATTTTCTACCTTTACTTTATGTTTGCCTTTACCTGTGAGCTTTTCCGTTCATAATTTCCTTGTTTCTAGTAGTGGCCTTTTCTTTTCTGCTTAGAGAAGTTCCTTTAGCATTTGGTGCAAAGCTGGTCTGGTGGTGCTAAATTTCCTTAGCTTTGCTTTTGTCTGTAAAGCTTTTGATTTCACTGTTGAATCTGAATGAGAGCCTTGCTGGGTAGAGTATTCTTTACTGTAGGTTCTTCCCTTTCATCACTTTAAATATATCATGCCACTACCTTCTGGCCTATAGAGTTTCTTCTGAGAAATCAGCTGATAACCTTATAAGAATTCCCTTGTATATTATTTTTTGCTTTTCCCTTGTTGCTTTTAATATTTTTTCTTTGCCTGTAATTTTTTTCAGTTTGATTACTATATGTCTTGGCATGTTCCTCCTTGGCTTTATTATATCTGGAACTCTCTGTGCCTCCTGGACTAGGGTGACTGTTTCCTTTCCCATGTTAGGGAATTTTTCAGCTATTATCTCTTCAAATATTTTCTCAGGTCTTTTCTCTCTCTTCTTCTTCTTTTGGGACCCCTATAATGTGAATGTTGGTGCATTTAATGTTGTCCTAGAGGTCTCTTAGACTGTCTTCATTTCTATTTGTTCTTTTTTCTTTATTCTGTTCCATGGCAGTGATTTCCGCCATTTTGTCTTCCAGCTCACTTATCCATTCTTCTGCCTCAGTTACTCTTCCATTGATTCTTTCTAGTGTATTTTTTCATTTCAGTTGTTTTATTGTTCATCTCTGTTTGTTTGTTCTTTAGTTCTTCCAGGTCTTTGTTAAATATTTCTTGCATCTTCTTGATCTGTGCCTCCAGTCTTTTTCCGAGATCTTAGATCATCTTCACTGTCATTACTATGAATTCTTTTTTGGTAGATTGCCTATCTCCACTTCACTTAGTTGTTCTTCTGGGATTTTATCTTGTTCCTTCATCTGGGACATATGCCTCTGCCATCTCATTTTGTCTAAATTTCTATGATTGTGGTTTCTGTTCTGCAGGCTGCAGGATTGTAGTTCTTCTAGCTTCTGCTCTCTGCTCTCTGGTGGATGAGTCTGTCTCAGAGGCTTGTGCAGGCTTCCTGGTGGGAGAGTTCCTGCCCAGTGGTGGGTGGAGTGGGTCTTGTCCCTCTGGTGGGCAGGGCCATGCTCAGGAAGACTTTAAGTAGCCTGTCTGCTGATGGGTGGAGCTGTGTTCTTGCCCTATTGTTTGTTTGGCTTGAGGCGTCCCAGCACTGGAGCCTACAGGCTGTTGGGTGGGGTTAGGTCTTGGTGTCGGGGAGGGGGTGGGGGGAGGAATGGCAACCTCTGGGAGGGCTCACACTACTGAGTATTCACCAGAACTGCTGCTGCCAGTGTCTTTGTCCCTGCAGTGAGCCACAGCCATGCCCCACCTACACAGGAGACCCTCCAATACTAACAGGGAGATCTGGCCCAGTCTCTTATGAGGTCATTGCTTTCTTCCCTAGGTCCTAGTGTGAATGAGACCTTGTGTGCGCCCTCCAAGGTGGAGTTTCTATTTCCCCCAGTCCTGTGGAATTCCTGTGATCAAACTTCACTGGCCTTTACAGCCATATTCCCTGTATGGAATATTCCCAGGAGGGTTCCTCCTCCTGTTGCCAGACCCCAAGGCTGGGAAGCCTGATGTGGGCCTCAGGACTTTCACTCCTGTGGGAAAACTTCTGTGGTATTATTTTCCATTTTGTGGGTCGCCCACCTGGTGTGTGTGGGGTTTGATTTTATTGCAGTTGTGCCCCTCCTACCATCTTGTTGTGGCTTCTTCTTTGTCTTTGGCTGTAGGGTATCTTTTTGGTAGCTTCCAGCATTTTTTTTTTTGGTCAATGGTTGTTCAGCAATTAGTTATGATTTTAGTGTTTTTGTAAGAAGGAAGGAGTGAGTTCACATCCTTCTACTCTGCCATCCTGCTGGCCAGTCTTCTCCCTTTTCTTTCTGTTCAGGTCCTCTATTGACTTCCTGGAAAAGGCCAAGTATAGCTATTTTCAAGTTTTAACTTTATTTTCAAGTTTATCAAAAACTTTTGAAGTTAACCCACAGAAAATGTTCTGATCAACATTAGCATTTTTCAGCAGATCCACTGTCTGGGTCCCACAGGGTTCTGTGTTGCAAATATGCGCAGCAGCCCCTGGCAGGTTGATGACTGGTTGCACATGGGGCCCTCAGAGGTGGCTTTCATCTCATGTATTTTCGTTTAGAACTCGGCAATCCAACTGAAAGCCCAAGAGGATTTTATAAGCTACCATATTTAAACCACATGTCTATATATGTCTCCTATTACCTGGGACAATATCCTTGGAAATTGTTGGGACTTACATAACTCTAGTGGGGGACCACAGCTCCTACCCAGTAGACATGTAAACATAATCTAAATAATCACATTAAGGGCTGAATTGTGTCCCCCACATATTAAAGTTTTAAACCTAACCCACCTCCCTCAGAATGTAGCCAATATTTGGAGATAAGGCCTTTAAAGGAGGTTAATAAGTTAAAACTGACACCTTGATCTTGAACTTCTAGCATCCAAAAGTGTGAGAAAAATAAATTTCTGTGTGTAAGCTCCTCAGTCTGTGATATTTTGCTATGGAAGATTTAGCAGACTAATACAAGACAGCACTTATTTTGTTAAGTTATCATTATGATCAAAGAGAGAAAGAGATTTTTTAAGTACCGGACAGTGGGAACCCTTAAATCTTGGTTGGAAAATTAGGGAAAGAAAGCAGCTACACACACATCCCCACATACATATACACATGAATGTGTGTTGTTAAACTGCCATACTGATTTCATAATTATTTATCGATTGCCTTTAGGTTCCTGGAATTGTGGTAATAATAACGATAGTGATAAAAATAATGGCTAATGCTTACATAGCATTTAGCATGTTTCAGGTAATGTTTTAAGTACTTTGTCTATATTAACTCATTTAATCCTAACAACAAACTCACAAGATAGACACTGTTATTATCTGTATTTCAAAGGTGAAGGAACTAAGGCCCAGGGAGGAAGAATAATTGATCAGGATCACAGAACTCACGAGGCCGATTTAGGATCTGAATCCAAATAGTTTGCTCCAGAATCTGAGATTTTTAAGCACCATGACTGCCTGCCAGATTCTGACAATGTGATAGAGAATGATGGAGATGCTAGGGAAGATGTTCATACAAGGCTAGTGAAAACTTCTACGTATGAAAAGGCTTAGCAGTTAAGATTGGAGCATCCACCCACCCTTGTGAGTATCATCTGTCAGTTTGTCACTGTGTGGATAAAAAAAAGTTATATGGCTATAACCAACAAATGCAGTTTGCCTTCAGTTACTGCTGTTGTAAAGATACAGCCTGAGTCCTCCATACTTTCTGGCCCACAGTGAAAAGAATTCTGAATTTGAGCATCAGAATACCTAGCTTCAAGGTCCCACTTTATCACTGTGAGCTATTTAACCTTCAGCATGTCAAATCAGAAAAGTTTTCCTAACTAAAATAGAGGTAAAATACTACTTTGTGGATTTATGTGAGGATTGAGTAAGACAATGAATATAAAAGATCCTGATAGAAACAAATTGCTCAATAAAGTAATTCTGAAAAAACTGAGTCAAAAATCTTACCAAGGTGAATAATATTAAATCCATGACAGTACATGTAAGATATTATTGCCAACTCCTCCTAGATAGATCTAGAGATGAGCCTAATATTTAGTAGGAAGAATGAAGCAGAGATGAAGTGAAGGAAGAATTTTAATTCATTTTACTTTTAGCTTACATTGCTTTCCTAAATATCTCTTAGACTTTTACATTCTACTATATATGCTAGACAGTGGGTAACAGTTAGTGAGTCTTGCTCTAAGTGGTGAATGATATTATGCATTTAACACTATATAATCAAACCATCTGTATTAATAAACATGTTGTTACTCCTTCAGTATTTACAATCATCTTTGGTGGCAAAATAGTATGAAATAGTATAAGTCATATAAATCTCATGATTATTTCACTTACCTATGTTAAAAAGGCCAGGATCTACCTCCCCAACAGTTGAGATCATCTTTTCCTCAAACATCTCCTCCCACACCCCTGTAAGACCCTAAATACTGATGAGCTAGAGGCAAAAGAAACTCTAGTTTATGAGACTGGCACCAGGACCTTCATACTTGGAGAGAAAGCAAGGAGAAGACTCCAGCTAGGAGTGTACTGTTAGCCAGTGGACATCAATAGGGAAAGATGAGGGCACCATGAAAACTGACTCTAAAAGTCCAGGGCCTGGAGATAAGGGAGCAGAGGAAAAGGTTGTGGTAAGGGAGGGTGGGAAAGAATCAGCTCAAGAATTTTGCTGTTCTTACTGGCTCTCACCTTTTGGGTACATAAAAGTAAAAGAGTTCATAAACCAAACTCAGAGTTTTCCTAAGAAATCACAGATACTCTCCTGCCCTGTGGTTCCCACTGGCCTGGACAACTGGCATAGCCTTGTTTTCCCAGCCTCTAAGCCACCCTTCCCCCACCGTCCTATTTCCATATTGACACCAGGGCTATCTTTCTAATTCGAAATTCTTTTGCCACTTCACTGATGAAATACCTTCACTGGTTCCCTGGTGGTTTTTTGTTTTTTTTTTTTTTAAAACATCTTCACTGGAGTATAACTGCCCCACAATGGCGTGTTGGCCCCTGCTCCACAACAAAGTGAATCAGCTATACATATACACACATCCCCACATCTCCTCCCTCCTGTGTCTCCCCACCATCCCACCCCCCCAGGGGGTCACAAAACACCGAGCCAATCTCCCTGCACCACGCGGCTGCCTCCCACCAGCTATCCACCCCACGTTTGGTAGTGTACACACATCCATGCCACTCCCCCACTCCATCCCAGCCCACCCTTCCCCCTCCCCGCATCCCCAAGTCCATTCCCTAGTAGGTCTGCGTCCCCACTCCCGTCCTGCCCCTAGGCTCTTCACGACCATCCCTTTTTAGATTCCACACACACGTGCCAGCATACGGTACCTGTCTTTCCCTCTCTGACCCACCTCACTCTGCACGACAGACTCTAGGTCCATCCACCTCACCACAACTCAACGTTGCCTCTTTCCATGGCTGAGCAACATTCCATTGCATATATGTGCCACATCCTCTTCATCCATCCGTTGATGGACCCTTAGGTTGCTTCCATGTCCTGGCTATTGTAAATAGAGCTGCAATGAACATTGTGGTACATGACTCTTTTTGAATTATGGTTTTCTTATTCCCTGGTGTTTTTAAGATAGACTGCAATTCCTTGGCATGACTGTATCCATTATCTACTGCTGCATAAAAAATTACCCCAAAACCTAGTGGCTTAAAACAACAATAATCACTAATTGTATCTCATGGTTACTGTGGGTATAAATCCAGGCAGAATATTGCAAGAGTGGTCTGTTCTGCAGTATCCAGGGCCCTGCAAAGAGACTCACTGGCTAAAATCATCTGAAGTCCTGTTCATCCCACGTCTGATGGCTGATGCTGGGGCCAGGAGCCAGAACATCTACACCAAGCCTCTCCTTTTGACCTGGCCTTCCTCACAACATGCTGACTTCTAAAGACAAGGGTTCAGAGAGAGAGGGAGAGAGGGAGAGAGGCAGGAGGAGAAGGGGAGGAGGAGGAAGAAGAAGAAGCACACTGGACAGAAGCCATATTGTCTTTTATGACCCAGCCTTGGGAGTCATGCAGCGTCACTCCTGCCATGTCCTATTGGTCAGGAGGTTATAGAGGCAGCCCAGGTTCACAGAGAGGGAACAGAGACCCTGCTTCCAGATGGAGGAAAGTAAGATCCTGTGGAATGGGATATATAATTGTGAGGTCACTTGAAAAATACAATCTGCCATATGGCTTAACCTGACCCTTTGTCTCCAGCTTACCTTTCCAGCGTCATTTCCCTCTACTCCTTGCCACTCACCCTACACTTTCCATACTGATGTATTTTGTTTAGTTTTTTCTTTGATGATGATGAACTTTTCCATGCCTCTGAACCCTTGTACATGGTATTCCTTATGCTTGGAATGTCCTTCCTTCTCCCTGTTAACTCCCTAGTGAAAATCTTCTCATGATTCAAGTCCAAATTCAAGCTGTATCCCTGTAAAGCCTTCTTGTTCCACCCAAAGAAGGTTAACTATTGTCTTCCCTAGGCTTCTATATATGGTATGTACCTCTCTGTCTTACAGTGTTATCTGGTTGAATTTTTATCCTCAACAGACTATGAGCAACTCAAAGAAAAGGACCAAGACTTGTTCTTTTCCTTTTGTTGTTCTTTTTTTTTTTTTTTTTCACATTTCCCTTGTTCTCTCCTGAATGCCAAATATTTAACACAGTGCTTAACACAAGGTCCTCGCTCATTAAATGTGACTTGAATGGCAGAACAAAACTTTAAGGCAAACTTTAGAAAATTGCCATTTCAAGGGCAAGGTGGCTCCCTTGAACTTCTATTGCAAATACTTTTTTCCATTTCTACTATTGCCTGAAATAGTTTACTTTTTTATTTTTCAATAACAAAAGAGTTTATTCATGGGATCTTAAGAATTCCAATTGGGAAGACACAGATTTGGGAAACCCCAAAGGAGTGTTTGGGGGAAGAGAAAGAATTAGGGGCTTATAAGAGAAAAAGTCACAGGGTTGTTAAAAGTTGCCTAGTGATGAAATAGTTTACTTTTTTAAGCTTTACATTTATGAGAGAGAGAGAGAGAGAGAGAGAGAGAGAGAGAGGAGGGGGAGAGAGAAAGCTGAGTAGAAAGTAAAGAATGCTGTTCAAGGCAAAACACTGTCTCAGTCAAAGTGTGAATGAAGACAACAAAGCCATTTATATGCATCTAGGGAAGAAAGAGTTTAGAACAAGAACACACTGGCAGGATGAAGGAGTGAGGACACCAACAAGGAGGGCAAGAAAGCAAAAAAGAAAGGCCGTGAACACCACAGCAAATTCTGCTTCACTCACAATTTTGCCGTCAAGCAAATCTTGCTCTTCTTCAGCTGTTTCTGGAGGACTAGAAGCCTGGGGCAAAAGTACTCCATGTTCTGCCTGGTTCCTCAGCAGGAACATAGCCCAGGACTTTTCACCTTCTCTCGCCCTTCCACTGCCCCCTCCAGCCCTGCTGTTGTGCCCACAGGGCTGATGAGGGTCGGGGGGAGGCCCTCCCTGCATGATCACTTACTCCCAGGAGCCCCCAGGTGGTCCTTAATATCTGGCTCTAGCATGAGATTGCCAAGAGGTCTGCAGTCCCATTCACAGCTACCTTCCTTTCTGGTCCCTCCATTCTGGTCCTGGCCCTCATTTTCTGGGCTTCTGCAATCAGTGTGTCTCTTTGGACTTAAGTTTCTTCATCAGGCCCCTAAACCACCTGAACACGATAATGCTCTGGGGAAGCCCAAGTTTTTAATCATACAGACTCTGGACCCTTCCTTGGGAGACAATCCAGCAAGCCTGGGAGGAAACTAGGAATCTCTTATATTTACAACTGATGAGAAGAGTTTAGGAAAGCCTGGACTAGATGACCGCCAGTTCCCTTGTTGGGCTTCAATAAATGGTCTTCATCTAAATTATCTCTTCTGTAACACATGGTTATACGATTAACCCTCCAAAGTCACAGCTCTGATCAAGGAGTTTGGGCTTCATCCTGTAGGCATTGGGAAGTCACTATGAGAAGAGTACCATGATCAGACTTAAGATGTGGAAAGGCCACTCTATGTAATGTAAAGGGTGTTACAAAAGGAGAAGCAGTAAGGACAAAAGTATTACAATAGTCCAGAAATCCTCTTTTCCAATTAGTGGCTTGGAGCAATCCTGCTCTCCTTATACCACAGGAACTCATCTGGTATCACTTAATTTTAACTGAAATTCTTTGTTATCATGCACAGCTACATATGCTATTCAAGAGATGGGGAGGACCGGGACCAAAGCAGCAGCAGTAGAGGTGGAGAGAAGGGGCAGGACAGGGGAATGATAGTGAGATAGAAGATATAGAACTTGGTGAAGAAAGGATTAACAGAGACCAGTCTGTGCCTTGTAAGGTATTGTAGCCAGTGGAGTGAGAGTGAGAGCTTACCTCTTTTTTAGTAGCACCTTCAGGCATCTCACCACTCTTTCTTTTTCATCATCTTGTTTCCTCCTGCAATGGCCCTAGGAATTTCTCCCATTCCTGGGAATCCTTTGATTCATGCATAGACCTTTTGGACCTTTCTCTGCTTTTTCCTGGCTATTTACAATGTTGAATAGCAATAGCTTGCATATCACGTTTCTCTAGGGCTTGCTACCACCTAACCCGTATAATATCCCACAGTAAAAAGGCGAGATAGAAAGCTGGTTTATTCTAGCTCCCCATTCTACTAAATCAATTTCTTAGCTTATCATCTAGGCTATGTCCTAAGCCTTCCTTTACAGGCGTGTTAGACTTTTCTTTTCCACGATTTACTTCATTCTTCCTGCCACCATGCTAGTCTAGGTACAGCTCAAATGCCATCCTTCTGATTCCCATGGAGACATAACCACTCTCTCTTCTGATCTCTATAGCTCTGTACACCTGTTAGAGCATAATGCCTCAACTATGCTCCCTGCTGGCCTGAACACAGAGCTCCTTGTTGTGAGACACTGGTTTATGTACTTTTATAGTCCTCAGTTCCTAGGAGTTCTATGCTTGTTTTTGTTGGATTATGAAGATGTAATGACCACATTTTACTGAAACCACAACTTGTTTAGCTCAACCGTGCCCTAGTTCTTTATTCCACAGTTGTGAGAATAGCTTTGTAACATAGATTAAAAATTGGAATTGTTTTCCTTTTGTAGTTAAAAAAATAACAATGCAGATCTCCTAATTCGAAGTTTGGCACTTTTCATGAGGATACAGTCACATTAGCATGGACATTTTCTATTGGAGGAAGTAGGGGACAGTTCAGTGGCTCAACACAGTGAGTAAGGGAATAATCAGGGCTAGAATTTGCGTTTCCTGAATCCGGATCCAGTGCCTTTTCCATATTGAAATAAGGTAACCAAACAGAAAATTATTACAGTATAGAGAAAACTCTAACAACCTCGACTCAACCTGTTAACAGTACATGAAAACCACTTTACAATGAACAGCCAATTAATGTATTGAGTTCAAATTAAAACAGTGTTTCTGGAAATAATTTACATGTCTTTTTCAGAGGAAACTTTAAAAATATGCAGGAGGATTATCATAGCACAATGAACAATAAGAGAGCAGTGCAAACCAACCAAGTGTCTCTGCAAAGTCCCATAGAGTCAGAACAGAAAGAAACAGTGATCTCATAAGCCCATAGAGAAAAGCAGCTCCCTGTATCTGGACCCACCCCTAACATTTGTGGGGTCCATATAAAGAAGAGAAATGAAGACCCAACCACTGTACATTTAAATATTTTACAATTTTTAACTAGACTTATAAATCCTTAACTATAAGGTTCTCTTCTGCTTTAACCAGTAGACCTTCATGATGGCAAAATGTTTAAATATGTAAAGTTATACTTTTTATTTCACTGAAAGTCAGCAAAATATCAAGACTACTGAATTTCATTATTATTGGGTATGTCTTAGTGTTCTGTTGATGTGCCAGCAGTGTTTGGGTAAGTAATACAATAAAGACATACATGACTCATAATTATATATTTATTCCACAAAAATGCACCTTTTGCCTTTATTTCATCAAAATCACTATATTGTTATAACCAAGATTTTCACGTAATTTGGTGATGTTGACAGAAATAATTTAAAAGTTTCTTTTAAAAAAGAATTTGAAGTCTACGCATTTGAATATATTTCATCAAAAATGTTAATTAAATGAAAATAGAAACATTAAAGTATTATATTTTCAAAAAAGTTATTTTTTCTAAAATATTTAAAATTTTTAATTAAAATTAAAAGACAAAATAGAAATTAGGGCTTCCCTGGTGGCGCGGCGGTTGGGAGTCTGCCTGCTAGTGCGGGGGACGCGGGTTCGGGCCCTGGTCTGGGGGGATCCCGCATGCCGCGGAGCGGCTGGGCCCGTGTGCCGCAGCTACTGAGCCTGCGCGTCTGGAGCCTGTGCTCCACGGCAGGGGAGGCCAAGATAGTGAGAGGCCCGCGCACCGTGATGAAGGGTGGCCCCCGCTTGCCGCGACTGGGGAGGGCCCTCGCACGGGGATGGAGACCCAGCACAGCCAAAAAATAAATAAAAGTTTAAAAAAAAAAAAAAAAATAGAAATTAAAATTAATGAGTATCAAACAGTAAAATTATTGTTTTAAAATATATAATTATGTCTCATAAAATATTTTTATAGAAATAAAGCTATTAGAAATTCTAGAGTATAATGTCCGTCTAGTTGCCAAGTTAAAGCAGCACTATCATACTTAATGCATGTTATGTCTAGACCTACATATTATACAAATTTTAGAGTATTATAAATTATTTAATGTTGCAAAATATTCCTCCGTTCATAGAACTGTTAAGAATACCTACCATGTTCATTTGTGACAACCTTAAAAGCCAACAATTGGAACACAAAGAGAAGCAAGAAAACGGACACTTGGCACTCTTGGGAAACAATACTTCCACTTTCAGAGAATCTACTGCATTCATGCTCTCTGAGAGAAAGGATCTGGTAAGTGAATTCATTTGTCTTTCCTCTCATCTCTGTGTTGCACTGATCAAACCTGCCTGCACTCTAATGATGACAGCCACTTAACACACTAATCTTCCAGCATGCGAATGCTGTCTTTTGTAAGAGATGAGGAAGAGCATTTCCTCCGTACCTGAATGGTGTTAGTTGTGATTGTGGGTATTTAGGTTTATGAACACTGAGAGTCAGATCCTGAATGACAGAGCTGCTCGTGTATTCTTTACTGAATTTGTTTTTTTGTGTATTTGTAACTGCGGCCCCTCTACAGCATGAGTACCAGGGCAGACATTCCTCTTACTCAGATATTGCTTATATGGTCTCCTCTCAGTCCCCCTGAGCACATGAGGTGAGCTTTTTCCCCCTTCTGTCTTTTTTTGTGCTCCTTACATCACTGAGAATAGTGTAGGGAAGAGTTACTCACATTGGCCCTGTTTTTCAGATACTGAAAAGTGTTAACTGCCCTTGAAGCACATTAAATCTTGTGGACCTAAGTACATTTGTTGTCAGTTTTGAAGGTTTTCCTTACAAGGATGGAGTTGTGAATTTCTTGAGGTGTGGCCTTACAGTTTTCTTTTTCATACTTCCAGGGAGTCTTGCCAGCGCTGGGTACATAAGAGGCCACCCATATTAGACATGCGAATATTGCAGTGGCTCATTTTTAGAATATTTGATTAGTGTGCACTTGATACTCTAGCAAGGGTATCGGGACTTTGCATTTGTATAATTGGAAGTAAGAAATAGGGTCTTTTAATAGTCCAAGTGTCAGCTTGAATATAAGGAGTAAAATGGAAGGAAAAAAAAAAAAGACTTTTAAGGCTCCAGTAGAGTAGCACACACATGTCTTGAAATACTCTTACCTGCAGACATAGGTCCAAAGTCACTTGTTTAATTCTTGCTTTGACATGGAAGATATCACATGCTTTAGAAGTGATTTCTGATTATTTTCCTCACATTCTTGCCACCTCTAATTCAAGTGAATTCTAGCTCTCACCCACCTTTCCTGAAACTCATGTTTTTTTTCATAATTACTAAAAATGCCTATTCCTGCATAGCCAGAGAAGTAAAAACCGAATTTTAATAACTGGAAATATTGTGGAAATTCATTTTAGATTTCTGAATTATCTAGAATCCAAATATAACTGACAGGGACTTCCCTGGCGGTCCAGTGGTTAAGACTTCGCCTTTCAATGCGGGGGATGTGAATTCAATCCCTGGTCAGGGAGCTAAGATCCCACAGGCCTTGCAGCCAAAAAACCAAAACATAAAAAAAAAAAAGAAGCAATATCATAACAAATTCAATAAAGACAAAAAAAAAGGTCCATATCAAAAGCAACAATTACAACAACAAATATAACTGACTATTGGAACATCTAGTTCCCAAAATAATGTCTGGCCATATCTTTAAATATATAAAATCACATGAATTTGGGATGATCCTAAAGTATATTATAGTAAATTAAACGTTTTGTTTAATTTGCAATATTAATTTTCTCATTGAGTTCATTATCTTAGGCATTTTTAATGAAAAACACAGGTTAGAAAAACAATAATTTGAGATTACAATCTAGACATGTAATTTTCATATTGAAACGTATATTTGGATATGTATTTCTTTTGCAATTCTGATTTCCATATTTCTCTGGAAAGGCAGCTATCTCTGGACAGCATATTGCTTTTGGTAGGTTAGCAGGCCCATAAAACTCCTTAAGAGCATTATAGTATGCAGAAATGTTAACACTGAAAGCTCAAGCTGTTTTAGTTATATAACAGACACTTTTCTTTTTTCATAGTAGAAAAGTTTGCGTCTTTTCAACTGTCAAGCAGATGTTACCCTGGTGCTGCCTCCATATTCATTAGCCTGTAATGAATCTATTAATTGAATATGTAAGTTTGGCTAATTAGATGTAAGACATTTCTTCAGATTTAAAGGGTAGTAATAAAAAATTTAAACTGCAACACCAGATCAAGCATTTAAGGGTTGATAAATGTGAACTGGAAAGTGCACAGTTCCAATATAAATTAGTTAATTGCCTCTGTTAATTTAGGTGAATTACATTAGCAGAAAGGTCAATCCATTTGAGGCTTGATGTGTTTTTCAAATAGTAAATTAAAAATAGCAAATCAAAGAGCACTACAAAGTGAGAAGCATGGAGTCCACTTTTCCAATCCAGGAGCTGCAGAGTGGACTCAAGTAACCCCACAGAGTTAACATTCTGTGGGTTAACCAGTGGTTCTCTAGCTGGGCTGTGTCTTATAGA
Organism: Neophocaena asiaeorientalis asiaeorientalis; assembly: GCF_003031525.2. Lineage (NCBI taxonomy): Eukaryota > Metazoa > Chordata > Mammalia > Artiodactyla > Phocoenidae > Neophocaena > Neophocaena asiaeorientalis. The sequence continues at coordinate 2,920,310 of NW_020175439.1, read as the reverse complement.
CACCAGAAAGCTTTGTTAAAGATATCAATGCCTGGGGCCCCACCTTAGACTAATTGAAATCTCTGGAGATTGGACCGGGCATTCGTATTTTTAAAAGCTCCCTAAATTATTATAATTGGAAACTGGGCTGAAAACCATTGGACTATTCCATGAATGTAATAGCAGGAGTAAAGTGGCAGGTCGATGGCAGGTATGTAAGCATTAGTAGTGTCAAATTTAATGCTCTCTTTTGTTCTTAAGTGGGGAAAAAAATGAACTGCCCTTAGTCCCTACTGTGTTTTCTCTTCTGGCTAGGCCTGTGCCAGTCTCTTACTTGAGAACATATAACTAGGATTTGGGAAGTGGGAGGCAATCCAGGTATTTGCTTTTGGGAGTTCCAGTTCTACAAGTAGTTACTTACTGGATAACATTAGTTATCTTTACACTAAAAAATGTCAAAGGAGTTCTTTGTTGGGCCATGTTTTGGAAAATGTTACCTTTATCACTTGTGTCTTATGTCCCTCATAGCACCTGGAAGAGTATTAGGCCTATGGAAAGCCCCAACAAAATTATTTGTAGTAGGTTGTCTCCTTTCTGATATCACTTTCTTTCACTCTCATTCTGCACTGCATATTCTCACTTCTTTCCTGTCTCATATGGCCCTTGAATTATTTCACATATGCAGTTACTGTCATTCCACACACTTCTTTTTTGTTCTTCACAGACTCTATGTCAGTGCTTGGCTCATAATGTATCATCAATGAATATTTGTTCAATTGAAGCTATTTGATTGATAGGGGGAGAAAAAAAGTCCTGGTTTAGCAATGTAGTCAAGGAGTCACAGATGCTCTGAAAGGGGGAGTATGTATATCTGAAGCAAGAGACCCTTCCTTTGTAGTCTGGGGCTCGATGTCCAAATTGGATGTCTATATCCTGGTTCTGAATGCCTCCCATTCTTGCCCTGTGCCTTTCACAGATTGAACTGTGGGGTTGAGAAGAAAGATGCTGGCATTCCCCCTCTATTGTCAAGACATCTAAAGTGTTCCTCATTATCTTTTCAATGGCTCATTCCAGCAAGTAAAGGAGAACAATGACTGTTCATTTAGCCTCGTTTTCTAATGAACCTGAGCATGGATCCCTGCCCCAAATATCACCAAAGTTCATATGAGGATTACTTATGCCCAAAGACCCTCTGGGTAAATGACTGTGTAAGGGCAGAAAGAGTTGGGGAAGAAGTTTATATTTAAGAACGGGAGAGTCTTAAAGTGAGTAGTAGTAATGGTTAAGAATTAGTTATGTGTAGACTTGAAGAATTTTTAAAGTAAAAAGAAAAATGCAAACTAAGGAACACAAAAGAAAAACAGAAGCGCAAACTTAGTTACATGCCAACCACTTATCTGGGTGAGGAAAAAAGTAAATTCTGGGGCTTGCCTATTAGTAACTCTTCCTCACTCATGATGATAAAAATAGTTGTTTCCAATCTGAGACACACCCATGTGACTTGCTCTGTGATATTACCTTAACTATAATGTGAACGGGACTGTAGGGTTCTAAGTACTGCACCTTTTATGGTAAATTTGCTAATGAACCCTATCTTTTCTTAAAAGTCACAAAGTCTTTTAATGAAAGTCCTTCTCCTAAACTAACTGCAGTGTAAAATTTGTCTGGATCTTGAGGGTTTTTTTTTCCTCTAAAGTAATTCAGACTAAAACTGTAACATCTAACAAAGATTTATCAGTATTAGACATGTACATTGAATCCAAGCTGTTGCTTTTTAAATGACAGTATTCGCATGCACATACATACCATCAACTGCAGAGGGAGCTAATGCCTTTTTCCTCAGGCTCATAAGAAAAGGCTGCAGAGCTGGGATTTTAATTTCTCCCTACGCCTGTTAAGCGTGATTATTGATAATGTACTGAGCTCATCTCTGCACCCAAAATTAAGCCTCTAAAACATATATGAGGTGGAACTGGGCTTTACAACAAAGAGGAATCTAGTTTCCACTTTTAAAATAGTCTCCTGAGGCTCTGAAAAGGTGGAGGATATATTTTAAAAGGAAAGAATTGTGTTTTGTAAGAAAACATGATTTTTGGAGTCATGACCAATTAGGAATCTACTCCCTGCAACCATAAATACTCTTTTTCATAGAATATAGTGACCAGAGGCCACATTGGGCATGGGGACTTAATATGTAGAGAATTTTTATGGTTAATAAATGCCATAATCTCAGCCTCTTTTCTTCTAGATATTAGAAGGAAAAGAATAATTAAGTGAGCATTTAGATCCCAATAAAAAGTTAACATTCACATTAAATTAAAAATATAAGTGAATTTATTTTATAGAAGTTTTCATAATGGGTCGAAAATACTTCATTAGGCATTTCTGGATAAAAATATGTAAAGCTCTTATAAGCTTTTGTTAATATATTAAATACCATTTCTCTATAAATATACCTTACATTAAGCTTTCCTGTTAGAGTTTTCAGGAAACATTTCAAATAAAGTAGCCAGGCGTATCCCATTTGAGATGAATGAGATCGTTAGGAAACACTTATATCTGAAATGAGCACTGAGATCATTCTGCATACAACCCAAGGGCCCTAATTTTTAAAATATGTCAAACACCATGCCTCTTTCAAGTCATTAGACTTAGAGACATTTAAGGAACTGGTTCAATTAACTCAGAAGAAGGCAATGCTATAATGTGTGATTTATTTTGGCAGATAAATTAAAATGCAAGTGTATCTGTTAGAAAAGGTAGGCTGTCATCGTGGTTAGTGATGGGAACAGGATGGCAATTAAGCAGGGCTACCTGATGCTGAAATAGCCCCTAAACACGAAAGATTGAAGTTCAAGCTGGACATTCAGTTATTGTCAAAACCAAAAGTGTTCCTTTGTTGGAAGGAGTCTTTGTGCTCTACTCAGTTTCCCTCATTGACTTCTAAAACATGTTCCTCAGTTTAACAAATACTTTTCCCCTTTAACTGTAATCTGAAGAGAAGCCTAAATTGCTATGGTTTCATACCTAAAGTCAAGCTTCACATAAAGCTGATGCCTGAAAATTACAACTTTGCAATTCTACTATTTAGGTGAGGAAATATGAAGCAAAAATTTATTTTTCTCCCTACAACCCCAAGATATTGGCTCCACCAGGCCTAATAAAATGTTTTCACAAGGAAATAAATAGAGCATGCTGTAGCTTATGTTCCCTTGTGCAGGGGGTTTTAAACAAATGTATCCTAAAAAATAGATAATTACAAGTGGGGGAGGGTGGGAGAAGGAAACATTATAAGGGTGGGCAAAAAATACGTTTCTTAGCCAAATCACGGAAAAGACTGAAATTCAAAATGTTAGAAACCTGAAGATAAAGACTGCTACTTCAACCATTGTTGAAATCTATGGAGGAAATGAGAGGACAACAAAACAAGATGATAAAAGAGAGAGAAAAGGAAAGAAGAATGTGAGAAGAGATTTTAAGGCAGCTTTGAAAGTAACAGCAGAATAAATTCTACTAATAGAAACCAAGAAGACTGAAGTAGTTATAATTCACTATTCTTTTCTGCTAAGTCTTGTCCTGCATCTTGAATTAGAGTTTGGAAAAAAAATGGCCACAATCATGAGCTGAAGGTAGGGGGAAAAGAGAATGATCATGCAAATTTAAAAAATCTTAGAAATCTATGAACAGAAAAGCTTATAGTAAAAGATGGGGAAAAGTGAAACAAAACTTAAGATCAGGAAGAGAAAATGTCCCTCAATCAGAGAGCTTAGGAAAGTTACATTCATTTACGGTTGAAGTAGTCAGCGGAAATGGAAATGTTTAGGAGAAGAAATGTTTTGGATATGTTTAGGAGAAGAAGCCAAGAGATCCTAACTTTCTTGCCTGAACAAGAAGGGAATCTCTTATTATTCTTCCTCACTGTGTAAAAAACACTAATAATTCTATCACCCTATTCCTTCCAGCCATGGTGATGGAACTGGAGTTAGCACACCAGAGTTAGGTCAAGGGTGAACACACCCTGTCATATACTTTGTGGAGAATATAAATCAATAGTTTCTGGTTTGTGATAGTCTTTCTTTTTTTTTTTTAGTTTTTTTTAAACTTCATTCTATAAATTTATTTATTTATGACTGCGTTGGGTCTTCGTTGCTGTGCACAGGCTTTCTCTAGTTGTGGTGAATGGGGGCTACTCTTCGCTGCAGTGCGTGGCCTTCTCATTGCGGTGGTTTCTCTTGCTGTGGAGCAAGGGCTCTAGGCGCGCTGGCTTCAGTAGTTGTGGCACACAGGCTCAGTAGTTGAGCTACACAAGCTTAGTTGCTCTGTGCCATGTGGGATCTTCCCAGACCAGGGCTCGAACTCGTGTCCCCTGCATTGGCAGGCGGATTCTTAACCGCTGTGCCACCAGGGAAGTCCCTGTGATAGTCTTTCTTGACAATATTCATTTATCAGTTTAATTTATACAGGTTTCCCTTTTCTCTTCCTCAGAATCTTTTGATGACTTGTCCTTCTCAGTGCCTCAAGAATAAAGGCCCTTACAACCTTGAGTCATCTGCCTTGCCAGCCTCATCTGCTGCTCCCCCAGCACCACTGCTGTCCTGTAAAAAGTATTCTCACATCTCTGCACCTTTGCTTTCGTGGACTCTTCTTCCTATACTGTCCTTCTCTCCCTTGTTGAAGCCTGACCTTTTAAGGCCTAGCTCAAAGGTCAGCGTCCCCAGAGAGCTGGCCTCTTCCTTGATGGGGCACCCAGATCATGTTGTTGATGCTCTTTTGTAACTTTTCCCCACAGCTTCTCATAGTCAGTGATCTCCCTCTCCATGGAGAAGGGCTTAAGCTCACTAACGTCCAGGGTTGTCCATCTTGTTTGTAAACAAGTCTCTAGCACCTTGCCTTGCATTGGAAGGTGCAAACATGTTTGTAGAATTGTTCCACAAGCATCACTGATTTCCCTTGCTATAGACTTCTCCCTCTCCTCAACTAACCTTACTTTTTAATCTCTCAGTTGTATCTCTAACCCTATAAGGTTTTCATCTATTTCATGAACATATACTGTTATTATTAAGGCATAATTTTTGGCCATAGAGATCCCCTGTGAATTGAAATCTTGTAACTGCCTAAGCTAAGGTTCCTAGTTTCTCAAGAAAAACCAAACCAAAACAAAACAAAAACCCAATTCACTCTGGTAACCTTGTGTAGATACTCTGGGTTCTGCGAGGCTGGAAGTTATTTCTTTAGACTTAATACTAAAATGAAATATTTAGGTCTATTTCTACTGTTGTTTAGTATCCAAGCAATGAGCATAGGGCAGTTTTAGTTACTGAAAGTATCTAAGGCAGGATCTTTTCTGGCTGACACTTAACATCCAAAGAATCAGTAGGCCTCCGCCAGGCTTACATTGAGAGTTAGGAAGGGAAGCGACCTATAAAGGTCTTTTTATCTGGACCCCAGATTTAGCGCATGGAGCCCAAAGCCCATTCTGACATGGGGTATCTGTGTTCTTGACGTAGACCTACATACTGACCTCTAGCGTCCCACAAACTAGAAGATCTGTTAGAGCTACAGAAACGCTTAAATTAGGGGGGGTATAGGTATGGGAGCTCAACCCCAAAGGGGCAGTTAAGTGAGAAGCCCAGTGTCTGGCGAGATGATAGCTGTTAGCGTGAAGAACAACAGAAAAGCAAAACTGGTGTATCCTTGTGTGTTTGGGGGCGAGGAGAGTACGGGCTGGAAAGAGGGATGCGAGAAAGACCAGAGGGGTCAATGCAACTTGCAATTCCCCAGAGCGTACCAGGACCAAGGCTCCATCCTCCCAGCGCAGCCCAGACCGCCCGGGGTGGTCCCGGCCAGCAGAGGGCAGCAGCTGGGCGGGAGAGTCCTGGCGAGGGCCGCGCGGCGTCGACAGGCTCGCGGGGATACTCATTTTGAGTGTGGGGCGAGAGACTCGCGCCCATCACTACTCGTACCCTACCCTGTGGCCACTGCGCGCTTCGGCCCGCGTTTCGGGAAGTGCGTGTGCGCGGGGACTGGGGTCGCTGCGGAGGGCCGGGCGCACATGCCCGGGGAAGGAGAGTGGAGGGTGTCCTGCGGGTCCCCGGGAGAGAAGGGGGGACGGGCTTCCGCGGGCGCCAGGCGGTAGGGGATCTCCGCGTCCGCTGCAGCGTCGCTCGCCCCATCCTTTGCCGGGCCCACTCAGCGCCCTAGGCTTCTCCCGCCAACACCGCGCCCCGCTCACGGGGCCGCGTCAGCACCGGGCCGCTCGGGTCCCCCGCCAGCCCCCGCTCTGCTTCCGGGACCCGCGCCCCATATCCACCAAGGTGTGCTTTCCGCTGACACTGCCCCGGCCGGAGCGAGGCCAGTCCAGCCAGCTGAGCCCCGCGCGGCCGCGGCGCAGGTTTGCGCTCCCGCCGTCGAGGACTGCGGCGGCCGCGTGGGCGTGGGCCGGTCCCTGCGGCCAGGGGGGACAGGGGTACAGCAGGCGCACTTGACCGTGGGCCCCAAGCGTCCGAGCCGCGCTGCGCCGGCGGCGGGCTTTATGTAAATCGGGGCTGAGCCGGGGCGTCCTAGGTAGGATGGACCAGCCCCCCCGCGCCTCGGCCCTCACGTCCAATAAGAAGAGCCCCAGCTTGACACCTGCCTATATACAGGCGAGCGCGCCCCTGGCTCGCGGACCGAGCGCACATCCCGCACAGCCCACGCCGCGGGCGAGCGAGACCTCGGCCCGCCTTCATGACTTCCAGTAAGATCGAGATGCCCGGCGAGGTGAAGGCCGACCCCGCCGCCCTCATGGCGTCCCTGCACCTCCTGCCGTCGCCCACGCCCAACCTCGAGATCAAGTACACCAAGGTAAGGCGCCGAGAGGGCCTGCCGTCCACGGAGACTTTCTAGAACCTTCCTTCCTCTCCATGGTCTGTTAGGGGGAGAGGGTGGCGTGACGGGGTTTGGGGCCCGGGTCTCCCGGGCCAGTGTGTCGTCCCCGCGCAGCAGAGAGACAACACCCCATCCTCGGCGTTGGGGCTTCTGAAGTCCTGCTGGGATCATGGGACGCGTCGGGGACTCGCCCCAGCCTGCCGCGCGGTGCTGAGGGTCGCCGTCAACGGCTCCTTCCCAAACCGCATTTCCCGCTGCCTTCTGGTCGGATTCTCAGCGTCCCGACTGCTGCGGGGAAGGCGTCGGCACCGCTTCCACTCCTCAAAGGGGTAAGAAGGGTTCCCCGCCAGGTCGGCTACGCAGCCTGGCCGTCTCTTCTTGGCCGTCCACCTTCAGGGGCCGCAGGGCTGCTGGCCGCGCTCGGGTCCTCGGCAGTCCGCACGGTGCGCCGCGAGCGGCTTTCGCGTAGGATCGTCCGGCACGCAGCACTCTGGCTGCCTTTGCAGATTTCATGGAAACCTGGCTGCTGAGTACAGTAGATCCGATGTCAGCATTTCATTCGAATTCTGTAGGCAGTGGCAGTTTTCCTGGAAAACTTGAGAAGTCTTTAAATTCGTGCAAATTAACGGGTTCGCTTTTGAACTGAAAAAAAAAATTACTTTTTATAATGAACTCTGACATCTCGGGTTGGCCAAGCAGGAATTTTTTGTTGCACCACAACATAAAAAGGAAATGAGTTCGCTACCTTAATGTAAATAGAATTTACTTCCCACAAATTCGACATGGAAAAAAATGCATTGATTACACACACGGTTTTTTGGGGGGGGGGGGGGGCGGTTATGTTATGGCATTGGGGTGGGAGAGAGAGAGAAATAGATGCGATTTAAAATAATGTTTCTTGGAGTTCCTTTTACAGTTGTCCTGTTTGATTTTCTATTCCTTTTAGTTGATTTCTACTACAGACATCGCCCAATCAACTTAAACACATACTGCACACACACAATACGGTTAAAGTTGTTTTCTATCATGCTTATTACGAGATAAACTAAATTTTGTCCAGAAGTAAATAGTTTGGTTTTGGCTTAAGGGTTGAAAGTGAAATTTATAAAAAATCCATCAGAATATTGAAATTTTACCTGCTAAGTTTTAGGATAAAAATCAGGGTGACTTGTATTTCGAATGCCAACTTAGATGGATTTAATGTACCTGTTAGCTTTTTAGATGGTGTGACAAATTCTTGAAAGCCATTTTAAGGAGAGGTCGTTAATGGTTACAACCATATAGGCATTGTTTGCATAACAATGGTGCCAATGTGTGGCAATTCTCCGGGTTTAGGAACAAGCAGGGAAAGCATGCAGCAAAAGAGTTTTGTTTTATGAGGGTCCCTAACCTCTTCAGGCTTTCTTTAAAGGTCTTAGGATGCAAGAGCTATGCTGGAGAGAGGACTTCAGATTTGGGAGGGTTTGATTTTAGCCTTACTTTGGATTGGATTTTCCTCACAGCCCCTGAAAGGAGTTTTAGGTATCTAGGAATTTAATTTTGAAACTCTTCCAGTTCTCTTTTACTCTGACAACCCTCGCTCTCTTTTTTCTCTTGTTCTCCCCCAGTAGGAAAGACAACTGATTTATAGCTAATTGAAGCCTTTAATGTGGAGTCTTTTAGCTCAGGGGAGACTTTTATCCAGTATCCACTTTCCCACTTATTACAAAGAAAAACAATCAAAAATGAAATAATGGATTGTAACTTGATTCTTTAATTTGTGGGGAGGAGGCACCTTATTTTAGGCTTGGCAAACAACCCTCATAAACACTGAGTATTCCTAATCTAAAGGCAAGCTCTTTTCACAAAACCTTGTAAAATCAGGTATCTGCGAACATTCCCAGCAGCTTTCCTCCTCAGCTCTTTAGTGAGACTTCTGAATTTTCTGAGACAAGCGGCATGGGCAAGCAGCATCTTTAACATGAAGAGCAGAAGCTGCTCTTTTGGTAACTGAGGGTAATGGGTAATGATTTTTTTTTACTTAAAAGGAAAGTAAGATTAATGGAGAGTTTTAAAAAATTCACTTACGATCATGAAATTATATTAGTGAGTTTAAGCAGAAGAATGAACAAGGTACAGTGCACAGTCCTTTAGAGCAGTGATACCCACATTCATTAGGAATTTTAAAAAGGGTAATAGCTAAAACATTATTATGCTAGTGTGATTGTTGAATAACATGTAGGAAAGAAATACAGTATTTGTGTCAGAAAATGGTACAAGACAAATATAGATGAATCCTTAATAATTTTTGTCTTGTTAAATAAAAACTCTTTAGTGAAGGATATATAATGACAGGACTTTAAAATATGACTTGAGGACCAGTATAAAGTCACTACTTTTATGTAAGTGGTGATATTTTGAGTATTTCAAGTAGCATGCATTCAGAAAACTTTGCACTTGTGATGTATTTTTCTGTATTTTTCACCATTTTCTTTCTTCTTCTAAAAGTATTTTACATTTTTTATAAAAGGGGAATAGGGGAGATCATAAGAAATAAAAGTTACTGCTATTGCCCATCCATGGAAATACTCCAAAATTAAAATTCAATCCCAAAGAACGCTGAAAGGGCTGAACTCGTGGTTTTGTATTGACTCTCAGGCAATTACATTTAGTTTTTCAAATAAGCCTTCCTCTCTGAAGTTCCAACACCCATTTAGAACTGATCAGCAATAGCAATACCATTTTTTGGAATATATCTATTTTTATTTTCCTAATACAGCAAGCTAGACCCCAAGTTTTAAAAGTGATTCTTTTTTTAAGTAATATGTTTAAACAAAACAAAACAAAAAACTGCAGACTGCCTTAGTCAGGAAAGACTGATAACTCCACCAACATCAAGTAGCGAGGGGACCACTTTGGGGCCGGGAGAATGTGCGCTCTCCTCCTTGTATTCTAAGGAGACTGCTTAACAGCTAGCATAGGAGTGTCATTGTTTTTAGCTGTGCTTTTATGAATTAAAGATTTTCTGAGTTGTTCCTATTTTATCAGTCTGGTTTTTAAATTTTTGTATATCTGAATATATTATAGGAGTACACATATTATAAAATCAAGGCTTGCTCTTTGCTGACTGCCCCTAACTACAAGGGAGATCTCTTCCAGATTCCCAGAAGATCTTTGAAAACTTTCCGACTTTATCCCACCCCGACCTTCTCTATTGTCTCTATCATCTTTTCTGACTCTACTAGTCCCTCCTCCCCCCACCCACTATACACACATGCATTGTGCTGTCTCTCTGTTGATCACTTTTCAGTGAGAGTTTATGCCCATAACTAACACTAACATAAAGGGTTTTGTTTTCCTCTAGCATTTGATACTGTGAGGAGCTAAGACATAGGGAATAAGGGGGTTATGGAGAGCTGACCCACTAAACTAGAAGAGAAAAAAATAAAAGGCAATTAACTGAAAATTAGAGCTAATGTGCATTGGGTAACTACTATTTATTCTTTTATTTATTCATTTAACAACCTTTTATTGAACACCTACTGTTTTCTGGGATCAATTTCAGTTCAGTTCGAAGGATTTTTAAGTGGCATCTTCCTGACAACAGCGCTTTTCGTTAAGCTAGTTGGGCTGAGGAAGCATGGGCCTCCTAGGAGCTTAAGGTCTTTTTAGAAAGATGGAATGCCAAAATTTGGTTACCAGTATGGCAGTAATTCAGTTGATCAATGTAATAATAACAATAATGATAATACTTTTAATGCCACTTACATTGTGTATGGGACCTAATGGCTTACCTAGCACTTTCATATGTATCTTATTTGATCCTTGCAAAACCTTTTGAAGGAGACAGAGTAGGAAGAAGTAGGAATAATTGATAAGGAAGACCTTGGCCTTGACTTATAAAAAATTGATAAGAGCTTTCCTCACCATACACTTTGCTTTTCCTAACAGTCACATACTTTTTTTTGAGAGAGAAAGAGTTTTAAATCTTTATTTTTGTATATTGTTTCTGTTGCAAACATGGAGAGAATATGAACTGGTCTACTTCTTTTAAGAAGGAGCTACGTTTTGTGACTTCTGATTCCCTGGCTTTAAATTACTATATTTGCTATTTCTGTGAGTTAGTGGGGGGGGTTTATAGGTTTGAGGCAAGATTCTTGCCTATACCAGGGATTATTTCTTAAAAGATGGTACAGGTTTGGTTACTTCCAAAGCTCTAATCAAGATTGTCTGCTTGATCATTAGTTGTTAATCAAATTTCGCGTTTAATGGGGACCTCAGGTTTTCAAAACTATACTTTTTCATAATTGGACAGCTTTTTGATGTTTGTATCATCTCCATTTAACCCAGGAAAGCTAAACAACTTCATTGTAGGATTTGAATTAGATAACTTTTCGGGGGTCCTGCCTGATGCCTTCTACTATACAGGCAGGAATCATATGGAATCATCATTTGCTGAGGTGCTTTTGTCCTTTATTTCTATAAAATGAGGAATTATAGTTTCTCTATGTAAGGGTAGAAGATTCTCTGAGGTGCGTGTTCTGTGAGGTCTGATTTCCTTGCAGCCTGGCTTAAGAGAAGCCAGGCATGCACAAGTTCTCTGTTGCATTAGACCATGGTTAGCATGATGATCAAACCATGACCAAAACAAAAACATCTCAAATACCAATATAGTTCTGTCTCAAGTCTTTCTCAGTTGGATAATAAAATACAAATACTAATGTCTATTTTTATCTTTTTAGTTATCTTAGTGACAGCTTGTAGGGGTCAGCAAACTACAGACTGTCTCTTTGATTTTGTAAATAAAGCTTTATTGTAACACAGCCACACCAGTTCACTTACATATTGTCTGTAGCTGTTACTACAGTGGCAGAGCCAGGTAGTTACAACAGGACTGTATGACCCACATTTCAGAAAAAGTTTATAAGCCCTTGACTTACTTAGAAAAAAGAAAGGCTCTGAATAAAAATAGGCCTTTGTTCAAATCTTGGTCAGATTTGTACTTATTAGCTATGTGCACAGATAACATTTATTCACCACACAATGCCAGGTATGGTGCCAGATTCTGGAGATGCAATAGTAAGCAAGGTATGGACAGTGTCTCTTCTCAGGGAGTTTCTTCACTGAGTATCAATTTCTACATCTGTCAAAATTAAAGGTAATAGTAGTACCTACCTTACATGATGGTTATTGTCAGGACTAGGCGAGCAGGTGTGTGAAAATAAGTGGCATATAATGATAATCAGCTAAGGACTAGATCCATTTCATTTTTAGGAAGTGATGAATACATTTGTTGTTTCAAATTAATGGATGCCCATTTTAAGAAAGATCAGAAATGTATGACCAATAAAGTTTTCTGAAACAGGCCATTGTTTATAATTTTAATTAAGTATGAGTTTAATATTCTGGGTAGCTGTGGAATCCTTATATGTTTACACTGGATTTTCATCAAATGGGATCCCTTGGAGGTTTCCCTACCAAGGACTTCTCTTTACTAAAAAGTTACTAAAACAATTTCCCAGCCAGTATTTTAATAATCAAATTAGATGTCTGACACTTGTGCCAAAATTGTGCATCCATATGCCTCAGTATACCCAATTGGCTGGGCCTAAATGTTAGATGGCAAAGAGTCATTTCTGGTATTTTAAGTAGTTTGGAGAAAGATCTTGCCAAGTCATTGGTGCAAAAATCTGGGAAGTATGGCAGCACAGGAGGACATTTTCAGAAGATACCTTTTGGAAATGGGAAGGTATCTTAGTTTATGAAATTTAAAATTGAAGAGTCTTTCAGTGGTCCTGATTGCCCAGTCTGGGGGCACTTCACCCTCCAAAAAGTAAAAGCACGCATGTGGTGACTATTTTGAAAGTTCTCCTAGCGTTTCTTTAATTTCTCTGTTTGCTGTGACAGGTAATTTCAAAGCCAGTCATTTCCCCTCAAACACCAAACCAATGCAGAGAAATGATTGCCATAGTGTCACCTTGGTTAATTTTTAAGTGCCTTTTCAGACATGTCTTTGAGCTTTATTCCATTTTACCTTTCAGATATATGAGATAACCCAAATTGGGAATTTCTTATCTCTGGCATTTCTCTATTGCTAGTCTGTCTACTTGTAAGATGATGGAGTTATGTGTAAATTGTTTCCCTTCAAAATCTTAATGAGTTTATTTACAGTAAGTCTCTGTTTTGTCACATGATTTGAAAACACTTCCAGCCTTTGAAAATTCCAGTTGGAATAATAATTGAGTGCTTTCACCATCTAGACTTTTGCGGGGCTCTCAACAAAACTTCCCTGGGGCTAAACATGGGGGTTTATTGACTTTTGTAGAATGTGGTTAAAAATTAGAATGTCTGTGAGTGAACATTCTAATTTTTATTATAGAAGGAATCTTTCCTTTTACTGCAGTTCAGCTCTGTTACCTCCAGAAGTAGATACCTGCTCTATTTCCTTTCCTTACCACAATCTGACCTTTGGAGAGCCAAAGTAGCAGTTTCTTTATCCCTAGATCTCTGGAAAGATAAAACCTGTTGTCCAGTTGAAACTGGAAACACCTTATTTAGACAGAATTTAGGATATCATGGGTACCAAAACACTTTCCAATATTGATTATAGGGGGAAAATTCAAAATAATTAAAGATTATATTTTTTTACATTTTCTTATACATAATTTTAGTTTGTCTAGCCTGTCTTCAGATTTCAAGTCCAATGACTCTTAGGATATTTTGCCCTGGGTCATTTCTAGGGATTTCTAAGAGATTAAGCTGAGTCAGAAAATGGTATAAGATGTATGGTTCTTCCCTCAGTAAGGATGGAGCCTACCCCCGGGTAAGTGGATCTACCAAAGTAGTGTGAATTTAGTAAACCCACTAACAGGCAGAAATCACCTATTTCCCTCTTCCTCCAACCCCCACCATTGACACACACCAAATATATGGATTGAGGTGTGTGTAATGATGGAGGGTTTAGGGTGAAGGAAGAGGGGAAATAAGAAGACCTTCCCCGGGAAGACAAAATGATGAAATGTCTCTACAGATCTGCAGAGGATAACTTAAAGTCTTATTTCCCCAGGTGTGAAAATTGGACTCTCTCACTGAATCCTTTTTGGGAGGAAATTAGGAAATAGTATGAGACTGATTGGTGGAACATGAAACCAGTGAATTCTACCTTATCTATATTTTAGAGTCTGATAACCAGCATACCAATATAACTTGATTTTCACAGGGAAGGTTATCTAATTGTATTATCTTGGGGTTATTTTTATCTTTAACTTCAGTCAGAGCTACCCGTTTGCTCCCCTGAATTTATTTGCTTGTTTCTTCATCTGATGTTTATTAGAGCCTCTTGTGTACAAAGCATTGTTAATCACTGTCTGGTACAAAAAGATGCATAGATGTGTACCCTGTCCTGAAGAGGCTGGAGAGGATTCCTATTTGGGTGTGGGGTGAGAACATGCACACAGATCACTATGGTGCGTGATAGAAGATGCTAAATTCTTGACATGAATGCACTTAAAGCACCATGATGATTCAGAAGGTAAAGAGATGTTTCAACCTCAGCACAGCAACAGCACATTGTATTGTTAGACATACTTGAGACGAAATCAAATATTTCAATCATACAGCAGAGTATAGACAATATAACAAGCATGCATACATATACCCAGATTTGTTTGTTCTTAACTGTTTGCCCTATTTGCTTCTAATCTTTTTAAAGAAATACACTGTCACTTCCCCTATGAACTTCTCCCGTTCCCCTCTCTCCTCTCCTTCCTTTCTCAGAGGTATTTGGCATTTATCTTTCCCATTGGTGTACGTATTCATACATGTATATGCATTCATAAATGATATATGTTATTTATTTATTTTTACTTAGTAAATATTTATTGAATTAATTCATGCTTTCTTATATTGTCCATGGAGGTTATTCTGCTGGATCCCATTAATAAATAAAATAACCATTTAAACAGTTTGTACTTAATAATCACATATTTCCTGGCAAAATAATGAGTCCAGCAGCCAGGCAGCCTGGACTTCAACATTGACTCTGTCACTTGCCTAACTGTGTAACCGTGGGCGAGCAAAAGTGTGCCTCACTTTTACTATCTGTGAGATAAGGAAGGTGTTGTGAAGATTAAATGATTTAATACATCGAAAGCACTTAGAAAAGTACCAGACGGTAATGCCTCAATAAGTTATTATTATTACTACTAGTGCAACTATCAATATTATTATTCCAGAAATAAAACACTCTTTTAAAACAATACTAAATATGCTATATTACTGAGTTTTTTGTTTTTGTTTTTTTTCGAGTTTCTATGTGTTTCTTTTTTAACATCTTTATTGGTGTATAATTGCTTTACAATAGTGTGTTAGTTTCTGCTTTATAACAAAGTGAATCAGTTATACATATGTTTCCATATCTCTTCCCTCTTGCGTCTCCCTCCCTCCCACCCTCCCTATCCCACCCCTCTAGGTGGTCACAAACCACCGAGCTGATCTCCCTGTGCTATGCTGCTGCTTCCCACTAGCTGTCTACCTTAATTTGGTAGTGTATATATGTCCATGCCACTCTCTCGCTTTGTCACAGCTTACCCTTCCCCCTCCCCATATCCTCAAGTCCATTCTCTTGTAGGTCTGTGTCTTTATTCCTGTCTTACCCCTAGGTTCTTCATGACCTTTTTCTTTTTTTCTTAGATTCCATATATATGTGTTAGCAATGATATATGTTATTGTCCCGCATGCTAAACCTTTTAATATAAATGGTACCATTTATATCTTGGCTAACTAATTCAGTACTATACGTCATCCTGTTAGTTTAGAGAATTTAAATTATTCCTTAGCACCAGGCTTGAAAATAGCATTACTTTGTTTTTTGTTAATATTTGAACTTATTGTGTTTTAAACTCAAAGCTGGTGTTATACATTCACCTTCGTATTTGGATTTCGTAAGTTATTTGATATGTGCATGTGTGCCTCTAATTCTAAAGAACCTACCGAAGAATGAAATTCTCCAACCTTAAAACTGAATCTAGCCCTTCTGTGGATGTTACTTATGTAATACCTAACAGATGAACATATTCTCTGAAAGCCCTTGTTACTTGTTTGCACTACTACTAAAATGTGCAATTTTTGCCTTGTATTATATTTTTCTGCATAATCTTCTACTCCTAAACTGTGCTAGATTATAAACTTTCATTCATGTTGGTATTTTGGAAGCATCTAGTTCAGTGTCTTACAGTGTAAATGCTTAGGGCATATTTGTTGAATGAATACTTGTTATATTTTATTATTAATAGCTACTAATAGCAATGAATTATCTTTTTATTAATACTTTATTAATATATTATCCTTTCATTATTAATGCTATGGTTTCCAAAGTACTTTTCACATATGATTGCTTTTAATAATTGTGGCAGTCCTATTATGTGAATATTATATTAATATCCCCATTTTATAAGTGATACAATCAAGTATATTAAAGTTAATTAATTTTTCCAGGATCAGTAGCTATAGGTGACAATTCCAAGACTCAAATAATCCTTTTCCTTCTCTCCTCATAACAATAAGAATAAGCACAAAAACCACAACAAAGACAAAACATTTTGGATTATTAGCCTAAAGCTCTGCTAAATGTTTTGCAGGATAATCCCAAACCCAGTTCTCTGACTACAAATCCCAACCTTAAGTCCAGTTGGTATTGTAGCTATCATTAGCAACAATTTCAGCCTGACATAAAGATGAGAGTGTGTGTTCAAACAAAAAAAAAAGTTGATATAATCAACACTTTAGGTATGAATCACCTGGGTAGGTGTGATTCTTTAGGCTACGGGAAAGAACTGTATTTTTGGATTCTCACTGGTTGGGTAGTCACACGTGGCCCTTAATAACACCTGCTTGTTTGTTTTTTCAGTCAAAAAAGTGCTTTTCTTTGGTATGGTTATTCAGATTCACTTGGGAGTGAGGATTAATGAGACTGTTGAAAGCAAATATATTTCATAGTCTTTCAGATCTTCCTCTCTCCCCATAGGCCATCATTTTGTGTTATTTGACTATAAATTGTGTGGGAGAGGCACTTGCCAGAAAGAGTTGGGTGGATATGTTCTATCTTGCCTTTATGAGCAACCGTTTCTCACTAAGGCTTAACTACTGTTAGATCCATCTATTACATGTAACCTCAGCGGGGATGCAGAAGAGAGAAACAGTGGTCCGCAGGAATTCATGCAATAACCAAACTTTAACAGAGTTAAAGTGACAGAGCGTGGTGGTGATTGGGATGGACAATTAATGTTTCATTGTAAATGGCTCAAAAATCCTGTCTAAAGAAACTACTGTCAAGTTATTGCCTTTAAGCCAGATTTTATAATCTCCAGAGTTCTGTCTTCACTTTTAGAGAGAACACATTGCTCTTTCTCCTCTACTTCCCAGTCAAACATCCCTTCTTCTCACCTTTCCCATCTCCTTTTAAATTTTTACGCACTTGTGCTTCTCTTCTCCTTCCCTGAGTATTTCTCTCAGACAGGCCCTTGATGACCCTCATTCCTTGGTTAGACTCATTTACCTGTTTTCATAAAGTGGTTAGCTCTGCCTGGGAACCTTTGTAGTCAGCTCTTCCAGCTGTTGGCCCGAATGGTCCCTAGGGAGACCAGAAGCAATGAACCTGGAATAACCACATTTAACTTCTGTGAGCCCTCTTGAGAATTTAGTAATTACTTAATGGATTGAATTGGTGACATATACTATTCCGGATAACAGCCTAGGTTGCATTAAATTAACCTTCACAAATGGGTATTTATTGGGTACTCTTAAAAGACTACATGTGTTGGCTGTAATTGCTCTTCCATGTTTCTCCACGCTGATAGGTATTTGTACCGAGTGAAAAATTTCTCAGATTAAAGCCTGGGTGGTAGTTGTAGCCATTTAGTGATGTGTGTCATTGTGTTCAGCACATTGAGCATAAATCCTGTCTTGTAAACAGCAGGGAGACTAATGAGGTTTGCCCACATTCTGGTATCATTACCAGGAATTCCAACAGAGAAAAAGAGAAGAAAGAAAGAAAAGAAGTTTTTTTCAGAGTGATTTTTGGAACTCCTGATGATCCAAATTAAGGAGAGAGATGATTGCTCAACATTAAGTATAGTCACGTATGTATAAATATGAGTACGTAAACTACATTTAGCTAAAACAGAAACCAAACATTCTGCTTTTATGAACACTGGCAAAGTCAGTGACTGAGTTCTATAGAGAGCTAATGAAGAGCTTATTTATGAGTGTCTTTAATTGTGAGGGTGTAGTTGGACAGCTATTGAAATAATGCAGCTGTTAACATGATAGCACACTTCTTGCTTTCTCAGAACTCCTTATCATTACAGCCAACTAAAATTTCACATTATTTTTTGTCTTACAATTTTTGGAGTGATTCTGCTGTTATTTTTATAATCACAAATGACTTCTGAACAAACCAACTGTCTTGTGAGAAATCTTTCAAATGTGTTTTTTTAGGTTTATCTAAGGTCTTTATTATTACTGCTAAATAACTTGTGTGTTTTGATAATGTCACATCAAGGGATTCAATTATTGCTTACTGCCTGGGCTACTTATCTTCCTGGATTCAAATTTTCATGAAAGCTGGTATCATCGCACCTTTGGCACAAAGTGTGGTCCACACATTTTTGTGTTTGAATAATGAGTAAATGGATGAATACTAGAAAATAATATTGTCTGATCCATTTGCAGAGTTACTAATAGAATGCTGGGACTAGAAAGTGAATTCCAGGGTAAAGTGTTTTGAAATAAATAGCTTTCTCTCTTTAAAGAAAGCTCATGCATATTCTCTCTCTGTCTCTCTCAAGGAGAACTCCCTTCCTCCACTCCCACTTACCCCTTCCTTTGAAATAGAAGCCCTCAGGGTACATTGTAGAGTAGTGAGCAAGGCAGTGGACTGTGCATTAGAAGACCTGTGTTCTGGTCCCAGCTCTGCCAGGGATGTATGCTCATTTAGCAGTTCCCTGTACATGTAGGCACACGATAAATAGTCACTGAATTAATGAATGAACAAATTACTCGATTGCTTATTTAGCACTTCCTCGTACGCTAGGCTCTCAGGATATGAAAATGCTTTGTGATATTGGGTAACTTACTTAAATTCCTTAGACATCACTTTTATTACTTATAAAGTGATAGGACAGAATGAGTTGCTTATTTACTAACCCACCTAGTACTTATAAAAATGACTGGATTAGAAAAGTTGTAAGATTTCTTTATCCCACCCTGACTCGGCAGAACTCTTTAATTTCCTGGGTCCCAACCTGGGATCATGAGATCGGAAGGACAATACCAAACTTGTTTGTATATCTAGTTACAGTCTTTCTGGGGCCCAAAATTTTCACTCAGAATAGTGTTTTTTAAAAATATTTTCCCAAGGATGTCCTAATAATTACCAAAAAGTAGTCCACAGAAATCTCTGTTAATGATTCTCCTTATGTAAATGAGTGATTAGCAGTGTCATAAAGATCCACTGGAAATAAAAATTTTTGTGTTCACTGAACACTTAGAGTACTAGAAATTAGAGCAGTGACTCCCAAGAGAATTCCTCCTTTAAGTCTTAGGGAACATTGATTTTAATACTTGGTGATAGTGGTAGAAAGAAAAGGTTTGTTGGCACTTTTCCTCCAAACCATTTTGGCAGCTTCTTTGTCAACCTAAGCTCATGAAAACCACGGTGGGTCGGGTAAACTCTGTGGAGAGGGAACTTGTCAGAAGCTACGGCTTTTCACTTGAGTCTAATAGAGACTTAGCACTTTGCAGGTCAGTGCCACTGCTATTTGTCTCTGACCCAAGAGATCTGGAGTTCTTCACATCAAAACCACATCTTGCTGAGCAGAGATCAAACGTAGGAAGGTAAGGATTCTGCCAGTGATTTATCATGCCAAGGAGAGTGATCAGGCCATATGGGGCTGCTGCAAATGAAGTTGACATTCCGGCAGTTTCTCTTATAAGTCTCACATGTAGTTATGGCTAGTTTTTCTTGTAGAGGAATTCCGGGTCAAGTGGCAGCTTTCAGTGGCATTTCTTAGCAAGCCTTACCCCCAACATGAGGTTTACTTCAAAATCACGTCCTAGCAAGATATTTTCTTATGGTTTATGTAAATAGCAAAAAAGGATTTCTTAACCAAATATTTGAAGGTTAATTGGAGCTTTTCATTTGATGTCTCCTTTTTTCCCTTTTTCTGGGAAGGTAACTATTAAAAAACAAAAAAGAAGAAAGAAAGAAAGGAAAAGAAAAATTAAGGTGATTTGAGGTCTACAAAAAAACACTTTCTTCCTAAATATTAGATGTGACTTTAAGGTAATGAAATTGACTCTATAAGCTCTGCTTAATTAGGCTCATTAGTTCATCACATTTTGTTAACTCAGGGTTTTAGTAATGAATGACTATGAATATTACAATCCAATTCCTGGGGTAAGGAAGGTATCACGTAGACCTTTCTGTATATTTGTAATGGCCAAGAGCAAAGAGGAAGGAATTAATTATTTAAGTACAAAATAGGTATAGTTATGTTTGAAAGTATTTGCTAACATTTAAGTCAAGGACAAAAATTTTAATTTTAATTGATAGAAAAAATTCAGTAATCCGCCTGTTCTTTTAACTATTTATATCAACAGATACATGAAAATAGTTGTGCAACATAAAATTCAGCTTGTTGTTTGTTTACTGTCACAAGGAAATGTTTAGTCTCCTGTGGAGAAATCACTCATTTATTGGTTCAAACGCCTCTTCAACCTTAGGATATGCACTGGGGTGTTTCAGCCCCTCTTTGCACAGGATATTTGCTTTGTAACATCAATGAAAGATGATATTGGCCTTTAAATGTAGTAGTTCATGACATTAACTTCTAATTCAACTGAAGATATCAGTTGTCCCTTTTGTGTTTTACTTTTTCTTAATGAAAAAAATTACTATAAATGGAATGGGCTTCGGTAGTTAGAACTGGGTCTCATCCAGTAGTCAAAATTCACTTGATTTCCTGAGGTGTCAGTATATCTGTTTATTAACTGGGAATTATTATTCTGACTGATGAAGTACTTCAAATCTGCAGGAAGCAAGTTTAAATATAGTAATAAAATGGACTTTCTCCCAGTTTTCATCCTTGGCATCCTTGGAGTGTGTACAACATCCACAAAAACCTGGTAGGGTTGCCAGGTAAAATACAGGGTGCCTGGTTGAACTTGAATTTTAGGTAAATAATGAATACTTTTTAAATATAAGTATGCCCCATGATTTGCCAGTGATTTAGGACATACTTATTCTGAAATTTAATTAGCTGTTTTTCTGAAATTCATATTTAACTGGGCATCCTGTATTCTTACTTGCTAAAACTGGCAACCCTAAACTGTTACACACATGGTTTGTGATTTTTATCTGTGACCAGCAAATAAACATCATTTTAATGGAAAATTAATTGGCAATAAAATCAAAGACCAAAGGAATCCTTTAAAATTATTGCACTTGAATAATGAAAAGGCATGTCGTAGAAAGATTTTTTTTTTAACCCTATCAGTACTAGTAAATAAATAGGGCAACTAGGCCCATTGTAAGACAGCTTAATCTCCTAAATGAATTGCCCCAACCTTTTAATTCAAAATCATACAAACAAAAACATTGAGATAAGCTGGGTGCTTTTTCAAATGGGGACCCCTGTGGCTTTGAAAATAAACACTTCAGTCTCCTCCCCACCACCAACGCCCACACCCACACTCACTGGCCTTTCTGATGTCTTCCATTTGCAAATGAACAGGCTGAATTCTGAGCAAGAAGACTAATTAAACCTGGGAAAGATAGGCAAAGGAACATTTGTTTCCAAGCAGAAGTCAAAAAGAAATCAAGTCACATTCTGCTTTCTCAAGACTGACAGGAGGGCCTTAAAGTCCTTCCTGAAGTTCCTTCTTCTCCAAGCGTATTTCCCACACCACTGCTCAGACCCTCTCAGAGCCAGGCTACAGTAGTGTGTTTGAACCGACCTGCATTAGTCTGTCTTCATGGCCGAATCAGGCAAGGGTCACAATCAGAAATTCTGAGAGACTTAGTCAGAGTGTGGGATGACCTTCACCATCTTTACCTTCTTCTCCCATCCTTTTGCCCTATGTGTCTCTCGTGGTTTGGCAAAGGGGTCTTACTGGCAATAGAAGAATAAATGGAACAAATAAACACAGAACAAGGAGTGTCTAGCTTTTTTTTTTTTTTTTAAGAGCACTAATAAATTGCCTTGAATTGATGGTTTACATTCAGAATCAGAATCAATTAAGAGTTTGAGTGCACACTATACCAGACTTTTCAGTAATCCAATACTTTAATCCTTACAACCACTGGATGAGGTGATTTTCTTATTTTAGAGTTGAGAAAATTGAGCCACAGAAAGATTAAATGACACACCTAAGTCACACCATTTAGTAATCTTTATACATGTAGAAATTTGATCCGTAAAGAAGTAGTTTGAGAGCAATGGGGAGGCAGAATTTGATCTTAGGACACCTAAGAAGACCAAAAAGACCTCCATGATATTCAACATAGGTGCTAGTCAAACCTGGTGATACGACTGAGGCTGGGAAAGTCACACAGTTTAGGTCTGTGGTAGAGATACCTGCCATAACCCTTGGGATCCTGAATCACTAGGTCTGCTCTAATCTGTGTCACAGGTTCTTGGAATTACCCCCAGAGCCCTTTAATCTCAGTAATCCTAGCTGCCTCATTCTGGGAAAGAAGGCAGCCCCCTACCCCCCGTACTTCGCCTCCTAGTTCATTTGGATGGAGCCTCATCCCCTGAAGTCTGGCCAAACTGAACTGTCCTCTGGAGGACGTGACTAATGATCTTTTGTCTCTGTACTCTCATCAGTGTCCTTTCACTTTCAGAAACAGACCTTGAGGTTAGATGGCTATGTGAGAAGCTGGGTGGATCTTGGCTACCTAACTGCTAATATCCTAACTTATTTCTGTTTACAGCGTTAACACAATTTGTATAATCATGGCATGTAATATGTTGGGCATACAGCATTTATTTTAAAATACTCTGGCACAATCAATTTAGATTAATATTTTAAAGCTCTTTTAAAATGTTGCCTCTAGTTTCTCATTTCTTTGACTTTGTGCTATTTACATACTTTCAAAGTCTAGTTTGCAGTCTTTTCTGTTGAAGGCTTTTCCTTTCTCCTGCCTTTCAGCCTAAGACTCAGGATGAGTGGGATTCAAGGCATACAATATTGAGTCTATTATTTAAAACTGTTAATTGATTAAAATTAAGATTGATAAACTAGTCCTTGTCAAAGCAGGCTTTGTAAAACCATGCTTTTTGTCAGGAAACAATTACACCTATTGAACAAAGGCCACGTCTCGATAATATCAAAACATTGACTTTAAAGCGAAAAATGCAATCAATCATCTAGGTGTTTTCCTATACAATGCCATTTGGGTGTTTTTTCACTTTTTAGCCAGATGTTTTGGCGTGAAGCAAAGCGAAGAATGGAAGGCAACAGAACCACTGTTGCTCTCACTACCTTAGATATTTCAATAGGAAGCTTTTCCTCTCACCCCATAAGTGATCTGGACATTTGCTTCTTTGTTTTATTTTATATAGGTGGCCTCTTAATTAGAAGTAAAATAAGGTGGGGATTTTTGTTCATTAAAGTTAAAAATACCTTTATTGCCTTTGATTATAATATTTAAAAGCTACCAGCTTTGCAAGGTAGCATACTGAGGTGATCATCAATATAAATAATTTTTTATAACAGTAGAAATTTAATTTTATATAGTTAAATGATAGTGCTGTCTGTACTTTGTTGTCTGTAAATCTCTTTAAAGTACATCAGCAGAAACAATGGAACAGTCATGTAAAAGGAGATAACTAACGTATGACAAGTCCTCAAACTACTTCTTTCCACTCTTAATTAAAAGTAATTGAACTTTTTCCTATAAATAGATCAGTCTGGTTATTGATTTGCTGTCTGGTACTCTCCTTTGATGAACCAAAAGCAGTTTAGCGGCAAGCCGAGTAAAATTCAACCCTCCAAGGCATAATCTACTGCAGGATTTAATACAAATCATTTGAAGCATTTACTATTAAAAAAACAAAACATTTTATTACTGAAATAAAACATGGCAGCTTTATGTCAAAGATTCATTGAGGATAGGAAGTTATTTACACCTAACTCCTATTAATGCCTGCTGCTTTGAGAACTCCTCAGGGGTTTAGATTCTCCAATTAGAAAATTCATGGCAGCCTCTCTGTATTGTCACGGCCACTTTGCTGTGGGGTGGAAGTGTGGTAAGCCTGATTTGTCCTTGACTGTCTTCCTGCTGCAGAAGTGGCCAAGTGATGTGGCTTGGCTTGCACGGCTAAGCTTCACTGTTTTGAATCTTTATCCAAGTAACTGCTGAGATTTATAAAACAAATTAAAGCAATTTTTAGAAGAATCAAATTCCTGTTGACAGCCAGTCCTGAATTCCTTATCCCACCTTTGCTTCTTTCCCCAGTAGCATGATTTATTAAATCTTTTGAAAACTGTCTGCATGTTAAGTGCTGTGTTAGAATGTGGGGGAATCCAAATGATGCCGGGAGACCTTTCTTCAAGGAACTTAGAAAAGGCAGAAACTTCCGTTTTAGCCAACTAAGCCTTACGCACATTCACATTTTATCTCACCTAATTGTACAATAGCCCCGCAAGGAACAGGCCTTATTTCTGCTTTTATAGAAAAGGAAACAAAGCTCAAAGAGTTTCAAAGTCTATTTTAGATGGCTCAGGATTTACACAAGTGGTAAAAGGAAGACTGATTTTAAATGGAGATTCAACTCTAGTACTTCCATTCTAGTTTGTTCTATAAGGAAGATAAAGAAGTACATGCAAGATTAATCACCTCAGTGCTCAATGAATTGCCTACTTTGTTTTACATACATAGACATGACCCTCATGACATCTTACCATTACTGTTGAATAATTAAGCAACTTCAGTCTCTCTAGTTGTCTTGGGGAGAACAGACTTGCATGTTACTTTGTTATCCTGGTGATATGTTTTGAAAAAAATTGTATAAACCAACCTAGTCATCTTGAATTGGCTTTCAAAAAGCCTGCCTTTATCATCTTTACTGTTTAAAGCCAGGGACACAACCATATATTTCATTCATACTTCAGGCCACCTCTCTTGGATGCTATGAGATGTCTGTTCCTTTCAGGTTCGGGAAGGGACACTTCTGTTTGGCAGAAGGCATGTGGAGTATTGTCCTTGTTAGAGTTCTTAAAAGCATTCCACCATGAAGGGAATAAAATTTGTGAGATGGGGAAATAGATGACATTTCCTGACCAGGTTCTCAGAATTCTAGGATGCTATGAAGTAATTACAGAAGGAAATTGTACTTACAGATTTTTTCCAAATGCCTGTGTGGCATGTCCCTAATTAACTGCCATTATGAATTTTAATTTTAATTCCCTTAGCTGGGTGAGGTAACTGAGAGCCAGGTAGCTGTGATCGTTTCATAAAGACTAGCATTTGATACCTGTTTTGATAACTAGATTCTTCAGAGAAAGGAACATATGAAAAAGGAAGCACTTTGATGCAGTGAATTTGTAACCAGCTCCTAAATCAGGCAAGGTTGGCCATTCCCTTTTTCTTCTGCGCATCCAAAACCAACCCTTCTGTGGAAGGTCGTTAGGATAGGGATTGGTTTTGAAGTCCCCTTCCTGGACCCTCAAATATAGCCCTGTGGTTGTAAGAGCACAAAACTTTTCTTTAATAAGCATAGGAAAATAATTTTCTCTCTGAGGATCACAGTATTGTGGCTGCTGTCCTCTGGCAGAAGTTCTTGCTTCTGCATGTGAGGAGAATGCAGAAAATGTCCCAGGACCTCACCTCTGAGTGGAATCCACTAGGAATGTAAATCACTACTGTTTCCATAACACATTTTGCCTTCAAGAAAGAAAATGAAAAAGTATTTTGCTGTCAACCCGTGTTGATTGTGCTGAAGGAAAAAAGGACTCAAACAGAATTCCTTGTGCTGAATAATTTTAAAGAGACATTGTGAAAGAGGTGCTCATATTTCCTGGTCGACCATCAAATCTTCTTTTTAAAGAAACATCAACAAAATTTAAATTTAGAAAAAGCCCTGGGATGGGAATCAGGATATTGGGTTCCAGTCCCTATTCAGCCACCAATGGGCTGTATGACCATGGGCAAGTCATTGGACTTCTTTTGACAAGTTTATTTATATAACACTTTCCTTCTGCATAGATTGTATCTAAAGCCCTTTCCAGCTCTTTGAATCTAGCTCTTCCTGATTAAAGCAGCCTTTACTATATTTAGACCAAGAAAAAAGTTATTCATTCATTAGTGCATTTAAAAATAGTACTTTAATAAGGCTTAGCTGTTAAGGTATGAGCTTGGCATCCTGCATAGTTTCAGAATAAGAAACTAAAACCAATTTTGGGGGAGGTGAGCTGTTTCCAGTTGTTCTTGGTGATCACTTTGCATAAGTTTAAACATGTTTGTTCTAGGACTTTTTTCCACCTAAATTTCACTTTTTTCAAATGGTATATTTCTAGCACATTAGTTGCATGTTCAAGTATAAGACATAATTTGGAAAAGGAGGCAGTAACTTTTGAACCTGGAGGATAGAGTAGGCTATGGGCATGGAGATATATGATTCAAGTAGTTATGAAACATCAACCTGCACTTAGAAAAGGAACAAAACAAATCTACAGTGTCACAGAACCTCTGATAAACTCTCTTATTGAGCGCCCACTGGTGGTCACATGTGTTCTATACCCAGTACCTCAGACAGGCAGAGTATTAGAACTAGAAGTCCTTAGAGATGGCATCTTCCATTCAGTTGGTAGTAGCTTTCTAACGTGCCATGTTGAGAAGTATTCAAGAGTTTAACTGGAAAGTGTCATGATCAATTATCAATGTCTGTCAAGGGACTGGAAGGAAGATTTGTATCACAGGTGCCATCGATGAGCCTGTCTTCAGTTGCCAAGTCTGGTATTGTTATAGATAAAAGAGGGATGGTGGGAGACTTGCCGAACATTTAGTGTGAAACCAAGACCGGAACACAAGCACTTCACCTCCTCCTCCTCCTTTTGCTGTGGAAGAAAATAGAACTGTTAAAGTGGTATCCTCTTATAAATAAACCCCCAGGCATAATCAGCCTAAATAATGAACTATAAAATGGCCAAACTACATAATTGGTAGTGGTCAAAGAAGGCCCACTGCCATGCCCCAGTTCCTTTACATAGCTGAGCTTCCACTTCCTCGCCTATGATGTGGAAATGGTGACAGTGCCTACCTCATGTGGCAATTTTGAGGATTAAACGAGTTAATGCATGTAAAGTGTCTGGAACAGTGCCTGGAACATAGTAAGCACTCACATGTTAACTTTCATCATTATTCTCTTGATCCATTTGGTTTTCAAATCTGACTTTACAGTAAATTTCCTAATTATGTTCTTTCTACTGCCTTTGGCCTAACTGAACACAGATCTTTAACTTACTGTTATAGTTCAGCAGAGAAGTGGGGGGGAACCAGTAATGTTAAGAGGAATGGAAAAGCTCTATACTTAACTTTGGGAGACCTAGGTTCAAACTTTTGCTCTGTAAGTTATTTGCAGTGTAAATTTGGACTTGTAACATAAATCTTAGTTTACTCATCTGGAAGGAAAATACCTACATCACAGATTTGTTATATAGATTAAGTGAAATAGTGAAAATGCTCAGTAAATGGTGGGTACCTAATAATGTTAATAATCAGAATTATTTTTTGAATGTGTATTATCCATATTCTTGGGGTTAAAACAAATTTGGTCTTCATGGTACAGTTGGGCCTGTGTAGGTGTGCTCTGTTAGCACAGCTCTTGGAGAAGGACTTACTTATCAAACAATTCTGTGTTTTCATCTGTGGGTTCAGAGATCTGGTGCTTTCTTTGATGAAGCCCAAGTCCTCTCCTCAGAAGGATGTTCTCTTGGTTTCTGTCAGGCAGGTGTGGTTCTTTGGTTGGATTTCTCCGAGGCACACAAATTACTTGTCTAGTGTTTGATAAAATTAGAATATAAAATCTCTTATCCTTAAAGCATATTCATAGTAGGTATTCAATAATACTTTTGAATGTTGTTACCCCATCATACCACTGGAGCTGTTCCTGTGTTGGTCTTTCCCCACTACAGTGCTGAACACTTATTTCAAGGGCAGGGGCTGACCCTATTTATTTCTGTATCCCTAGTGCCTTGCATAGTGCCTACCATATAGTGATTGTGAGTAACAGAAAAATTAATAACTTTACGGGAGACAGGACAAAGGCACTCCCTTTCACACAGGACTGTCCTTTTTCTTCTTTTCCCTCTCTTTTCAGCTCCTCCCTTCCTCCCAATAACTAGTGTCATGAGTCATTTACTAGCCTTAATTCACCTTTTTAGAAGATAATATTTCCTTCATTTCCCCTTTTCACAAAAGTGAAAGGTGACATGTCTTCATATAAAGAAATGGCCTCGGCCGATTCTGGAAAAACTCTTGTGGTTAATCAGTTACTTTTAATTTAAATATATATGTTTAATGCTGTATTACATTGTAAACTCCCAGGCTGATTTACGGTCTCAGTCTGCCTTAATTAACATCGATTCTAGGGGAATAGTAAATGGGAATGGCCTTCACAATTGAGGCTGAACAATGAACTCTCTGGGTGTTGTCCAATTTGTAACATGATTTACATGGAAGCCAGCCCTTCCTTTCCTGGGGTTATCCCTTTTTCATCTAGTGTTTAGGACGGGTTATATATAATCCATAGATAGGAACATTTGCTGTCAAATACTTTTGCTGATTTAGAGCTAGGCCACAAAATGGTCACTATTAATAAAGAAGGAGAAAAAAACCTAATCTGAGGCTTTGCAGGGATTCCAGGTTCTTGCTATGTGTCATCGCTTGTCCAGTCTGTGGCATTTTTATGAAGTGACCATAATGAAAGTCAGATTAAACGCACAGGATATATACATTTAATCAACAGCCATTGGAGTCTGTGGTGCTGGAACAGTTATAAGAGCCCCATGAATGCAAATTTATTGCAAAAGAATCCAAGGGGTGGGGAATGAATGTCTGCTGAATGGTACTACCTGACACGGGACACCAAAAAACTTTCCAGAGTGAGTGATTTAAGTGTAAGGTTTGGCTTGTAAAGCTGCCAGCTGCTTGGTTTCAAAACTTGAAACATTTCCAAAACATTGGATGAGGTACTTTATATGTGCACTAGAGTAAATACTCTGGTTTTACTGCCAATTTAATGTGCTCAGTTTACAGTAATGAGCTTGTATAGGCATTACCTTGTTTATAGAAAGTGGAACAGGAAGAAATGAACATTAACCATTACCAGTAGCAATTCCCGTTGCCTTCTGCCATATCACTGATGGCAAGCAAAGTTTCTTCCAATTTGAGAATATGTCACAACTGACATTGGTGTGTACTTGGCTTTAATGCCATGTTGCTTCAACATGTAACAGAGTAACAAATGCTGTAATCCACTGTGGCTCTGATAAGGCTGCTCAGACCAGTTGACTGTTGGGTTACTATTTTTCCTAGAACAGATGTGAAAAGCATTCCCAGATATGGGAATCATGGGACAGTAGAGTAGGTAGGTACCCTGATTATACACAATTGAGTTTATTTTAGCCAGGTCTGTTTTCTACAAGCAAATCAGTAATGTGAGTCATTTATTTTCTCCTAAACAAATTATTTGGCTGTGTTTTGGTGCTCTACATGGAAGCATTGGCCTTTATCTTTGGGAATGACTGGCACAGGAACCCCTTTAGCCCTTTCGTACTCTTGAGGTCATATACTGGAGACAGACAGATATATTTAGCCTGAAAGACATAATTTGCTCAGCCTGGAAAAGAAAGAAAGTATAGAAATCTAAGGAGATGTTAGTGAGCACAGTGCCTAGAAGGGAGTAGGCACTCAATAAACATTGTTGAAGGAGATAAGAAAAGAAGGGAGGAAGGGAAGGGAGGGTGTTCAATAGGAAGATACCATGGAAACCCATATTTTAAGAGACATATCCTCATGAGTTCAGCTGTGTTTAGAATCGACTTCTTAAAACAAAAAAGTCCCTACTGATCGCCAGGGCCTCCTTGTCTTTATTTCTGCGTTTCTTTGCGTGGCTTCTGAGAACCTTTTGGCCCAAGTACACATACTTATGAATATCTGGATTATGCTACCCAAGGAATACCACACTTCCCCTACAGTGTAATTCCTTTTCCATTGCGTGGGATACTAGCGAAATGCAGAAATTGACCAGAACCACCAGCACGGTATATGTCTGCAAATAGTAGGATTCTGATGATGCAAGTATATGGCTATAAAATTGATCTTATGACACAGACTATGCATGTTTTCTAGCTGGTCTTGCCTTAAGTGCTTTTCCTAACAGTATTTTCATGGTGCAAAAAGAAAAGAAAGCTAGTCATTCAGCACTGAATAGTTCAAAATATTGAATACCTGAACTTTCATGACAGGTGAGCTCTACCTCTATCTATTTTCCCTGTCGTACCTCTCCCTTTCCCTCCATCCCCACCTCCCTTCATCCTTGGTTCCCTTCTCAGTTCATTGTTTCTCTGTATGAAATCAGTAAGGCTTATTTTTCTTAGTCTCTTCTATTCAAACAGAACTGTATTTTTAAAAAATAAATATGTTTTCTAACACTATTTTTCAATATTCATTTCCTTATCTTTTAAAAGTCTCCTCTTCTTGTCTCCTCTACAGTATTTTTCACTCCTTTAATTGCTGCTATTAAATGTGATTAGTTTATATTTTAAAAATTCTTCTCTCTTTTCTCGTGTCTTCCTTCTTTATATGACTCTGTTTGACTAGGTTTATGTTTTTCTGACCTGTTTACTCTGACTGTGAGTTTTCATGGCTTTTTTGGCCCTGCTTGCCTGAAGGTACCCTGCTCACTCTGAAGACAGTGCTGTGGTAGAGGCCAGTACTGAGAGTGCTGGGGCCCTCAGCCACTGGAGCTACTTGTAGCGTCCGGGGACTTTAGGTGGGAAGGAGAGAAGCTACACTTGTATTTCTTCCTTCTCTGTCACACATCTTCAATCCTGGTATCAGATAATCTTTGAGAGGAGCTGAAGTCAAGGAGGAGGGACTGATGAGGCCAGCTGAATAATTTTATTAGGGATAGAGTTTCTTTCTTCTACCTTATCCGTTCCCTACCCCAGGTCATACTCCCTCATTATTTCTTGTTTCCCTGAAGTGTTCTTCTAACATGTCAGCCCACACCAATATCTCCCTTCTCTGAAGCAAACTCCTGCAGTGCTTATCTCTACCATTCATCTTGGCACTAAATCATAGAGTGTCTTAACATTATTTAACTTTCCTGAAAGTAATCTTGTCTTTGAAGCATGATTATAAGCCCAAGGACAGCAGAGTACACATCTTCTGTA
This sequence comes from Neophocaena asiaeorientalis asiaeorientalis, assembly GCF_003031525.2. NCBI lineage: Eukaryota > Metazoa > Chordata > Mammalia > Artiodactyla > Phocoenidae > Neophocaena > Neophocaena asiaeorientalis. The sequence continues at coordinate 2,889,023 of NW_020175439.1, read as the reverse complement.
GATTTTCAGTGGTACCTATAAACAGCTCCCTGTTTAGAATAGGACTTTAATGAACATTTTGCAGTTGTTTTCTGTGAAATCAAATTTCTGCTCAGCTATTCCTTTCCCACTTAATTTGAACTCAGGCTGTTTTTGTTCTATCAAACCTGTTTCACAGAGGAGGATTGATAGGGTTTAGCAGCTCCCTCAATTTTATGAAGTGGTTGCATTGCAACTTAGAGCCATTAACTCTTTTTTAGACTCTTCTTTAGATTATTATTTTTTAATTTACATCATTTAAAAGATTAATAGTTGCTGCCCAGGATTTCCACTTTGGGCATTAAACTATCATATTCTAAAGGATCCTTCAATCACGATGCAACTAGCTCTTGTATGAATTCATGTGTGTGAGTAAATACATGTACTTGAATTTCAGTTTCCAATGATTTGTTGATAGTATATTGATCTTGTATCCTGGGACTTTGCTAAATTATACTTCTAGTACTTTTTTGGTAGATTTCTTAGGAATTTCTACACAATCATGTCGTCTGAAAATAAAGAAAATAAAAACTTATTTTATTTTCAATCTTTTGGCCTCATAATATCAGATATTATTACAATATTAAATAGAAATAGTGGGAGCAGCTATCCTTGCATATATTATTTTTAATGTATTGCTTACTTAAAAGAACAGTGATCTGAAAACAAATCAAGGGGCTGAAGGAAAATGCAAAGGCTGAGTTTTCTCTAGAAGCAAAATGCCAATACTAGTTCTAGGAATAGTAAACTAAACCTCCATCCAGCAACAGCAGAATACACGTTCTTCTCAAGTTCACATGAAGCATTCAACCAAGTTAGATCACATTCTGGGCCATAAAGCACACTTTGGCAAAATTGAAAGCATAGAAATCATATAAAAAATATACTCTCAGATTACAGTGAAATTAAGCCATAAATTAATAACAGAAAGATAACCTGGAAAAATCCCAAAATATTTGGAGATTAAACAACACATTTCTAAATAACACATGGATCAAGGAATAAGTCTCAAGATAAATTAAAAATATTTTGAAATAAATGAAAATACAACTTATGAAAGTTGGTGAGATGCAATGAAAGAAGTGTTTAGAGGGGAAGTTATAGCACTGAGTACATATATTAGAAAATAAATAGTCTAAGCTTCTACCTTAACAAACGAGAAAAAGAAGAGCAATATAAACCTAAGTCAAGCAGAAGAAAAATAATAACAAATTATACCAGAAATCAGTGAAATTGAAAACAGGAAAACAATAGAGAAAATAAATGAAACCATAGGCTGGTTCTTTGAAGAGATCAATAAAATTGATAAACATCTAGCCTGGCTAATAAAGAGAAAAAAAGAGAAGACACAAATTACTAATATCAGAAATGAGAGAGAAGTCATCATGGACGTTAAAAGGATAACAGAGGAATATTATGAGCAACTCCATGCTCACAAATTTGATAACTAATGGGCAAATTTTTAAAAAGACATTCTACTAAAACTCACACAAGAAGAAATAGATAATTTGAATAGCTCCATATTTATTAAAGAAATAGAGATTATTGCTAAAAAACTTTCTCACAAAGAAAACTCCAGGCCCAGATGCCTTTGCTGGTGAATTCTACCAAATGTTTAAGGAAAAAATAATGCCACTACTACATAAACTCTTCCAGAAAATTAAAGAGAGAGAATACTTCCCAGCTTATTCTTTGAGACCAGCATTACCCTGACACCAAAACCAAAGACATTACCAATATATATTTAAAATCCCAACATCTACCAAATTGGCACCCAGTCCTGAAATAGTCATCACTTCTTGCCTGCCCCTCCATGGTTCTTTTGATTGTAAGTTATCCTGACCCAGGACTTAGAGTTTAAATGGCCTCAAACCGTACTGCTTGACTTTCTGCTTCCTGGTTCCAGGTGTTTGGACCCAAGGGCAGTCATTTAATTTACATCTGAAAACTGGCTTGAAAAGATGTACTGGAACCCAATCAACTGCCGTTCTCCTGAGATTGACCTAAGAGACACAAAAGGAAGGAATAGTTGATGGTGAGAGCTGAGGATGGAGACTCATACTGGCTAAGCCTGGTTAGACCTATACCTGTTTAAGAAATTGAATCAGTAATTAATAACCTCCCCCATTAAACATCCATCAGTCCACATGGTTTCAGTGGTGACTTCTACCAAGCATACCAATCCCTATAATCTCTTCCAGAAAATAGAAGCAGAAGGAACACTTCCTAATTCATTTTATAAGGCCGGCATTACTCTAATACTAAAACCAGAAAGACATTACAGGAAAGGAAAACAACAAACTGATGTCTCTCGTTAACATAAATACAAAATCCTCAAAAATATTAGCAAATAAAATCTAAAAATGTTTAAAAGGTATTATATACCACAGCCAACTGGAATTCATTCCATGTGTACAAGACTGGTTCAGTAGTCAAAAATCAATTACTGCAATCTGTCACATCAACAGGCTAATGAAGAAAAATCATGTGATAATATCTATACATACAAAAATAGCATTTGACAAAATCCAACAACAATTCATGTTAAAAACTCTCAGTAAACCAGGAATAGAAGGGAACTTCCTTAACTTGATGAAGAACATCTATATGAAACCTATAGCTAATACCATACTGAATGGTGAGGAACTAGATGCTTTCCCTCTGTGACTGGGAACAAGGCAAAATATTCTCTCTTCAATGTTGAGTTCCTATTCAACATTGTACCGGAAGTCCTAGTTAATACAGTTAAGATAAGAAAAAGAAATAAAAGGTATACAGATTGGGAAGGAAGAAATAAAACTGTCTTTGCTTATGATACGGTTTCTATGTAGAAAATCCCTAGAATTGACCAAAAAAAAGAAAAACCCAGAAAAACAAAAATAGCCTCTGGAATTAATAAGTGATTATAACAAGGTTGCATGACACAAAGTTAATATACAAAAGTCATTTGCTTTCCTATACACCAACAATGAACACTTGGAATTTGAAATAAGAAAAACAGTGCCATTTGTATTGCCACAAAAATGAGAAATACTTAGGTACAAACCTAACAAAATATGTACAAGATCTTTATGAGGAAAAATGTAGAACTCTGATGGAATTAATTAAAGGAAATCTAGATAAATGGGGAGATATCCTATGGATAGGACAACTCAGTATTGTCAAGATGTCAGTTCTTTCCAACTTGATCTGTAGATTAAATGCAATCCCAGTCACAATCCTGATAAGTTATTTTGTAGATATCAATAAACAGATTCTAAGGTTTATATGGAAAGGCAGAAGAGCCAATAATATTGAAGGAGAAGAAAAAAGTTATAGAATCGACAGTACCCAACTTCAAGACTTACTGTGAAGCTACAGTAATCAAGACAATGTACTATTGGTAAAAGAATAGACAAATAGGTCAATGGAATAGAATAGAGAACCCAGAAGTAAATCCACACAAATATAGTCAATGATCTTTAACAAAGGAGTAAAGGCAGTAATTGAGAAAGGATAGTCTTTTTGACATGGTGCTAGAACTAGACATCCACATGCAAAAATGAATCGAGACACTGACCTTGCACCTTTCACAAAAATTAGCTCAAAATGGATCATAGACCTAATGTAAAATGCAAAACTATAAAAATCTTAGAAGATAGTATAGGAGAAAATATAGGTGACCTTGGGTTTGGCAATGAGTTTTTAGATACAACACTAAAAGCATGATCCATGGAAGGAAAAAATGATATGTTGGACTTCCTTAAAATGAAAAACTGATCTGCAAAACGTACTGCAAAAGAGAAAAGACAAGCCACATGCTGACAGAAAATATTTGCAAATCACATGTTAGATGAAGAACTTGTGTCCGAATTATAACAAGAACTCTAAAATTCGGCACTAAGAAAACAACTCAATTAAATAATGGGCAAAAGATCTAAGATTCCTCACCCGGGAAGATACACAGACAGCAAATAAGCATATGAAAAAATTCTTGACACCATATGTCATTGGGGAATTTCAAACTAAAATGAGGTGCCATTGAACATCTATTAAAATGGCTAAGATCCAAACAAAATGAAACAAAACAAACCTGACAACACCAAATGCTGACAAGGATGTGAAGCAACAAGAGCTCTCATTCATTGTTGGTAGGAATGCAAAATGGTACAGTCACTTTGGAAGACGGTTTGGCACTTTCTAACAAAGCTAAGAATAGTCTTGCTATGTGATCCAGCACTCTCCTAGGCATTTACCCAAATGGGTTGATAATTTATGTTCACACAAAAACCTGCATATGGCTGTTAATAGCAAATTTATTCTTAATTCCTCCAAACTGGAAGCAACCAAGATGTCCTTTAAAAAGTGAATGGATAAACAGACTGTGGCACATCCATAAATGGAATATTATTCAGCATTAAGAAATAATGAGCTAGTAAGCCGTGAAAAAACATGAAGGATGCAATATTTTTTATGCATTGCATCCTTAATGCAAATTGCTAAGTGAAAGAAACCAGTCTGAAAAGGCTACCTCCTGTAATGATTCTAGCTATATGATGTTCTGGAAAAGGCAAAATGAAGGAGACAGTAAAAAGATCAGTGTTTGTCAGGAGTTTAGGGGGAACAGGGAGGGATAAATTGGTGGAGCACAGGATATTTAGGGCAGTGAAGAAACTATTCTGTGCTAAGTGATGATGGATACATGATATTATGCATTTTTCAAAACCCATAGAACTGTATAACACAAAGAGTGAAGCCTGATATAATCTATGGACTTTATCAGTACTGGTCCATCAGTTGTAACAAATGTACAACGCTAAAGCAAGATATTAAAAACAGAAGAAACTGAGGAGGGGAATAGCAGGTATATGGAACCTCTCTGTACTGTCTGCTCAGTCTTCTGTAAACCTAAAACTGTTTTAAAAATTAAAGTATTAAGTTTTAATACAGAAACAAAAAGACCACGCAGATTTGAAAAAGAACAAAGCAGAACTTTTAGAAATAAAAATATAAACATTGAAATTAGCAGATTAGACCCTAGTAAAGAGAGCTGAATGATAGATCTGAATAAATTATTCAACTGCAGCACAGAGGAAAAAGGAGAACAGAAACAAATGTCTTTCAGTAGAGGGCTGATTGAATACATTAAGCTACACCCATGCACACACATGCATGCGTGCACACACGCACCTATATACATACACACAGAAATACACATTGGAGTCCAAAGAAACCATTAAAAACGTCTATAGCATATTGTTAACTTTTTAAAAAGCAAATTCTAAAGCTCATGTACAATTGATCTTGTTCCGTAAAATTGTGTGTGTGTGTATATCTGCCTACAGACATGTCTAGAAGGATGGTCATGAATATGTGAACTTTAGTTATTTCTGGATGATGAAATTTGAGTTGATTTTTTACCTTCTCTTTGCTTTCCTGTATAGTTGGAATTGTTCAGAAGAGTATTTTTTCACACATTTACAAACACAACAAAGCTATGTTTACATAAAATATTTTTAAAAAGAGATGGAAAATATGAATGGTTAAAGACATTGAGGATGGAGTTGGAGTTCCAGAGCAGAGAACAGAAAGATTGATATAAGGAAATGATGATAGTGATTAAGAATATCCAGAAATTATAAGAGACAAAAACTCAGAGATGTTGCAAGCACAATGCTTAACTATCAAAATAAAAAAGAAATTGATAGATAGACATATTGTGATGAATCTTAAAACACTGAGACAAAGACAAGATCTGAAAAGCAACCAGACAGAAGAAGCAAATCATCAACAAAGAAATGACAACCAGAGACTTACAGCAGAGATTTCTTGTAAACACCATTGCAAGATAGAAAATATTGGAATAATATTCTCAAAGTATTGTGAGAAAATGATTGTCTTTCTAGAATTGAGTAACCTTCTGGGAGTATCTTTTGAGTATGAGGGTGCAATAAATATATGTTCAGAATTGAGACTTTACCCCAACAAATATTTACTAAATGAAATTCTAAGAAATCATGAGAATAAAAATTTTTAAATCTTATTAAATATAAGGAATCCTTCTCTGTATAAAATAATAATTTTATAACATGCCCCTGGAGAAGAGTGATTAGATTTTGTGTTCTAAGGCCCTCGTAATTGTTTGGGAGGAATGTTAAGATATATATTAACTTTATACTTAATTTTCTTAGATATGCATGATAAAATATCGTGGATAATCAGTGAAAGAACATGAAAGATGTTCATGTTCTTGAAAGATGTACGTGTTCATGTACATGAAAGGTCATGTACAATTTCCAAACCAATAAAAGAGGGAAATTATAAAACAAACAACAAACATTAATCAAGTTGAAAAAAGAGGCAAGATGGGAGAAGACAGGAAGTAAAGTAAAGCAAGACAAATAAAAAGCATTAAGTCCAAATATCACACGGTACATTATTTAACACAAAATATGATCACAATAAATACAAATGTATTAAACTTGCCAGTTAAAAGACACAGATTTTCATATTGAATAAAATAAAACATAGCCATACATCATTTAAAGGGACACATGAAAATAATAAAGATGTAATTGAGAGAGAGTAATATGATGGGAAAAGATCTATCAGGAAAATACTAAAGAAAAGCTTACATGGCTTTACTAACATTAAACAAAATAGTCTTTAAGACACAAAGCTTCATTAGTAATAAAGAGGGCCACTTCATATTGATAAATGGTTTTGTTTTATCAGAGAATCTAATAGTTCCACTTAAATTCACTAATAAAATAACCTAAAATTTATAAGTATAAAAATGATAGAGCTAAGGGATATATTGACAAATCTACCACCAAAGTGGGAGATTTCAACACAGCTTTCTAATTATCAGTAGGACAAGCAAATGAAATGTTAAGAAAGATCAGTTTCTCCCATTACTGGTGATGTTAACTTTGATCACTTGATTAAGGTGCTGTCTGCCAAGTTTCTCCAATGATAAGTTACTATTTTCTACTTTGTCATTAATAAGCATCTTGAGGGGAGATACTTTGAGACTACATAAACATCCAATTTTTCATTATACTTTTACCCACTAATTTTACCATCCATTGATGATATTTGCCTAAGCAATTACAATTGTGGGGTTTGACACATTGGTGGTAATCTAATTCCATCATTCTTTGACAGCTATTAGTTTGAATTCTACTGTTAAGAACAGCTTTTCCTTATCCCCCATTTATTTATTCATAAAAAATTTATGTCATTTTGGACTCTTGGATGCCTTTTTTATTCTTTGGGTAATGATCCATTACTATCACTATTTGTTTTGTTGCTTAAATTGTCCCAGTATTGGCCATTGGGAGCCCCTTCATGTTGGCTCCTGTGTCCTTTTGATATGTCCCCATCAGTTTCTGAGCATGTACTTGATTTCTGGCACCATAGTATTCCAGGATCATCTTGTCCTTTCCCTCTAGAGCCCTGAGATATATTGTTTTTTAAGGAGCCCTGGTCAGAGAAGAACACTTTAGACAGCATTCAAAACTTTTGAAATTGCTCAGAGAAGATGAAAACCTTCAAGTATTTTGGAGGAATTTGCTTTCCTTTGTTTTTTAAGTGTCATAAGGCTAGGTCTATAAGAAATAATAGTATAGTAAAACTATCAAATATTTTAATGTTTGGCATACCAGGAAAAATAGTCATCACATTTACCATCTGGGTCCAATGGAGGCTATAAAGTTTTAAAATAAAGTTATTTTATGAAAAATTTAGAAAAGTGAAAGTAAAGAGACAGTGAAAACAACAGAACAAGAATTTAAACATAACAAAACCAATTTTTCTTCCATATTTTCCTGGTATTGGAGGTATATGTACATGAAGTGAGCAATGGCCTTTGAATACAACTAACTACTCATCAGCCATCATGTTTGAAACTGGAAATATTTATGCCATAAATACTGATTGCAGATTTTAAACACATCTCTTATAGGTTATATCTTACTCTTACTTCTGGTTCTTCTTGCATTTGCATTATCATAATGTAATACTGTTGAAAACTTTGAAGGCTCATAATTTTGTAGAAGAGAGCATGGCCATTTTTGTTCCATAATTACAAAAGCATTTTCATTTTTAGTTTTATAAATGTAAATTAGATTGATCAATCCAATGAACTTTTTAATTTCTACGTAATATCTGTACTCCAGTCACCTTGGTGTATACCCCTACCTTCAGCATTTGTCCATTTTTGAATCACATCAAGTAAATTTTTACCCACAAATATCATGAAAGATAAAAGAATTCTTACATGTTCTCTTATCAAAACAGGATGGTTTTAAATTATTAAGTCCTTCCTATTAATGACTAGTTGGGTTAGACTGTCATATTTCCTTTTTGTATTGATAAGTATCTTGTTTGCTCTCTGATTATTAATTTGGAGAAAATGCATTTATTTATCCTAAAGACTCATAGTCCAAGATTTTGCTTATACAGTCAATTTCACTCTCATCAGCAGTCTCTAGTGTTTCTGTCTCTTTGCCTTCAGCTTCTGACTCATCTAACAGTTATGAAATGTCTTTTTCTATTAGTTTTCTTCTCTTTCTCATTATGGACAGAAATGAAAAATTCTGAATTCTTAACTGTGTTCAGTGAAAGGTAAAAAGAATATGACAAAGATGGTGTCTCCACACTTCTTTATTTATACCCTTTTGAGACATAATGCATACTTTGGATAATACAATAATAAAACCAAAGGATGATGAAATAGTGGGGATGTGTTTATTCATTTCTAGACAGTTCCATAATGTTTTTGTTTCCTTATTATTTTAAGGTGTTTTTAAGCACAGTTGGAAATAAGTGATGAGTGATGAAATAATTCTGAGAATGATGAAATTAGCAATATGTTTCAAGATACAGGAAAAGCTCACTAAGATCCCATAATGTATTTTAGATTGATAAAATGATCAGTGTACTTAAATGATAACAGTAAGAGAATGAATTTTATTCTATTAAAAAATAAGTAATTTTTCTCTTTGATCTTTGGAAGACCTCTAAGAAACAATAAAAGTCATGAAATATCAATCCTTACATACATTTAGAACTGTTCAACAAAGAAGCTTAAAACTATAATTGGATCTGATGATGTTCCAAGGGTTAAGAAGTTTCAGTCAAATAGTGAATAAAAGGAATAAGGAATATTGCCAAGACCCATTCTCCTTTAAACCTGATAATCTCTGGAAGTGAATCTTTAATGAAACTAACCTCTTAATTTTTTTCTTTTGCTACCTTTGAGATCATATTGTATTTCAAAGGAGTGTGCAGATTTGATGAGCTGTGAAATGATAGGAAATTTGTTAAATGGAGTGAAAAGAGAACTAGATCAGGAGTCCAAGAACTATAGATCTAATTTAGGCTTGGACATAACTAGTTGTGTTTCTTTGGGCTGAGCAGTCCTGGAAACCACGGTGTAGTGGAAAGAGCAGCAGACTTTGAATCAGAGCCATGATGAGAACCTGCTTCTTCGGACTTTTAACCTCTCCATTTTTTCATCTTCAGTTGAGATAATAAAATCCTGCCATTAGGGTTGTTGTGAGTATTTAATGAACTACTAGAGACTGTTGACCCTGGAAGGCTGGAACTCTTAATCATCTTTGCCTCTCCTGTTTCTAGAAATATCTATGCATTTATTGAATACATTATGCAAATGAATACAGTATGTTAAGCATGTTTAGACATTCATAGTGAAAACTTAAAAAAATTGTTACTCAATTAGAAGGTCACTGTGTTTGTGCTCAATACATTTGTATTAAGTGCTTTTACAGGTTTAAGGTCTTCCCGCCGCCCCCCCCCACCTTTATCTTAAAAAGCCTTCAGGAAAAGAAGACTCGTTCAACACAGACTCATTGTTTTATCAAATCAAGGAAAAAGCAAAGCTTTGGCATAATCTAGAACTTAATTTTTTAAATTGTAGATCTACACTCAGCCTCGTCTGTGATTATTAAAATGCCAGGCAGTAGTAAATCAGTTTATCATTGTGTTTGTTCTAAACTGACTGACTACTGAATGGTTCATAGGTTCAGAAATTTTCACTGTTGTGCCATAATTTTTTTATTTTATTTTATTTTATTTTTTTGCGGTACGCGGGCCTCTCACTGTTGCAGCCTCTCCCATTGCGGAGCACAGGCTCCGGACGCGCAGGCTCAGCGGCCATGGCTCACGGGCCCAGCCGCTCCGCGGCATGTGGGATCTTCCTGGACCGGGGCACGAACACGTGTCCCCTGCATCGGCAGGTGGACTCTCAACCACTGCACCACCAGGGAAGCCCCATAAATTTTATAGAGTAAAATATCTTTGTGTATTCTTTGGGCTTTCATAGTCCAAAAATATTAGTTTGGATTTCTCTCTTAATATCAATAAAAATTTTTTAATGTTTTTGCCAATATTTTCCCTCCTTCGTTAATGCATATCTTACAAATCTTCTGAGAAATTGACTTGAATAATTTCTTAAACCATTTCTTTGCCATTTTAATATAATCTTTATTTCCTATATAAAGAAACCAAGGCTCTTAAGAAGTCCTAGATAGACCCATTTGAAAGTTATAGACCTTTTCCCTTTGCTGAGCCACATAGCCTACCCAGCAAAAGGAAAGAAATCTAACTTGGATTTACACATGTAAGTTGTTTAACTCACCAGTTGGTTTGGTCAGAGTCATTGCTCAGTTCAGGATCTGACTATAAATTAGGCAAATGCTTATTCCAGCACCCTTCAGATTTCCTTGTGAAGTCACTTATTCCTCTGACAGAGAAACTAGTAGCTAAGGCTGGATGACTGTCAGTTTGATCCACGATCTACCCTTTTGGGATATTGGCCAGAGCTTGGACTATAATAAATACTTCCTCAATCTCAGTGTGTGGTTTGTAGGTATGTGAGACTGTCTATCCTTCCTTCCTTGTTTAACTCTCTGAGTAGTTGACAGGTTCACTAAAGGTAAGAATTATATTTAATCTTTGGCTGATGTTGAGTTAAAAATATCACAAAGGAAATTTCTGAATTGGGGGTGAGGCTGGACTGCATAATGATCTAGGGTTTCTTGTAACACTTCAAATTCTATACTTTAATTATATAGCAGCAAGCATACAGAGCCAGTATTACTACTGTGGTACTTCCATATAATATGGCACCATTGACTGACTTCCTGTCACCTGTCTCATGGATCCCATTCTGTTGTCTACTCCCTTAGATTTTTATTAACAATGAGTGGCAGAACTCGGAGAGTGGGAGAGTGTTCCCTGTCTATAATCCAGCCACAGGAGAACAGGTGTGTGAAGTTCAAGAAGCAGACAAGGTATGTTTGTCTTAGAAAAAAAATTTCGTATGAAATAACTACCTTCAGACAACAAAGCAATAAACTTATGCTCTCCAGACATCACCACTGACGTTCATTCATCACCTTTTTTGTGAAAGCAGACGGTTCTACCTTTATTTGTAGCGATCCCTCTCTTCACTTGTGCCTCTTCCTCTCTAACAGGCAGATATAGACAAAGCAGTGCAGGCAGCCCGCCTGGCTTTCTCTCTTGGCTCAGTGTGGAGAAGGATGGATGCTTCAGAAAGAGGACGTCTGTTGGATAAGCTTGCAGACTTGGTGGAACGAGACAGGGCAGTCCTTGCAGTAAGTGACCTAAGAAAGCATCACGTCTTTACCCCAAATTTACCATTCCACTGAAATTTAGATTCCTCAGTCTTTCTGAAAGTATGATGTGAAGCAGACCTGGGGAACAAGCTAAGGAGTACGTAATACACATGAAAAATGGGAGAGGTTTGGCTTTTGGGATCAGATGGGGAAGTGGAGGACCAGCTGAGAGTCTCTTCTTATTGAATTTTGAAGAACAAAACCATAGCTTCCCATGACTGGTAAGGACCTTCCTGCTTTCCTCGTCCCCCTTCCTCCCACCCTCAACAAAAAGAACAAAAACAGTCAAGCAACAGGAGAGTCACCATGCTCCTTGCAGGAAACCAATACCAAATTACTGTTGGCAGTCAAAAGAGTTTTACCTCTCCAGAGTTAGCCCCTCTTGACTAAAGAGAATCCTTCAGAAGCAGAGAGCATGATATGGACCTCTCATATCCTTCTGCTCCCTTTGTTCTTTTAGAACTAATAGGAGAGACAGAAGGAGACAGCAACTTGCTTTCACTAAAACAATCATTTTCTCACATAAGGAATGTCCCCTCTCGTAGTGGTTTATTGTTGTTGCTATTTTAGAAATAAAAGTCAGTTTCTTAGAGAATACCAACTTTTTTGGAAATTGGAACCATTTAGGAATGCCTGTGCAGTATACCTGTCTTGCAGGGATCTCCACCTGCATGACCCATAGTTGATCATTTAATATTTAGGGCATCCTCGTTGAGTCAGGGCATTAAAGCCATGAATACTATATTCTACCCTCTGCTTGGGAAATCAGAGCACTATTGGGTTCGCTTTGGGAGAGGGAAGCATTAGTACTCTTCCTCAGTGTCATTTCTACCATGGCTCTCCCTCCTACCATCCCTTTCATGCGTCTGTTCATAGTGTGGAAACGAAAATGAATCCTTTATGGAGATGGTTTAGAACTCTTGCTATATATAACATTTATTTATCTATAAAAATATTTTCTAGTTTGGTACTTCAAGGAATACTGTTTCCAATGAGGTGTTTATATATATTGGGAAAAGGTGTTCCATGGAAATTCATAAGACACTTAGCATATTAAAGATTCTGACAAGCCCTACTCAGTGTTTCTCAAACCTGTCGGAGCCTCAACACTATTTTTCTGGCTGACCTGTCAATATCGTACAAAACAGAATTCTTTGGAGTACCTTGGGGGAGTGCTGGTCTATATGCTGTCTCTTTGCTGGATTATGATTTCTTTGAGAGTGAAAATTATATTTTACTCCATTTTTTGTAATCCTAGCATAGTTTGTGACACAAACGGTGAATGTGGGCACATTGGTGGTCTGTAAGTATCTGTTCAATTGAGTTAAATCCATAGAATATTTGTAACATTAGATTAGCAGTACTTACTAGATGATGATATAGGTAATTTCTGCTCTTGTATTTTCATGTCATAAAATTCATATGCCATCCTGTTTCTGACATATGTCTCACTGTGGTCAAGTCCTTTTTCCCATCACATTTAAATGTGATTTCTACTTTTAAACACTCCCAAGCCATGAGAGGAGTGAGTTTTGTTAAGAGGTAGCCTCTCGAATATAGGGGGAGCTCCTGACCAGAATACTGAAGTTAATACTGCACCCAGGTGAACACAATTGAAAATAAACTTAGGGCTGGCAACTCTCAGGTAAGTTTAGCTGGTGTCAGCAGCTCATTGGGATGGACCATTTAGGTGGCCCACTTCTGGTTATTGACTCTACTTCAGTCTATGCTGTCAGGACCTTGGCTCTCTGCCTGCTGTGTGGAGAATGTAATGCTCATCTCACAGACGTATAAATATCCTAAAAAGGACTGGGAAATAACTTGATTTCCTTTAATAAAGGTGAGCCAATATACAGTGAATAGGTCACATGATATTTTAAAATGAGTTCCATCTTATACACATGGTGAGTGGAAAAATTGCTCTGTAGATAATATTTTCATGTCATTGAATGGAAAATATTTCAATTTTAGTTTTGTCAGCACTCAAATAATTTTCGTACCAGTATGTGTTGTAAAATGTCCTTGAAGAGAAGGACATGAGATTACAAACATGTTTTTTTAATTTTATTTGTTAAATATGTAACACCTTTACTATTTCTCAGGTCGAAATACTCTTCTCATTTCACTGTGTTCATTTGTAATTCTTTATGTTACAGATTTACCCTATTTAGGAATGTCATTAAAATAATAACATTTATCATCTAAAACTGCTTAATAACTCTAACTCTATTTTTATTAAATGGACCAGATACTTCTCTCTTAATAGATCATGGTTATTAACATAAACATTTATGAAAAAACAGCCCTCAAGTTGTTAATAGTATGAGCTTCCCTAGAGGAGATCTTGTTTACTTGGTGGTAATAAATAAACTCGCCGTGCACCGTGGCTATTCCATTTCTCAGCAGGGGTCTTGGCAGTGTGGAGAACGTTTTATAGTCCCATCAACTGCATAAAAGCCCATGTCCCTGCCCCTCATTTTGGATTCAGAATACTGGTGTAGACTCCGAAAAATCCCCACACAGCTCTGATCATTAATACAACAGAAGCTGGTTTGACAAGCAGAACACTTCTTTATCACCAGTTGTGTTTATATATTGGGATAGTGGTTACTGGAAACACACAGGCACAAGAACACACACATATAAGTTCATTGTGGTTTTTACTGGAAACTAAACTAAACAGATGGTACTAAAAATCTTTTCATTTGGGAAATCAGAGTTGACCAGGTATGCATCATTGTTCAGATTCATTTGTATTCTCTCTATTCCTGTTTTCTTCTGCTGTAGAAGTTACTTAGTGTATCACTGGAAAGTTCTCTCCATTTCTTTTCCTACAGACCATGGAATCCCTAAATGGTGGCAAACCGTTCCTGCAAGCTTTTTACGTCGATTTGCAAGGAGTCATCAAAACCCTTCGGTATTACGCAGGCTGGGCTGATAAAATTCACGGGATGACCATTCCTGTAGGTATGTGTAATCTGAGTATGTTGAAAAGGGAAACATGAGGCTTCACCAGAAACACACTTTCGCCACCAAACACAAACAGCAGTCACATGGAGTACAGATCTGAGCACACTTTTACAGCAGCTTGAACCGAACAAAGAACTAAACAGATTATGTCACTAATTCTGACAGTATACTTATTTCAATATGCAGACAGTCCACACACAGGTGTGGGGGCAAGCCACATCAGTACGTCTCTCAGCTAAGGAACAGGCGTGTGTTTGTCAGCTGCAAAGTGCTTAGCACTGTGGTAGGTTAGGTGCTGGGAGTGTGGAGAGGCACTAGGTGTGGGGAAGCCAGGGAAGATTCTGAGAAGATTAAGACTTGGCCCTTGCTCTCCTGAAACTAAGATCTTGTTTGGAAGGAAATCCTCTAAAATGTTAACAGTTGTTTTTTCTTAATGGTGAGATTATGGATTATTTATTATTTCTTTTTCATATTTTTCCATATTTTCTGTATTTCCTATAAGTTACTTTCACAGTCTGTAAAAACAACCACCATCCTGACACTTTTTTTTAAGATCCAGGTTTGGAGACAAAACCAGTAACACAAAACAAAGAGCTCTACAGGAGAGTTACAGTTAGGTGCTAAGTCATGTGGCTTGGCCTGTCAGTGCTGTAGCCCTTTAAAGGAGAGGGAAAGTATCCAAACTACGTTGGGGGAAAGGTCTCGGTCTGAGCATGAATACTAGCTGTAGCTAAGATCAAATGAAATGCTTTCACAGCAGCCCCAAGGGGAAGGCACTGTTATTATTAACATCTTCATTGACAGAGGAGAAAACTGAGGTCTAGAAAGGTTAGTTTTCCTGATTCACCCAGCAAATAAATTGTAGAGCTGAAACTTTGACATTAGAGCCTGGTGAATCACTTCACTAGAAGATCCATTTTAGATACTGGGTAGAAGAGATATCACGGCAGGAAAGGGACCAACTGGAAGAGATAGGACGATATTGTCAGTGGTGAATACATATAAAGAAAGAAGATACATGTTTTTGAGTGGCTTCTGGGTGCTGCTAAGTCACGTGCCAGGTACTCTACCTGTGTTCTTTGGAAAACAGCCTGCTTTCCATGTACACACTAGGAAGAGTGGAAAGTGATGCTGGGGACTCTGGAGTGCCCAGTTCGGGCCTTCCTAGGCTCAGGAGGACTGGTTTACCAGAAAAGGGGATGATTGGCTGATACTGTAGCTGGCTTGGAGCAGTGCTTCTCAAACTTGAATGTGCATGTGTATCACCTGGAATCTTCTTCAAGTGCAGGTCTAGGATGGGGCCTGAGGGTCTGTATTCCTAACAAGCTGCCAGGTGATGCCTATGCTGCCGGGTTCTCTGCCTTGCGTAGTGAGGAGACGATACAGAGACCAGCACCAACCATGTGGCCATTGCGATGCCTCATTTAGCAAGAAGAGAAGAAGTCACAGTGAGAAGGGAGAAGGGACAGAGATGAGGCTTCAAAGGACTATTTAAAAATTACCTCCGTGAATGATGGTGACACGTGGAATGTTAGTCTTTAGAAAATGCATTTCTGGCTATAGGGACTCTTCCCTGCCATCCAGAAGTTTCCCACGTTCAGCAGACTCAGAAGGATGGAGAAGACTGTTCTTAAGGAATGTCAGAATCTTGCTTCACTCCTGCCTCTGGGATATTGCAGACCACTGTTCTCTGGCCTCATTTGTAGGATCGAGGAATGGCCTAAGTGAGGCAGAGTCATTGCCTGGCATAAGCATACCTGTGGGAGGGCCTGGGAACGAAAACCGTTGTCAAGAGCAGGACATGCGCCAGCCTTTTCAGGTTGACCTCTTCTGTTTCAGTGCAGAAAGGAAATTATCAGGATCAAAGGCCCTGGTTGTTTTGCGCCCCACCCCACCTGCCATTTCACTAAGACAACAAATATGTTTCAGATATTTAAACATCTTTTCAAATGATTTAGAGATATCTTAGAAATAAGGTGAAACAGAAGGCTGTACACATTTGACCTGGTATTTCACCTAACGGTATCTTGGTTTTCTTTGGCCTCCTTAGGAGAGAAGACCTTGATTGATTAGATAAAGATTTATTGGAGTTCCCGATAATGTTTGATACTTCACTGTAACTTTATCTGGCAGAGGTGGTTGGTCTATAAGTCTCACTGTTTTCATCTGATGCTCTTCGGGGATTCTGAGTTAGAAATACAGGGCTTAGAAAAGTCTTTCACAGTAGTCTCTGCCACCTTTACTCATAAACTGGTGTCCAGCCTGTGAAGGAAAAAAAGTGAGGAATTCCCTTAAATGGCAAGTAATTTTTGTTTCCCCAGTTTTTCCTAAAGTGCGTTTAGAGGGGTACCAGGATGAGGGACTCTCCAGGGCTTCAGGTCATTAAGCAGAGCTCCTAGGAAGCTGGGGGTCTGGGATGTAAGACCTTTTTGCTGTGGTGCCTCAAGCAGTTGAAAGGAAGGATGACGGCAAACGTGAACTTGGCCGCTTTCCCTTCTGTTCCAGTTTTAGATACATTTGGACATGTCCTGAGAATTCATCGCACAACCCCTTTGGCTAGTTCAGTGCTTAGGGAATCTAGTTGGCTAAGCCAGAGGGGTGATAGTGGAGGATCAGGGAAAGGGAGCGTCATTATTATTTACTTATTTATTCTCAAATTTGTTCAATCAATCCATTTGTGCTTTATTTGTCATTTGTAACTTTATAATTTAACATCGGCTTGATTTTTGTCTCTGTGTTCTTGGCTTTTTTCAGTGAAATGTGGAATATAGGAAAGCTGTTAGCCTTTAACCATGAGGTCTTTATTGTGTTACATACATTTCCCTGTGAAACACCCTAATTTTGTTTGAAATTATAATGTAAAGGGATAATGTACTTTATGTTTGCAAAGCACTTGAGCATGTAAAAGTTTCCTTCACATACAGGATCTGTG
The DNA here is from genome assembly GCF_003031525.2 of Neophocaena asiaeorientalis asiaeorientalis. Lineage (NCBI taxonomy): Eukaryota > Metazoa > Chordata > Mammalia > Artiodactyla > Phocoenidae > Neophocaena > Neophocaena asiaeorientalis. The sequence goes on along the minus strand of NW_020175439.1, from coordinate 2,871,461 downwards.
TGATTCTGTGTATGATCCTGTGAAACAGGTCAGATTTTAAAAGGTATTGTACCCATTTTGCAGGCGAGAAAATGAGACGGCGAGGGTTTAGTGTCTTGAACAAGGTCACATGGGAGTAAGTGGCAGGCCTGAGATTTAAACCCAAGTCTCTTTCTGCCTAAGCCATTGTAGACCCTCTTGTGGAGACCTGTACAGCAGGGCGGGAAGAGGAAGAGGCCAGTCACCCTCTTCCGATTTTTAGATTAACATCCAGTTGATTCTCATTATTCATGGTAGTTATGTTCTATAAAGTTGGTGTGGACACTGAGTTAGTAAATACTGAACCATTGCTCCTAGGAGAAATACAAGGACGGAAAGCACAGTTCTGCCTGGTCACCCATAAAAATAAACCTGAAAGGTTTTTTTTAATATAAGGCTGCTTTGTTACATTGAATCATACTCCATAGTTCATCCAGCTTAGTATCCCTGACACTAAAGGATAAGAACCAGAAAGAGTGGGAAGAATTATGCTATTGTCTCTTGGACTCCTTCCCATTTAGGAAACCTGGGCATTCTGCCTTGTAATAGGAAGAGCTCTTCCTTCACCTGCTCTACCAGGCTTCAACCTCGGTCTCTCAGGCATCCCCTCATCCTTCATACATTCATTCATTCAGCAGATTTTTTTTTTTTGAGCGCCTGTGTTAAGCACTGGAGTTGCAAAGGTGAACAAGTAAGATGTCCATAGTATAGTAAAGAAAACAAACAGGTAGACAGCCAAGTGCAATACAGAGTGGCTTATTCACATATGGAAGTACAAAGTACAGTGGTACTCCATAGAAAAGGCATCTCACCCAGTATTAAGGCTACCTGGAGAAGGAAGTGGGATGTACAAGGTGATGCCTGTACAAGGGCAGGTAAGTGAAGATGGAGATAGGGCCATCACCAGCAGTGATAATAACCTGTGCGAAGTATGGAGGGAGGAGAGTACAGTGTGCTAGTGGATCTGAAAGTATAGCCAGATTTAGAAGACAGAGGGGCTCTGGGCCTGGGGAAACCGTGCTGCAAGTTTTATTCCACAGTAATGGTGAGTCACTGAATTATTTTAAGTAAATGAATGCATTGATCAGAATTGTGTTTTAGAAAGAGATTTTGATTACATAATGGATAATCAGTTGGAGAGAGCAAGTGTGTACTTTTTCCTCTCCCCCTGAAGGGTGGCCACCCTCTTGAATATTTGGGAGGAGGAGAAAAGGGTTATGGCCTGACCACTTTTGAGCCATGCACTGGACAGCTGTTTCTCCCTCTGAATTGAAAGATTCTCCCATCCGTTTCTGTCACACCCCCTCAAGGCCCACAGGTGGATGTTATCACAGAATCATGCAGTATTACTTTGATTCACAAGGGTCTTGACGTTCTTCCCTTTACAGCATTGTCTATTACTTCCTGCCATGGTACTCGATGGAGCCATTCTTTCTGACCATAAATCCTATGCTTTGACCCTTCTGTAATAACATTTGCTAATTATGATGATAATAATCATTATTATGATTTATTATACACCTTCTTTGTGCCCATTACAATATCTCTAATCTCATAGAAGCCCTCCAGGGGAAGTAGTTTTATCCCCATTTTGATTATTTTTAACCTGTATTATTTTTAACCTCTCATGGCCACAAACTCCTTGTGATGGGGGAAGGAACAAAGATTGTTTTTAGTTCACTGAAGGAAAAATAGAGGATAATTGATTTACGTTACTTACGATTTTTCTCTTTAACGGTATTGATTTTATTTATTTTGTGATACGTAAGCAGAGAAAATGTGGTCCAGCTTTAAGCTGAATTCTGACATAAAAATGACCTTATGATACATTAGCATATAGAAAAGTTTAAAAAGCTACTCAGGCCATCTGTAATTATTTATCTACTTCACCTCCTTTCAGTTTTACCTGTTGGAACTAAATAGGCTAAAAATGTGCGGAAATTGACTCGTATCCTAAGGTTTTGCCTTTAACAGCTCGATCTAATTTAGCGCTGTCAGCAGGTAACCCATATGGTGAGATCTTACTGTTCACTCAGAATGAGAATGAGGAGCTATTTGCTGTGCCCACCTAAGAACCCAGGGTAGGTAGTTACCTGAATTGGTGGTGGCAGGAGATCGCAAAGTCTGCTTCACATGTAACCTCTTTGAGAGGTTAAGGCTGAAGAAGAACTCAGGGATCACTAAGGCCAGTCTCCTCATTTTTCAGACAGAGAAACTGAGGTCTGGAGAAGTAAAGTAACTTTCCAAGATGATGTAATGGAGTAGTAGTAGAGCTAAGATATCTTCATAACTGACTCAGGAGCATGTAGTTTAACTTCTGAGATGCTACCAGCAGCCTCTTGGGAGAAATAGTGTTAGCACCACTGTATGCCAATATCGTCTCCAGTGTCTGTATAAGCATTTATAGAGTTTATCCTTATAGCTGTAAAATGTTCAGTGAGGTCTGTTCAGTCTCAGAATACATAGGAATCTGCTAGAGGACAAAATGAACTAGTTCATTGTAGTCGGTCTAATTGTTTAATACTGGGGTCACCAAAAGGGTTGCTAGCTCCTTGAAAGGTAATTCTGTATACAAATTAGAGATTAGAAGATGGCCATCCGTTCATTGAATTCTGTAACAGATTTTGATGCTGTTAAGTAAACTCATTTTTAGTGTTACCCGATATATAAGATTTGTAGCAATTCTTGAAATACTCTTCATATTGTAGTTGGGAGCCATTTCTTCTTTGTTTTTTTTTTTTAACATCTTTATTGGCGTATACTTGCTTTACAATAGTGTGTTAGTTTCTGCTGTATAACAAAGTGAATCAGCTGTACATATACATATATCCCCATGTCCCCTCCCTCTTGTGTCTGTCTCCCTCCTACCCTCCCTATCCCACCCCTCTAGGTGGACACAAAGCACCGGGCTGATCTCCCTGTGCCATGCGGGTGCTTCCCACTAGCTATCTATTTTACATTTGGTAGTGTATATATGTCCATGCCACACCCTCGCTTCGTCCCAGCTTACTTTTCCCCCTCCCTATGTCCTCAAGTCCATTCTCTACATTTGCGTCTTTATTCCTGTCCTGCCCCCAGGTTCTTCAGAACCATTTTTTTTTTCTTAGATTCCATATATATGTGTTAGCATACGGTTACTTCACTCTGTATGACAGACTCTAGGTCCATCCACCTCACTACAAATAACTCAATTTCATTTCTTTTTATAGCTGAGTAATATTCCATTGTATGTATGTGCCACACCTTCTTTATCCATTCATCTGTCGATGGACACTTAGGTTGCTTCCAAGTCCTGGCTATTGTAAATAGAGCTGCAATGAACATTGTAGTACATGACTCTTTTTGAATTATGGTTTTCTCAGGGTATATGCGCAGTAGTGGGATTGCTGGGTCATATGGTAGTTCTATTTTTAGTTTTTTTAAGGAACCTCCATACTGTTCTCCATAGTGGCTGTATCAATTTACATTCCCACCAACAGTGCAAGAGTGTTCCCTTTTCTCCACACCTTCTCCAGCATTTATTGTTTGTAGACTTTTTTTGTTTGTTTGTTTGTTTGTTTTTTGCGGTATGTGGGCCTCTCACTGTTGTGGCCTCTCCTGTTGTGGAGCACAGGCTCCGGACACGCAGGCTCAGCGGCCATGGCTCACGGGCCCAGCCGCTCCACAGCATGTGGGGTCCTCCTGGACCAGGGCACGAACCTGTGTCCCCTGCATCTGCAGGCGGACTCTCAACCACCGCGCCATCAGGGAAGCCCCTATTGGTTTTTTATGGGTTTTTTTTGTTTGTTTTGTGTAGACTTTTTGATGATGGCCATTCTGACCGGTGTGAGGTGGTACCTCATTGTAGTTTTGATTTGCGTTTCTCTAATGATTAGTGATGTTGAGCCTCCTTTCATGTGTTTGTTGGCAATCTGTATATCTTCTTTAGAGAAATGTCTATTTAGGTCTTCTGCCCATTTTTGGATTGGGTTGTTTGTTTTTTTGATACTGAGCAGCATGAGCCACTTGTATATTTTGGAGATTAATCCTTTGTCAGTTGCTTCATTTGCAAATATTTCCTCCCATTCTGAGGGTTGTCTTTTCGTCTTGTTTATGGTTTCCTTTGCTGTGCAAAAGCTTTTACGTTTCATTAGGTCCCATTTGTTTATTTTTCTTTTTATTTCCATTTCTCTAGGAGGTGGGTCAAAAAGGACCTTGCTGTGATTGATGTCATAGAGTGTCCTGCCTATGTTTTCCTCTAAGAGTTTTATAGTGTCTGGCCTTACATTTAGATCTTTAATCCATTTTGAGTTTATTTTTGTGTATGGTGTTAGGAAGTGTTCTAACTTCATTCTTTTACATGTAGCTGTCCAGTTTTCCCAGCACCACGTACTGAAGAGGCTGTCTTTTCTCCACTGTATATTATTGCCTCCTTAATCAAAGATAAGGTGACTATAAGTGCGTGGACTTATCTCTGCACTTTCTATCCTGTTCGATTGATCTAGATTTCTTTTTTTGTGCCAGTACCATACTCTCTTGATTACTGTAGCTTTGTAGTATAGTCTGAAGTCTGGGAGCCTGATTCCTCCAACTCCATTTTTCTTTCTCAAGATTGCTTTGGCTATTTGGGGTCTTCTGTGTTGGCATACAAAATGTGAAATTTTTAGTTCTAGTTCTGTGAAAAATGCCATTGGTAGTTTGATAGGGATTGCATTGAATCTGTAGATTGCTTTGTGTAGTAGAGTCATTTTCACAATGTTGATTCTTCCAATCCAAGAACATGGTATATCTCTCCATCTGTTTGTATCATCTTTTAATTTCTTTCATCAGTGTCTTATAGTCTTCTGCATACAGGTCTTTTGTCTCCTTAGGTAGGTTTATTCCTAGGTATTCTATTCTTTTTGTTGCAGTGGTAAATAGGAGTGTTTCCTTAATTTCTCTTTCAGATTTTCCATCATTAGGCCCACAAATGGCCCTAAGTGTGTTCACTTTAGCTGGCCAGAGTTTTACTGTATAGATCACAATACATTATCCTTAATGGAAGAACTATTTGGTAGCATTTAATAGTTAATGTTTACCTTTATCTTGGAGCCATTCATTTAAAAAATGAAAGATTTCACATTTAGATGGCCCAAACAAAGTCCTGAGAGCTTGCATCAGAAATCAAATGGCAATTCAGTGTAAGTGAACCCTAAACTTTGATGAGAACTTTGGCAAAATTTCATCAGTTCTATGAAAATACTTCTGCATTGCTGAGTAAATGATATGAGGAAGTAAAATGGGAAGAGGACTAAGTAAATAGCTCCAAAAAGGGAAAACTTTTTAAAATAGAAAAAAATAAAGGTCCCTGTCTTTAATTTTTTTCCCCATTACAACCACCCCCTTTCCTTGGCCTAGCTGGAATGCACAGTAACATTGTGTATAGGAATGCAAGAGATTTCTGTGCATTAATTTTGTATCCTGCTACTTTACCCAATTCATTGATTAGCTCTGGTAGTTTTCTGGTAGCATCTTTAGGATTCTCTATGTATAGTATCATGTCATCCGCAAACAGTGACAGCTTTACTTCTTCTTTTCCGATTTGGATTCCTTTTCTTTCCCTTTCTTCTCTGATTGCTGTGGCTAAAACTTCCAAAACTATGTTGAATAAGAGTGGTGAGAGTGGGCAACCTTGTCTTGTTCCTGATCTTAGTGGAAATGATTTCAGTGTTTCACCACTGCGACTGATGCTGGCTGTGGGTTTGTCATATATGGCCGTTATTATGTGGAGCAAAGTTCCCTCTATGCCTACTTTCTGGAGGGCTTTTATCATAAATGGGCGTTGAGTTTTGTTGAAAGCTTTTTCTGCATCTTTTGAGATGATCATATGGTATCCTTCAATTTGTTAATATGGTGTATCACATTGATTCATTTGCATATATTGAAGAATCCATGCATTCCTGTGAGCCATTTCTTGGGGTCCATATTTGATAAATTTCTTCTCAATTTCTGGCACATTTCAGATTCTTCTGATTTCATTGACCATAGGTATTACCTAATCATATACTCTGTCTAGTTTATATGTAGATGATGTCAATGCCAGATATTCTTATGAGAATAATAATTCTGTCAAATTTTTTTTTCAAACAACTATAAAATCTGCTTTAAGAAGTAATGTTTACCCTGAAGGAATAATCCAAATATTTAAATTGTTCTAAATAACTAAGTAATTGCTATATTGCTTGTGTAATTTAATGAGCCCCCATCAAAGAATGTAGAATAGTGCCTCGACATTCACAAATGTGGAAGGGGATTTTCTATTACTCATCTCTAGAGACAAAGACTCTTCTTAGTTTAGTTCTAGAAATGGCTCAATCTATACATACTCAGTAAAATTTGATCCATAGTTCAACCAAATTCATGGTAAAATAGAGTTTTTAATTGTAAGATTTTTATATTCTTCATAAAGGGTACAACATTCAGGTATGAAAAGACATAAGAGAAGTTGTCTCTGGGTGTGTCTTAAAATAAACTCCTTTTAAGAAAGTATATTTTACTTGAGTGAAATGGAAAAGAGGCTGAGAGATAAAAAGTTCTAAATGTGAATTAGTATCTCTGTTTTGGTGTGCCATCACTTCTTTCGTTTTCTCTACCATAGTTATATATGCTAACTTGTTGTCTCAGAATGTGATATTCAGAACATTTATTTAGTATTTTCATCACAGGCAGTCCTTTCTTGCTGAGTCTGAACTCTCTCTGTAATGCCTCATATTTCGTAAAAAGACCTAAGATCATCATAACCTAAAATGGAGTATCAGAGTTTGGATGGAGATTTTTTTCTATGTCAGGCTGATTTATAGCACAAAGGTAGAGAAATGAAGGGAACAATCTTTTTAATCATCTTGCCATATTTAGAGAGCATTATTAATGTAAAAGATGGGAAAAAATGGGCTGCAATTTTTCTTCTAGGCAGAGAGCAGTACTCATTGTACATCATCTTAGGTGTGGAAGAGAGGGAGAAGTAACAGTCCGTACCCTCTTGGAGTCGACTCACCCCAGATGCAGAGAGGTGCTCAGCCTTCGGCTCCCCCACCTGAGGAGAGGGCTGTTGCTCTGTAGCGTTCCCTTTATAACTTTAGATACAAGAAGTCTATGTGAGTTCTCTGTCCACACACCACATCCTCAAAGAATCATCTTCACCCTTCGTAAAAGAGTTGTCTTTTTCCCGCCATTTGCACTCCTTGACGTTACACTCTGATTCTATGGTTTGTGATAGCCACCTAAATCCAATACCTTTTTCACAAAAGAGCCTTTAATATGTTTCTAAGGGAAGTGAATTTGAAGTCTGAGGATGCAGATTCAAGTGCAGGAGCCACAGCTTAACCAGTGATATATCACTTTAGACTTAACATCTCTGTGCCATATTTTCTCTCATTGTAAATTTCTAATAATAGTACTTGCCCTAATTTTCCATAGTGTTGTTTTGACCATGGAATGAGGCAAGAATGTAAAAATATTTTGTAAGGTTCTGTAGAAGTATATATGTTTTTGTTCTTATCTTCCTATTTTAGAAGTGTTAAAAGCATTGTTTAGATTCTCCTACACTTCAAACTCCTTTCGGGCAAACTAGTTATCAGAGAGGCAAAAAGTAAATAGAAATGAAGTCAGCAGCTGTAGGTCATCACAATACACATGGGCTACCCTTTACCTGCTTGGTTCCTCTGGACCTCACTACTTGGAGTGTGGTCTGTGGATCAGAAGCATTGGCACAATCTGGGAGTTTATAGAAATGCCGACTCTTAGGCCCCACCCTAGATTTACAGATTCATAATCTGCGTTTTAACAAGAACTCTAGGTGCTTTGTGTACACATTTAAATTTGAGAAGCGCAATATGGCATACCATGTGGCACCAGTAGCCTGCAAGATGATTCTATAGAAATGCAAATCGGAACCACAATGAGGTATCACCTCACCCCGGTCAGAATGACCATCATCAAAAAGTCTACAAGCAGTAAATGCTGGAGAGGGTGTGGAGAAAAGGGAACCCTCCTACACTGTTGGTGGGAATGTAAATTCGTGCAGCCACTATGGAGAACAGTATGAAGGTTCCTCAAAAAACTAAAAATAGAGCTAATATATGATCCAGCAATCCTACTCCTGGGCATAGGTCCGGAGGAAACTCTAACTCAGAAAGAATCATGCACCCAGTGTTCATAGCAGCACTATTCACAATAGCCAAGACATGGAAGCAATCTAAATGTCCATCGACAGATGAATGGATAAAGAAGATGTGAGATAGATATATATATATATATATACACACACACACACGTGTGTGTATATACACAATGGAATATTACTCAGCCATATAAAGAAAGAGAATGCCATTTGCACCAATGTGGATGGGCCTAGAGATTATCGTACTAAGTGAAGTAAATCAGATAGAGAAAGGCAAATATCATATGATATCACTTATATGTAGAATCTTAAAAAAATGATACAAATGAACTTATTTACAAAACAGAAATAGACTCATAGACATAGAAAACATACCAAAGGGGAAAGGTGGGGGAGGGACAAATTTGGAATTTGGGATTAACAGATACAGACTACTATATATAAAATAGACAAACAACAAGGATCTACTGTATAGCACAGGGAACTATATTCAATATCTTGTAATAACCTATAATGGGAAAGAATCTCAAAAAGAATATATATATATTTATAACTGAATCACTTTGCTGTATACCTGAAACATAAATCAACTATACTTCAATAAAAAATAAAAATTAAAGATGATTCTTTACAGTAATGCAGTAAGCATGTTTTATTTTAATTTATTAGGTTTGAAGAATATTAGAAGAAAATATTGCTAGCTTATGAAATCTGTTATTTCATAGATTTTCCCTAAGGTGAGGCTAACAAATAGCTGACAAATAGCTTTTAAAAGACGAGTTAATTTAAGAAATTATAAGTAATAGGGTAAGTGATACTTGAACATGGCTAAAATTAAGAAGGTGGCTCTTGAGTGATTGGCCTTTGGGTAACCTTAGCCTAGAAGCTTGGTGAGATCCAGAGCAGGGTCATAGTAGCTGTGTGGGACCTCTGAGGTGCCTCCAGCCCCGGCCAAGGGTGCACGTAGGAGGTATAGTTCTCGTGTGTTCTGGGCACCCTGTTCAGACTAGGGGTGTTCAGAATCCTCTTCCACTAACCAGATGAGGATACGGACTGAGTACAAGGTCTGGGACCCTTTCTTTATCTCTTTCACTCAGCGGTGTTTTGGGAAGAGCTCAAGCACCAAAATACCCTTTATTTATCTACTGCTTAGAGGAACTTAGATGGAAGATTCTTCGATTTCTTTCACTGTGCCAGCCATTGTCAAATCTGTGAACAGTTTATCCAAGAAAGTTTTCATTCCCCATAACTCAAGTTTCTCTTGGGATCAAGTATGGAGTCGAGTTCAATTCCTTATGAGGTCAACTTTTTAAGATTTTCCTATATTTTTTCTTCTCTTTCATTTCTTCAGTAACTTTCAAAATTATAAAAGTAATACAACTAAATTCTTCAGCATTTAGAATGTAGAGGGGGGAAACGCTTCATGAATTACAATGCTGTGCTTGTGCAAGTGCCCTGTGAATTCTCTCTGAACCATTCTAGTGCTGCTAAAATAAACACCTGTGTGGTTCTTCATATTCCCATTTTTTTCTCAGGTCATTTGTACTCCATCTTGACATTATACTCTCTTTCTATGGTCTTTGATTAATACCCGAATCCATCACCTTAGCCAGATTACGGAGTTTACTTGAGAAGGGTTTCTGTGCATGTGAAACTCTCTAGCCTATTGATCAGTGTTTTTGCTCCCCGTGAAAAACCTTCCCAGGAAGAGGAGCCTAATATTGCATTTATATCTTCTGGGAAAAAAATGTGAAACATTAAAACTTATTAATAGGAAAAAGCTTTTTCAGAGATTTATAAATTGAAGAAGGGTGGTAACTTGCACTATTGTAAACAAAGATACCTATGAAAGTTCTTGAATTGTCTGCATACAAAGCTGAGATAGTTAAACTTGATTTTTAAAATATTACTCAGACTTCTTATTGTCATCCTGTTGACAGTTTCCACGTTTTGGCTATTTTTTCTGTTGTAGTGGAGATACATTCTAAAGTAATTTCCTTCCTACAGTTGCTGAGCTTACCTACTTCTTAAATTCTTCCATTTAAAGTAATATACATGAAACAAAATTAGGAGACAAGTAGCAGACTAGGGTAAAACTTTGCATATACACATGACAAAGGCCTAATTTTCTTAATATACACAGAGTCCTCTAAATGGTTAAAAAAGAATAACCTAGTAGAAAAATGAGAAAGGGTATAAACCTGAAGAAAAAAATTTTAAATGACCATTAAACATGAAAAAATATTCAATCCGTATATCATCAAAACAGGTTGTCATTTTCTTACCTATCAGGTTGACCAAAATTAAAATGTTTGAAAAACCCCAGTGTTGAAGGGTAGGGAAAAAAACATGTTGTTTTGGAATTATGAATTGTGTAATTTTTCTGAAGAGTGATTTGGCAATATTGATCAAAATGTGAAATGCATGTACACTCTGACCATGAAATTTCACAGATACACAGAGAGATATAAGATGATAGTGTTACAGCATTATTTATAATAGCTTGAACTGAAAGCAACCTCTGTCGTCCTTCAGGACAGTTTACAGTGGTACCATTGTTTATTGAGCCAGTGGAATAACATTCAGCAGCTTAAAAAATGTGTTAGATTTATATGAAAAAAGTGGGAAAAACCAAAGTATAGGAGACTGTGAATAATATGACCCCATTTGTATTTTTTTTTAAAAAAAAGAGAGGGATAAAATGATGCTAATGTATGTGGGAAGAAAAAGTTCTTCGAAAAGATGTACCAGCAACAGATAGCTGTTAATTCTAGGAAGAATTAGCATCTCCTCCTGTCCCCACTTTCATTCCCATCCCTAATAGTAATGCTCTTCCTGAGTATTAACTGAGGGTCTTCACTTTCCCTAGTGAATGGCTTTTGAGAGAGAAAACAAGTATCAGTGAAGCAGCCAAAGGGTTGGCAACTGAGGGAAAAACAAAGACCCAACATCAGAAATGAAAAGCTTTATGCTAAGAAAAACAAGCCATTCTTTGGCTTAAGTGGCTCAATTAGCCACTTAAAATAATTCAGATAAACATAATGGTACTTTCCTAAAGAAGAATTTGGTTTGGATTTCCTGGGTATTTATTCCAATTTCCCATTGCTTATTAAATTGTCCTCATTTCCATGGCTGGTTTGAGGGTGGAGGCTTTGGGTTATCGATGTAATCTTCTTTGAAGTGAACTTTTGCCTTCTTGAAATAGACCTAGACGTGCCTGGGTTCCCCCAGTGCCTGGAAGTGCATTTGGACACCAGGATTGAGTTATGAAATAGATCCTACTTTTACACCTCACCTTTTCCAGTTGCCTAGCATTTTAAATTTATCCAATAGCATTTTACTTAGTTTCTTTTTTTTAGTACTTTCAGAAAACTATTTAAAATTTTGAGGTATCTCAGTTTTTAACTCAACTGTTCTATATATAGATATCATTTTAATATTTAATATAATATTTAATATTTTCCAGTTCCCTGGCCCGCCTGCCCCTGTCCCTGCCCCACCCTTCACCCCCAGGACTGCATCTAGTGTCATAAACTTGTCTTTTATTTTGCCTTTGAGGGCCTCTTACCAGTACTCTTGTTTGGGTGTCTGGGGACCATATCTGGAGAAACCCTTTGCCAAGTGACAGCTCTTCTACCAGCTTTCATACATAGTTGAGTAGGAACCATGGAAAAAAAAGTTTTCTCAACTTTATTTCTGCTTTTTGCTGCCACCCAAGTTCTCCCTCTGCAGTTTTTCTTCTAGTCTGAACTCTGGTAGTGACGGTGCTCGTTTCTTTCAGATGGAGACTATTTTACCTTTACAAGACACGAACCTGTTGGAGTGTGTGGACAGATCATCCCAGTGAGTGTATCTCCTCACGCCTCGTATTTATTTTCATTTGAACCAGTTCTCTTAAAGATACATAAAACATGGACCTCAGCAATGTGTGTTTTCCATTACTGGGGGAAAAAAAAACTGAGTTCATGTTGTTGACATATCTTTAACAGCCTCCCTGCAAATGCTTATTTGAACAGGTTAATAGGGTTTCAGCTTTGTTACCAGGAGTTGAGTTCTCAAGTCATGGAATTCTCATGATTAAAATAAGCAAAGCAAAGTCTAGTGTATTAATAACCTGCCCTTGGTTATGGATGTCCATTCTGCTTATGGAAAATTAATACTTTGTTATATTTGCTTGTTTATTTTTTAGAACTGTGACTCACCATTTTTCCAGGCATATTGTTTTATATGGTCTTTTAATCCCATTCTTTCCCACTGTTTCTTTTCATAAGAATCTAGATAGAAGACTCTACAGAAGACACAGCAGTACAATTAACGTCACAGTCATAATTGAAACCATGCCGGGCTGTTGTGTATCTTGTACAGGGAAATATATGTAGTGCTTAGTGTTTGGATTGGAACATTAAACATTTTTTTTTCTCTCTGTCTCATACACAGCCTTGGCACTATACAAAACATCATCGAATCTGCCAACAGAAGATTGTAGCTAATCGTTCTGGCAAGGGTTTCAGGGGAGGCTCAATTTAAATTCTTACAGTATAGGCAAGAAGTTTTCTCTCCTCAAAATATAGGAGAACAATTCAAGATAATCTTTGGCTTTGGAAACCAAAGATTTTTGAGAAGTATTAATATATTATTTTAGTGGTCCATAAGCTCTAGGTTACTGTGAGATTTATTAGAGAATGAAAAGGGAAGATGAGAGATTTGATTTAACTTCTTCTGCTCCTAAACCACCCAGGGAAATCCTACTCAGCTCAGAGCAGGGTTGAGGTCTGTCACCTTAATTGCAGGAACTCAAACCTGCTTTTCCTGCCCTTCCCCAAACTCTTGGAGCTGCAGCTTTCACTGACAGGACAAGAGCCGCTTGTCAGCCAGCTCGGCTCAATTACTGCACTCCAAGATTTATATACTGTAGATGGAATTAAAACATCACTGTGTACTCCCAAGTTTATAAACAACTAAGGGGAAAAGAAATTGGGTGTTTGGTGAAGGCAAGACACTTGTATATTTTTGCAAGCTTGCCAGGGCCAGTGAGAATCTTTCAAGGATGGCAGCTGAGATGCTTCAGGCAGAAACACATTGTGGTCAGGGGCTGAAGCCAGGGGACCAGGATTTTTGTTTTCTTTCTTAATGAAATTATCAACGACACCTGATAGTACTGAGGCTCATGCCTGCACTTATAACAATACAAGCTTAATATCCTTTTAAAATCAGTTTAAACCATTTTAGGCTGCAGACTCAGATACTCACATATATTTTTTAGTCTCCATTAGCTTTTTTTTGCAGTGTCAAAGAGACAAACTAAAACTTTTGCATACTCATCAGTAGATGCACTTTATTTTTTGTAATCATTTGTTTTGTGACAATACATGTAGGTAAAGAAAAAGGTGCTGCCTGGAAATATACACTGACTTCTAGTTCTTCCACGCTGAAGAGCTTTCGTACCAGTCTGAAATCCTGGTGTAAAAATCACAAATGCAAGAAAAAGTTTTCATACACAAGAACTTACTGGAACCAAAGGCTAATTTTAAAAACATATAAAGTAACACCAATGAAAAACCAAAACAAAACAAAGAAGAAACAAAGACTCCCTTTTTACCATGAGATTTCTTTTTGTGCGTAGCTGGAAATAGTAATTTGCTGACCAGAGAGAACAGGAGAGATTTTCACGGTTAATCCTATTCTGTTCTTAATGAAGTAATTAAAAAATCCAAACATCTATACTCTGGTGGGGGAAGATTTATGTTGAGGACTAGTCTGAGACATCTGAGAAGTCACAGCTTGAAAACAAAGTAATGGAGGAATATTGTTCATCTATCAACCTTGAGTTTTTGCCTTTCAGTGGAACTTCCCCCTGCTGATGTTTGCCTGGAAAATTGCTCCAGCTCTGTGCTGTGGCAATACAGTAGTTATTAAACCAGCAGAACAAACACCACTCAGCGCGCTCTACATGGGAGCCCTCATCAAGGAGGTAAGAGAAACGGACTTCAGGAGTGGCTCCCACTCTCCTTACAGTTGGGGCCTACTGGAGCATATCCGATTTAACGTGCTTCATCAGCTTTCACAAGCCACGTTTCCTCCAATTCTGTTTTGTTAGGCTGGCTTTCCACCGGGAGTCATCAATATTTTGCCAGGATACGGGCCAACGGCCGGGGCAGCAATAGCTTCTCACGTTGGCATAGACAAGATTGCGTTCACAGGGTCTACTGAGGTAGGTGCCTGAGAAACCATAGCTTGAAGAACAGTTCTGCAAATGAGTAGAGGGTTTAAGAGAAAATTGAAAATGTTACCCATAGGCTGAACACCTAAAGAGCAGTGAATACCCAAGGTCTCAAGGAGCAGCATTGGTATCATAGCTGGAAGACTGATGAATGTCAAAGTAAAGGTGTACATTGACTATTTGATGCCACAGATCTCTGAGGTTTTTTTGTATGCCGTTTGTGTGAGACCAGTCCCAGAAAAACAAACAAAACCCTATTATATTTTGAAATAAAAGGAACACATATCAGAGGCAAAAACAAACTAACAAACTGTCCCACAAAAGTGTCCCAGAAGCTGGGATTCTGAACACTTTCTTAAATCAAGATCATAAGATAAGAACTGGAGATCTAGGGACTTCCCTGGCAGTCCAGTGGTTAAGACTTCACCTTCCAATGCAGGGGGGTGCGGGTTTGATCCCTGGTTGGGGAGCTGAGATCCCACATGCCTCGTGGACATAAAATAGAAGCAGAATTGTAACAAATTCAATAAAGACTTTAAAAATGGTCCACATCAAAAAAATCTTAAAAAAAAAAAATAAAAAGAACTGGAGATCTAAATTAATCTCTGGTCTTATTATATCACCAAATCCTGTAGATGCAGTTTGCGGCTTACTATGGCCATGAGCCATAAGGGGTGGTATAGAGTAGAGGTCAGCAAACTTTTTCTGTAAAAGGCCAGATGGCAAATACTGTAGACTTTGCCGGCAATATGGTCTCTGCTGCAACTACTTAACTCTGCCCCTGGAGCACGAAGTAGCCATAGGTAATGTATAAGCTGAACAAGGCTACAGGCCAGCACTCCATGTCCTGTACTGGCTTTGCTCTGGGGGCAGTCAGCTCTGCTTGCCTGCCTCTTGGCTCAAGCACTACCGAGCCACACAGCTTTCACGAGTTATCAGCCCTTCTGGTCATATGGGGCCGGAAGACACTCTACAGTGGGTGGTGCCGTGATTCAGCTCCTTGTCTGGGCAGGGCAAACTGGGCTCTAGGGCTAGCAAAAGTCCTTATTTGAGTAGCTGAATCAGGCAGATCTGCAACCCTCTGTGTTCCCTGATCAGAGTGTGCCCCCAGTTTGGTTCTGCAGATGAGCAAAGTTACTGGTTGGGATTACTGCTTGGTCACCGCAGGTAGGAATTCAGTCTGCCAAGATTTGTGTGCTGCAAGCCCCTACCCCCTTCACTGTCACAGTCACGTTCCCAGTGCTTGAGCTCCGCAGAGTCCCCTGCAATCCCTGTGGTACGAGATCAGAGTAGTAGCTCCCACAAATTAACTCACAATTCTGGCTTCTCTTTTCCCACTGGAGGAACCAGAGGGTCAAGAGAGATCTCTCCACATGGTGCTGTAATGGCCTGGGGGAGGGGCAATGCGGTCACAGTGTAGGCCGCTTTTCATAACCCTTCTAGTGGAGTCTGTCTGGGTCTCTGTGGTGCAGGGGAGTGCTTCAGGCTTAACCTTGTGTTCTAGGATTCTCTCAGTGATGTCTTGTTATTTTTAATAGTTATGCTTCTCGTGAAGGGAAGCAAAGTCTGGAACAACCTATGTTGCCATCTCTGTATCATCAGTCCTCAGTATTTTCACTAGTACCAGGTTGCTTTAATTATTAGGTTTTAAAAGATGTGTTGTAATATGGTAGGCAAGATGCCCTCTTATTTGGTTTTTCATAACCCTTTGGCTATTCTTTCCCATTCTTTCAGATAAAATATCAAATTAGTTTTCCAAGTATCTTACCTTCCTCTACAAAACTCTTATTGGAATTTTGATTGGTGTCATATTACCTGTCTATATTAAATTGAGGGATAAGTGCTCCCTCTAGAAGATTGACTACTCATCTAGGAACATAATATAAAGCTCTTCATCTATTTGTCCTATAATGTTCATCACTGATATCATCATTTACGTGTTAGGCTTTTCTTGATAAATTAATTTCTGGGGATTTAACTTTTTGTTCCAAGGATATTTCAGTTTAAAAACTGAGCACTTTTTTTTTTAAGTCACAGTACCGTGTATTGGAAAGTTGTATTGAAATGATGACTTAATCTTTCAGGCCAGACAAGAAGTGACATAGTGAATCATTAAGAACATAAATGCTTGTTTCCAAGTTGCCTGGGTTTAAATCTCTGTTTTGCCATTTAAAAAGTTCTTTAAACTTTTAAAGAGACTTTATTGAAGTATAATTTACACACAGTAAAATGCACCCATTTAAGTACCAAATGTACACGGTCAGGTAACCATCACCCAAATTAAGATATAGAATATTTCCATACCCTAAAAAGATTTGTCATACCTTTGGCCCCAGGCAACCACTGACCCTTTTTATTAATTTTTCTTATTCTGTTAGTTCATATAAATGGACTGATACAATATGTACTCTCCTGTGCCTGATTTTTTTTTTGGTGAGGGGGTTGTTGTTCAGTATTTAATGAATTTTTGATATGATTGGGTTTGAATCTCCCATTTTGATTTTATTTTCTACTTGTCCCATTTGCTTTTTGTTCTTTTTCTCCTCTGTTTTTGCCTTATTTTGGATGAATTTAGTACTCCATTTTATCTTTTATTTTGGATTATTAGCTAAGCCTCTTTTTTTATATAAATTTATTTATTTTTATTTTTGGCTGTGTTGTGTCTTCGTTGCTGTGTGCAGGCTTTTCTCTAGTTGCGGTGAGCGGGTGCCACTCTGTTGCGGTGCGCAGGCTTCTCATTGCAGGGCTTCTCTTGTTGCGGAACACGGGCTCTAGGCGTGTGGGCCTCAGTAGTTGTGGCACATGGGCTCAGTAGTTGTGGCTCACGGGCTCCAGAGCACAGGCTCAGTAGTTGTGGTGCATGGGCTTAGTAGTTGTGGCTCATGGGCTCTAGAGTGCAGGCTCAGTAGTTGTGGCTCACAGGCTTAGTTGCTCCGCGGCACGTGGGATCTCCCCGGACCAGGGCTCGAACCTGTGTCCCCCGCATTGACAGGTGGATTCCCAACCGCTGCGCCACCAGGGGTGCCCCAGCTAAGCCTCTTTTTAAAGTGCTTGCTTTAGTAATTGCAACATGCATCTTAATCACAGTCTATTATTTAAAAGTATTATGTTACTTCATATATAATGTAATAACAGTACAACAGAATTCTTCTATTTCTCATCCCATCCTTCATGCTACTGTTGTTCTATAATTCACTACTGATGTATGTTATATAGCCCATAGTACATTGCTACACTTTTTGTTTTAAAAATTCAACTATCTTTTCAAAAAATGTTTTAAATGAGAAGACAAAATTATTTTACATTTACTCACATACTTGCCTTTTCTGACCCTCTTCTTTTTTTGTTGTTTTTTGGTTTTTTTTGGTCCATGTTTCTTTCTGATATCATTTTCCTTCTATATAAAGATCTTTCTTTAACATTTCTTATAGTGCCAGTTCGTTAGTGAAAAATTCTCTCAGCTTCTGTTTGTCTGAAAATGTCTTTATTTTGTTTTCATTTTTTATGACTTTTTCCTGAATATAAAATTCGGATTCAACAGTTTTTATTTTATTTTATTTTACTTTCAACACTTGAAAGATGTCATTCTGTTTTATTATGACTTGCTCTGTTTCTGATAAGAAGTTAGCAGTCATTCTTATCTTTGTTTTACTGTATATAACTTTTTTTCTCTGGGGGCTTTAAAAATGTTTTCTTTTTACTGATCTTCAACAATTTGATTATGATGTGCTTCTGTGTAGTTTTCTTTGTTTTTCTTCCCATTTGAGGTTCATTGGAAATTCTTGGATCTATGAGTTTATATTTTCATCAAATTTGGAAAACTTTGGCAGTTATTTTTCAAATATATATGCTTTTTTCATGTCTGTTAATTTTTGAAAGGTTGCTGAACATTGTGACCATTACCTTATTGAACATGTGGATTTTGTTTTCTTTCTTTAAAGAGTGCTGGACTTTCTTCTGTAAAGTGGTTAAGTCGCTTGCAGTACAGCTTGACCCTTTTGACACTTAATTTTAAGCTTTGTTAAGTACTAGCTTATCTTTCACTAAGATACTAAACTTTTTTAAGATTACTAAGTTGGGATCCTTCTGGAGTTTCTACTGAATATTCTCAGTGTTCAGCTAGGTCTTTCCACTCTGGCTAGTCAGAACTCACATGTCCCCAACTCTGTATGAGCTCTGGGGATTATTCAGCATAATTACCTGGTCTTTGTTCTTTATCCAGTCTTGTGGAGTTTCACCATATGTATACCCAGTTTAGCCTTCAGCCAAAGACTTGGTGGGACCCCCATAAGGTTTCTTGACTGCATTGTCTCCCTCTGGTACTAAGCCCCTCACATTTTAACCACCTTATCCTCTCTAAACTCTGATCTATTTCATCAATTCAGTGAGACCACCGTGTTCTACTTTGGTCTCCCCATCCCATGCTGCAATCTAGAAAGTCTTTTGGCAGAAAGGTCTTCCCTTGTTTGTTTCTTTTATCTCTAGAATCACAGTCCCATACTGCCTGATATCTCATGTAAAGAAAGCAATTTCTTGTACCTTTCTAGTTTACCATGAGAGGGCAAGTCCAGTGACAGTTTTTGACAAATAGACTGCCAGTTATTCCTACAGCCAAAATGGGTTTATTCAGAATCAGCAAAGAATTGCAGTTTGGGGTCTGCAACCATGGCAAACCACATGCAAGTCCTTCCACAGCAAGGAGAGGACTCTTAAAGAAGGGAAAGGGAAATTCGAGGGCTATGGTAAACCGAGTCCATTGGAGAAATTGACAGTTTGAAGTATAGTGGCTTTTCATTGGCTGAGGTTGTGACAGTCTCCTCTAATTGGATGAGCTCTTGCCAGGCAAGAAGAGGAAGTCTTTCTTTTTCCTGTTAGGCTCTGCTCTTGTCATAGGTGTTAGAGCTCCCCTTTCTGGTCTCCCAACTCTATCTTAATTGAGGTTTCTGTTTATTAATTTTTACACTTCCCCCTTTTGATCAAGAGCTTTCTCTGAAAGCATTGCTGATCAAGAGTCCAGTTTTCTGGTTTCAGCAGCTTTTTGTCTCTCCATGCCCGGAAGGACCTTGGGTGTAGTTTCCCATGTCAGAGGGAAAGTACACGGATTGAAAACGTATTGAGGTCACATTCTAGTAACAAGGAGGGATAGGAGGGAGAACTCTCAGGCACTTTTTGTGTAAAATCCATGTGTTATCAAGATCGTAGGCATAGGAGATCTTCTGAAGTGTTATGTCATCATTAAAGGTCTGGCAGGCAAGCTTCCAACAGGACTGGTTCAGATTATCTTGAGAAAGCTATCTCATCAGGTGTTGTCTGCTTCAATTCTAGAAAATTTTTACTTTCAGGTCCCCAGATGATGTGCAGGTCCAGTCAGGGTTTGGTGCTTTCTTTTAGTGTATCACGTGAATCCACAAGTCTATTCCCTGGAGTTCAGTGGCACAGGGGTTGGTTAGCAGTACCAGATAGGGGATCTTTCCAGCAAGGTTGGAGAAAGTCTTTCTGGAGGTCTTTTCCAATTAGATAAAATCTCCAGGGTGTAAGGTGTGATGCTGAACGTCTTTGTCTCCCAAGAGCACACTGTAAAAAAGATTGCTCTAACAAAACATGGTTATTTTTAATAGAAGCAATTAGGCCTTTGCAATATTGCAGTATCTCTCGTATCAGTGAGTCAAAAGGGGCAGGAGCCAAGTTCATTGGGTATTCTATGACTGTTTCAAAGTATGAGAGTTTATGAGTTCCAAAAGGGATGGATCTAAGATTTAGAAGGACCTATGGCAATGCTTTTGGCCAAGGTGTTTTTAGGGACTCTACAAATTTGCTGTTTGAGTCTTAATAATATCATTAGTGCATTTGACTAAACTAGAGGGCTAACAGTGGTACACATGGTGAAAGCGTTGTAAAACTGGCCAAACAGTGCACAGTTGTCAAAGTACTGACTAGTAAGATGAGTTCCTTGATCACTATGAAGTTCAAGAGGAGTTACCCAGGTAGGGATAATCTTTTTCAAAGGGACTTCAGCCACAGAAGAGGCAGTAGCCTGTCTGCAAGAGATGCCTTCAGCCCAGTGTGAAAACAGGCAGACCAGGACTGAAACATATTTATATTCATGAGACAGAGGAAGTTGTATGAAATGCTTTTTCCAGACCTCAAATGGTTATTAGGCAGTTTGAAATGTCCGGGAGCAGTGCAAACAGGCTTCTCTGGGTTATGTTTCAGACGCGTGGGATAGGTGAGGTAGGAACTTCTTGCAGTCTTCTTAATGTTTCTTCACCAATATTGCTTCATGAATGCTATCATTATGTCAGTAGACCAATGGTTTAATGTATGTACAGTGGTTAGGATTGGGAATTCTAGAATCACTGCTAGGACTGAGTTGTTATTTGGTCCAAACCAGAGCTTTCTCTTTTTGTCAAACCAAGAATTGTTGAACTTCCAGTCTTGTTTTTCCTTCTCTGAGGCCAATTGTGTTCGGCTTCTCTAACCAGTTTTTCTAAGTTATAATTTGGGGAAATATCTCTTTGGACCATGCCAGAGGTTTGGCTGTTGTTGGTTCCTTTAAGGACAGCATTCCTTGTGGAAATGTCAACAAGGTGATTTCTTTTAGCTTCCAGAAAGTCAACTTTAGAATCTTAATAATAGCTAAAGCAGCAGATGAAAGTATTGCATCTAGCAATTCCTGAATATAAGGGCCATTTTAAATTTTATTTCCACTACAAGTAAGGAAGCCATACTGCTTCCACAACATTCCAAAAGTATGAGCTACTCTGAAAGCACATCTACTATCAGTGGCACTTTTGTCCTTGGCTGAAGTACAAGCCTGTGTAAGAGCACATAATTCAGCCTGTTACGCCAAAGTAGCCATAAGTAAAGATGCTGCTTCAACAACATTAAAAGGAGTTGTAATAGCATGTCCAGCACAGTATTTGTCATTGTTACTTTTTAAATAGAAACCATCAGTGAACCATGAGAAATCAGTGTTACCCAAAGCATTTTCCTGCAGATCATCTCAAGGAGCCGCGAGGTGATCTATCAGCGTTAAGCAGTCATGAGGGACTTCATCAGTGACAGAGGGGAGAAGAGTAGCAGGGTTACCGTCACTCTGTAAAAGAGTGATGTGAGGAGCAGTTAACAAAAAGACTTCAGAGGAGGTGAGGCAGCTGACTGAGAATTGTTGAATATGATGAGAATTCAGGTGAGCTTTCACTGCATGAGGTACAAAGATGGTTAAAGGGGATCCCATAATAGTTTTCTTGGTGGCTTTCACCAAATGGGCAGTGGCAGTAATGAATTTTTCTCCTGTTTTGGGAGAAAGAAATTCTGGCATGATACTTCCCTGAGAAGTCTTAGCTAAAAATGGATAGGGGTGGAGGAACTAAGGAGAAAAGAGTATGTATTTCTCAAAGGGTCTAAACAAAAGGGTATAGGTTCAAAGACAGGAACCTCTTGTGGTTCAGATATTTGAACTGTTCAGTACTCCGAGGCAGGGGCTGCTTTATAGTAGCAGAGTTGAGCACCGGGTGTGTTGGCTTTGGTGTCAGTTAGGACTGGAGGAGATTCAGCCCCAATCTGGAGAAACATTTCCCTAAGATGGTTAAGAGGGAGGATTGGGAAGATCCCCTGTAGTTCCTCAGAGCCACTTCCTTGAGGACTGGGAGAGCAATGGAAAAACTGGTTAGAGGCCTCAAGGTGCCAGAAGTGCTCGAATTTATAACAATCTCTTTTCCAGTGTCCCGGCTGTTTTGCAAAGATAGCAGAAACTTAGGAGGGTTTTAATTTCATTTAGGGACCTTCATTTGCTGGAGTTGAAGATTAAGAATTTTGTTGGTCTTCCCTTTAGGTGACTGCTCTAGAGTGCGAGAGAGCTGGTTTACCAGATTACCTAAATCTGAAGTGGACATAGTTTCCCATTCCATCCTGGTCCTTTTTACCAGAAGGGAAAGGTCCCGGTTCAGCCTATTGATAAACATAAAATTAGAGGCTCCCCAGGTGGGATCAACATTTGAAGGAAGACCAGAATTTTCCTTAACAATCTGGAGCTAATTATAATAGTCATGAACAGATTCATCAGATTTGCGTGCCAGCTTGAATTTTGTCCCAGTCAACAGGCTTTGGAAAAGTCCTAGGAATTGCTTGATGAAGTTGTCTAGCAGTTGCCTGAGCCTGATCACATAACTTAGCGGGCTGGTCTCTAGCTTTAGTTCTAGAGACCTTTCAGGATTTTCCCAATTAGCAGCTTTCATCCAATGCTGGGCCTAGCCTTCACCAGCAAGCATATGAACTAGCAGATATGAATCAGAGAAACCAGGTTGATAAGTTTTGTTTTGTGTATCCCTTAACTACTTATTGTGGATATAGATGATTTGACTACTTTTGTCTTTTAATTTTCCTACTAGCTTTATAAGTGGTTGATCTGCTCTCTTTATCGTATATTTGCCTTTACCAATGAGGTTTTTCCCTCTCATAATTTTCATATTTCTAATTGCGGCCTTTTCTTTTCTGCCTAGAGAAGTCCCTTTAACATTTCTTATAAAGCCTGTTTTGTGCCACTGAACACTTTTAGCTTTTACTTGTCGGTAAGACTCTTGATCTCCCCTTCAACTATGAATGATAGTCTTGCTGGGTATTCTTGGTTTTTTCCTGTCATCATTTTAAACATATCATGCCACTCCCTTCTGGCCTGCAGAGTTTGTGCTGAAAAGTCAGCTCATAGTCTTACGGGAATTCCCTTGTATATAACTAGTTGTTTTTCCTTTGCTGTTTTTAATATTCTCTCTTTATCTTCAATTTTTGTCATTTTAATTACAATGTGCCTTGGTATGTTCCTCTTTGCATTAATACTGTATGGGACTCTCTGTGCTTCCTTTCCCAGGTTAGGGGACTTTTCAGCTATTAATGTCTTCAAATATGTTCTCTGCCCCTTTCTCTCTTTATTTTTCTGGGGCCACCAGCACATTTGATGTTGTCCCAGAGGTCTCTTAAACTGTCCTTATTTTTAAAAAGTCTTTTTTCTTTTTTGCTTGGGTGATATCCCCTCCTCTGTCTTCTAGTTCACTGATCTGTTCTTCTGTATCATACAATCTACTGTTGATGCCCTCCAGTGTATTTTTTATTTCAGTTATTGTATTCTTCAGCTCTGTTTGGTTCTTCTTTATATTTTCTAACTCTTTGTCAAAATTCTCATTGTGTTCATCTATTCTTCTTCTAAGTTCTTTGAGCATCTTTATGATTATTACCTTGAACTCTTTATTGGGTAGATTGCTTACCTCCAGTTCACTTAGTTCTTCTGGTGTTTTATCTTGTTCTTTCATTTGGAACATATTCCTTGTCACCTCATTTTGCCTAATTTCCTATTTTTATTTCTATGTATTTGGTATGTTGTGTTTCCTGATCTTGGCAAAGTGGCCTTATGTAGGAGACATCCTTTGGGACCCAGCAGCACATTCCCCTTTGTTCAGCAGAGCTACCTGCTCTAGGGGGCCCTCTGTCTGGGTTTTGTGGGTCCTTCTGTTGTGGTGAGCTGACTACTGCTAGCCTACTTGTAGGCATGGCTGGCCCCTGGCCTGGTTGGTTGATAGGCTCTGCCTAATGTGGAGGCTGCTGGCTGCTGGTGGGCAGGGTGAGGTCCTGGCATAACTGGCTACACAGGGCCTGGGATTTGTGGTCCTGGTGCTGGCCCATTGGTGGACAGGACTGGGTCACAGGGCACCTTGCTGCAGAGCTTCAGAGGTTCTGGGGCTAGTGCTGGACCACTGGTGGGCAGAGCTGGGTCCCAGGGGAGGGGGTGGCAGGTTGCAGGGGCAGGAGTCTCGGAGCTAGTGTCAGCCTGCTGGTGAGTGGTCTGGGTCTTGACCAGTGCTGGGTGTGGCTGGGCCCAAGGGATCCCAGAGCTGGTACCTACCCACTGGTGAGTGAGGCTGGGTCCTGGGGCTAGTGCCAGCCCACTGATGGATTGGGCCAGTTCCGACAGCTGGCTGCAAGGTCCTGGGGGCCTGGGGCTAGTGCTGGCCCACTGGTGGGTATAGCAGGGTCCTGGGCCCTCTGGTGGCTGGGGCCAGTTCCAGGGCATCTTGGGGCTCAGGTGTCCTATGGCAACAGCCCTGCTAGTAGGTGGGACTGTGTCCCTGCACCACTATGTGCTAGGACTGGGGTGTCCCAGGACTGGTGGTTACTGGTTGGTGGGCAGGGCCAGGTCTTGGTGCTAATAAGCTAGAGGGTGAATTCCAAAATGGCACTTGCCAATAGCAGTGCCCTTGTGGTAGAATGAGCTCCCCAAAATGGTTGTTGCCAGCGTTTGGTGTCCCCAGGGTGAGCCCCAGTTGCTCCCTTCCTCTCTGGTAGGCTCTCTAAGATCAGCAGGTGGGTATGACCCAGGCTCCTTTCAAATTACTGCTGCTGCCTTTGGTCTCAGAACATATGTTTGTGTGCCCTTTAAGAGTGGAGTCTCTATTTCCCACAGCTCTTTGGGTCTCCTGAAAGTAAGCTCTGTTAATGTTTGGAAGCATCAAATTACCAATTGAAATAGGTGTTCCATTCAGTTTGGGAAATTTTAGAGCTGTGTAAGTTTGAGGATTTCAAAAGTTTCCTATAATCACCACTGATATTCTAAATTGCCTTTGGTTAGGTAGGTGTCAGGTAGGTCACCGATTCTCATAGTTTATCATTGTCTCAAATTGAATATATTATACTCAATGAGATTACAAATTTATATACTTCTGTTGATACAACTAAAGTCTTAAGAATACAACCCTAACGATGTTTGGATTTAAAGGTCATTGGTTTCTTCAGTGTAGAATATTTTTAAAGTATTTTAATCCCATAAATGACTAATTTCTAATCTTTTAAAGAATTATTTTAATACTAATAATGATAACATTTCTATGCAAGATTTGTCTATAAAACACTAATTTCTAATCTTTTGGGGTGAGATAATTTGCTTATCAGTTTAGTGGTGATTTTTTAGCATTAATTTTTGAAGATTACAGTTTCTGGTCACACATACCGATTTTGGGGTGGTGGTGGTTTGCATTCTCTTTGGAGTCTATCCTTTAGTCATTCTTCTCACTACCCCGCGTAGCATCTGATGTGTAGTCAGCATGAATTATAAGTATTTGTTAGGTACACGAAGGAGGAAAGACTGAATTTGAGAAATAAAAGCTTAATCTCAGAGCTAGAAGGTGATATATCAGTGGAACACTTTCTTCAAAGTGTCACTAATAGCTTAGGGTTTAATGTTTTTTACTTTGTAGCTATATAATTATGGACCACTTAATTCTGTACAAAATTTGCTTAATAGTAAGCACACATTTCTCAGGGTTGTGAGAATTAAATGCACAATGAGTTTTATAAGTTGTAAGCAACAAGCAAATGTTAGTTTGTAATGTGTCATTAGCATTCTAAAAAATGAGAGAGCTCTGTGAGTTGGATGATCTGTCAAGGCTTCAAGAGAAAGAGGGATTTGATACAGGTTTTGTAAGATATGGGTAAGTGGAGTGAACAGAGAAGAAGTAGAATTAGTCAACAACTAGAGGCTGGAGTGTACAGAAAGTCTTAGTGGAGTAGAATAGGGATAGGGAAGGGGTTGGGGAGAAAGGTTGGGAGGCAGATGAACTAGAAAGTAATATTCTGAAAATCAAGCCACTGAAAATAATTCTCAGTTTAAAAATTGAGGCCAGATAGTAGAAGACCTTTCAGACAAAGACATCACATGGAAACTACACACCAGTATCCTTTATGAATATAGATGCAAGAATCCTCAACAAAATACTAGCAAACAGAAATCAGCAACTTAAAGGATTATATACCATGACCAAGTGGGATTTATCCCAGGAATGGAAGGTTAGTTTAATATCCAAAAAATCAGTCAATGTAATATTCCATATGGATAGAATAAAGGACAAAACCACACCATCATCTCCATAGACATGGAAAAAAGCATTTGACAAAATCAAATACCACACAGAAACATACAGAAATATTATTCCTAATTCCCCAAAAGTGGAAACAATCAAAATAGCCATCAAATGATGAGTTGATAAGCAAAATGTGGGTGTATCCATATCCATACAGTGGAATATTATTCAGTCACAGAAAAGAAGGAAGTACCAATAGAGGCTGACATGGGTGAACCTTAAAAACATGCTAAATGAAAGAAGCCAGTCACAAAAGGCCACATGTTGTGTGATCCTATTTCTATGAAGTCTCAAGGATAGGCAGATCTGTAGACAGAAAGTAGATTAGTAGTTTCCAGGGGTAGGAAAAAGGGGAGGCTGGGGAATGACTACTAATAGATATGAAATGTTCTGGAATTAGATACTAGTAATCATTGAGATGATTGCACAATTGTCTGAATATACTAAAATTGAATTTTAAAGTTCAAAAGGTAGATTTTATGGTATATGAATTATATCTCAATAAAGCTGTTAAAAATGGATGTTTTTAAAGAAGTATATAAGGCTTAAAATTGTGGATATTAATAGCCAACATCGATTGAGCACTTACTGTATGCCAGGTACCTGCTAAGTGCTTTGCATATATCATCTCACTACATCTTTACAGTAGCTCTAGGAGATACACAGTTGAGCAAGTGTGGCTAGGAGAGGTTAAATTACCTGCCCGTAGTCATGTGCTAGTAAGTTGTGGGTCTGAGAATCATACCCAGAGCTTATACTTCAAATGACAGTGCTATGCTCCTAAGGGGCTGTACTCGGTACCATAGAAGGAGGGAGCCATTAAAATCAGGAATGACATATCAAAGGGGATACTTAGGAAGGATAATATCAGTGGAACATATTCTGTTCAAAGCATGGTCAAACGTATGTAATTCTGAAAGGTCATAGACACTATTCTAGCTCAACTTTTTTTCCTTTTTTCTAAAATTTACTTTTAAATCGCATCTTTAGCCTCTTGAAATCTTATTCGATACATTATAGGGCTTCCAGTGGATGATCTCTGGCATGGAACTTACAGTTTTAAACCTAAGTTGTCTTGCCCACTCCGCACATATTTATTGAGCACTTACTAAATATCAGGTACAATGTTAGAGCTTAGAGAAATTGTGCAATTCAGTCTAACCCAGTGATAGTCTGCGAATGTGTAACTAGCATAGCGTGGTGTGTATGGGCGCGTGGAGAAAGAGAAGAATAATTCTGCACCATTTCTCTTAATACTTCCTTATTGAAGGTGCCTTCTACGACCAAGGCTAGAACTAAAATTCTTTTGCTCAACATGGTTTTCAGATGTATCTATATCTGCGCATTAAGGAGAAATATAATTTATTCAAGATGCTTAAATTCAAACGAAAAGCTATTTCATTCAAAGGTAACACCGTTTAAGAAAAAGATAATTCTACATCTTAATTCCACAGTTGTTAATACTCACACCTGTGGAAAATATAGGTCTATCTTCCTTTTCTCTTTGGAGAAAATGAAGTTATGGTGGTATGGTATGGGAGCCAAAGTACGAAAAGGACTTGTGGGAAAGGAACCCCAACTGTGGGGACCCTTGTGAGTAATGTATTGCTTGATATTGGCGAAGAATCATCGAACACTGGTATCATTCAATTCTCAGAATCATTTCCCATGCCTGATAGTCCAGCACTTTTAAAAGGCTTGATACATATTTTGTTGGAATGTAAAATGGGATGTTAGGTTTCACTGTTGCCTCTCAATAGCAAATGCAGTTTTTGTTTTTTGCATTTTAGTCAGCTCTGCTTTTAACAGGCATTTTAACTCCAGAGCTGTAGATTTTATACTAATTCAGTATATCCTTAAAATCTCTTCTAAAGTGAAAAGCCTAATAGAGATGGGGGAAAAAATAGCCCTATGAATCTAAATCACAACAGATGGGACTCGTTGAGGAGTTAGTGGGTGTCTGATTTCCTCGTGCCCTGAACACTTGGTAGAGTGATCTAGTGCTGGACACCAGATGTTCAGTCAGTGACTGCTAAACACATAATTCCAGTGTTCTGGTGGAAGTATTTTTATTTTAAGGGACACAGAAGTGTGCAAAATCTAGGAAGAATATTAGGTTTTCCCATATACCCATTTTCCATAAATCATCTTTCT
This sequence comes from Neophocaena asiaeorientalis asiaeorientalis, assembly GCF_003031525.2. Classification (NCBI taxonomy): domain Eukaryota; kingdom Metazoa; phylum Chordata; class Mammalia; order Artiodactyla; family Phocoenidae; genus Neophocaena; species Neophocaena asiaeorientalis. The sequence goes on along the minus strand of NW_020175439.1, from coordinate 2,843,026 downwards.
AATGCTCAGATTATATTACTGTCACCTACATTCAGGCCAAGTTAATTTCCATCTACAAAACTATCCAGTGGTTTATGATAAGCAAAGGTAATAACTGAGCTGAAGGGTTAATAATCAATCTGATCCATCTCACGATCAACAAAGACCTCCTCACAGAATTTTATATTAGGGAGTTTAGAGCTTTAATGTAGTTCACCTTGAGTTTATTTCTTTCAGTCCTTTATTTAGAGTCTCTTAAAGAAAAATAAAGCACTCCTCATGGCTTTGCTAAAATGGAAGCTTGAAAGAATGCTGCATCACACTACCTCTAAGAAAACTAGAGGAAAGTATTTTTTCAGTAAGAAATGCCAAACATAGTCTTCAAATCATACTAAAAGCAATCAAGATTAAACATCAGATCTATATGAGAAAACTAGACATAATTTAAACCTCTCTCATGGTAGTGTGCATCTGTTCACGGTACATGTTAATATGTAATCTTTCCCACCCTCAGATTCCGTCTGTAGATAAGGGATGACTGTGCCTGACTCATCGAGTGTGAGGAGGAAGTAAGCTAGTGTATCTAAAGTGTTCAGCACAGGGCCTGGCCCTTAGCAAAGTGTCAATAAATAGTAGCTGTTACTGTTTTCTATTTATTGTTAAATGAAATTTGTATAACAATGTAGTCTTGGGAAAATGTGGTGTAATATAGAAGGGGGCTGGGTTCAACCAAGCTTGGATCAAATCCCAGCTCTCTGTGGCATATTATTTAGTCTTTCTGATCTCTCATTTCTTCATCTATTAAGAGGGGTTATGAAGAACTGCTTACATGTTTACTTGTGGATTAATGGAGATAGTGTATTTGAAAGTTCCAGTCCTATTGCTGTCACATTGTAAGAATTCAGTGAATATTAGTTGAATCTGATTGATTCTAGTTGAATCTATTTGCAAAGGATATGTCTGTCGAAAACTAATTCCTGCTTTCCTCTAGAAATTTTACTTTCCTTTTGTTTTATGACTTTTATAAATATTTTACAAATATTTTTGTCTTCTAATAAATGTTTATTTTTGTTTTGTTTTGCTGTTCTGTTTCACGTTTTTGGAAGATTGCCTGGGTGCTTGCTTGAATAAACTGATTTTTAATTTTTTTTTTTGGCTGCATTGGGTCTTCATTGTTGTGCATGGGCTTTCTCTGGTTGTGGTGAGTGGGGCTACTCTTCCTTGCGGTGCATGGGCTTCTCATTGTGGTGGCCTCTCGTTGCGGAGCATGGGCTGTAGACGCAAGGGCTTCAGTAGTTGCGGCACGTGGGCTCAGTAGTTGCGGCACGTGGGCCCTAGGGCACGTGGGCTTCAGTAGTTGCAGCACATGGGCTCAGTAGTGTGACTCACGGGCTGAGTTGCTCCGCGGCATGTGGGATCTTCCCGGACCAGGGATTGAACCCGTGTCCCCTGCATTGGCAGGTGGATTCTCAACCACTGCAACGCCAGGGAAGTCCCCACAGTTCTGTGACTTTGCACATGTCATTTCTTTTGACAAAAATGACCACCCTTCCCTTGTCTACCCAATGAGATCTTAGCTCAACGATTTTGTTCTATCTGTGCAGATAACTGAGAACTGGTCAATTTCTGTAATGAGTATGATGCTTTATTCTTATTTAGATTGATCTCAAATTTTACCACCCTTTTACTTCCAATAATTTCTTTTATTGGCTTCTAATCTGTTCTTTGTTTTCACCACCTTTTGCTTTCCCTTAAGTTTAGTTTTTTTTCCTCTTCACTTGTTCTCTTTCCCTTTCAGGATTTAATTATTTTAAAATTTAATTAATGTATTCTAATGCATTTAACCTTAATTAAAACCATTAAATCATATTTTAAATAGTCATGTGGATTCAATATCATTTCCCCACCAATAATTGACAAAGGTCAACAAAAAGAAGTGTGGCATAATGACTCTAATAAGGTAACATTTTTATTGCTTAATATATCTTCATTAACAGCTTTATTGAGGTATAATTGATACACAATAAATTTCACATAAAGTGTACAGTTTGGTAAGTTTTGACATATGTATCCACCTGTGAAACCATCACCACAGTTCACATAGTACATACATCCATCAGCCTCAAACGTTTCCTACTGCCCCTTTGTAATCTCGCTTGCGACTGTCGCTCTGCTCCTCCCCCCATTCCCATTCCCAGGCACTGATCTGCTTTATGCCACTGTAGGTCATTTGCATTTTCTAGAATTTTATGTAAATAGAAACATACAGTATGTACTCTTTTGTCTGACTGTTTTTACTCAGCACAATTATTTTCAGATCCATGCACATTTTTGCATATATGTCAAAAATTAATTCCTCTTTATTGCTGAGTAGTGTTCGATTTTATGGATACATCACAATTTGTTCATCTGCCTGTTGATGGACATTTAGGTTGTTTCCAGTTTGGAACTACTATACATAAAAGCTCCTGTGAACATTTTATATGCCAGTCCTTTTGTGTGTGTGTGTGTGTGTGTGTGTGTGTGTGTGTGTGTGTGTGTGTGTGTGTGTGTGTGCGCGCACGCGCGCATGTAGGTGGATAGTTAGATTGATTGATTCTTTTTTTCTCTTGGGTAAATGCCTAGCAGTGGAATGGCTGGATCTTATTAGGTTCAGAAACTACTAAATTGTTTTCCAAGGTGGGTGTATCATCTTACCAGCAATGTATTAGACTTCTAGCTCCTTCACATCCTCAGCAGCATTTGGTACGGTCAGTCTTTATAATTTTAGCCATTCTAATAGGGGTATAGTGCTATCTCACTGTTGCTTTATATAACACAGGAAATTCTTTATCTTCACAGGAAGAATATTAACAGCTAAATATGTTACCTTCAACAATGCAGATATCCAATGGGGGAGCTGAGAGAGAAGGGAGAGTTGGGGAAAGAGAATAAGATGGAAGGTGGCCCCATGAAGGATTTTGCTGTTAGGAACATTCACACAGTGAGATAGCTTATAGCAGTGTGCATAGAGCAAGTTTCACCTAAAGTTTTCTGGTGGAGTCTATTGATATTTCTCTCTCTAGAGGGGTTTACATTCACTAGGAGGGAAACAAGTCCTGTGGCATCTTGAGTATCTCCAAGTTTCTTCTCTAGGATGATATCATTGACAGATAATAGAGGACCAGAGGGCGAAGTATTTGACTATGCTACAAAAGCCACCTTATAATTATATTAATGGTGGCAGGTGGAGAACTTTCACAGGCAAATCTAATGATCATGTAATCACCAAACCCCTTTACAGCTTGTAGTTTTTTACTTCTTTATTTATCTACCCTCTCTTAATTTTGTAGGCTACTTGGGAAACCATATAGGTTCTTCCAGAGGGTACATGTCACTTAAATATGGATTTGATTGTGGCTCCAGTAATGATTATCCTAGTAGAGGGGACCTGTTTATACATCACAAAATGTCTGGAACAGTCAGCAACAAGAAGCTTATTTGAGGTGGCTGCTTTCCATTTTACTTTAGCAAAAGGCCTTTAGAAAGAAAACAAAGTTACTCAAAGATAGGATTAATTTCTCCTTATGCAGCTAAATACATAAGCAATGAATGTAAATATTTGATAAGTGAATATAAAAGGGCTCTTATAAGCACAGAGTAAACAAACAACCTCAACAAAGTACAGGAAAACAGTTTGCATTTTGCTTGGTATGATGTTTTCTTTATTCAGTTAAATTAACAAACCATGATTTCATCATTAGTCAACAAGATAGTAGAGGGACCATCAAAGCAAACTACAGGAGAGTCCGGATTGATCTGTGCCAAACAAATGTTTGTAGCTAACAGCTGTATTATCACTGATTCTAATTTACGCAGCCAGGGTTCTCCTTTCATTTCCTAAGTGAGATGAATGTCATCTTACATGATACAGACACCCTCTCTGCTGCTTGAGTAATGAATCAGGTCAGCTCTCCCCTCTGGGTAGCCTCACCCCTCTTTGTAGGTGGGGAGAAGTGGCCTGCTAGAGTTTTTTGTTATTTTTTTTAAAACAATTTATAAGCGTCTTTCTAAGGTTGTATGAGTCCATTAGTAAACTATCCAGCATTTGAATGAAAAATACCAGTTTGTTGTGTCAAAACCTTTGGATGTACAGGTTTTAAATTACGTGCTTTCTTCCTTTTCTTGTTTAATACTTAAGTAAAACCTTGAGTGCTGAAGAATAGAAAACAGTATGCTGTAGTCTTTGCCTGCTAGCTGAGATTCTTTGATTCATTCTGCAGTAGATGTATCTCCTCAGAGCTCAGGCTGAGAATGAACCGATCCTAAGAAGCCCATCCGTTTAGTCCACCTGGTTAGTGGGACATGTAGTACCTTTGACTTGAGGATTCCAGGCTTCTTCCCATCAAAGCAGAACCCCTCCCCCAAAATCAAAATCTTGATTTTTTTAAATTTATTTGAGATTAAAAAGGAGAGTCTTATGTAACAGAAGGAGGGCTAAGGGTACAGGGCAGTCGCTCTGGAATATGTGTTAGCTGTGGATGGTGTGTTTAGCCATCAGACTTCTGCTCATAGCAGAGGGTATATAACCCCAGGAGAACATCTGGAGAAGAGAAGCAGTCCTGGCTCTGCCACTCAGTGGGTGCCTGTCAGCAAGTCATTTCTTGACCTGAGTCGTGCTTTTTTTTCAACTCTAAAATGGGGTAATAATTCTTACCTCACAGGATCACCATGAGGATTAAATAATGTTTGTGAGAACAAGCAGCACAAAATAGGTGCTCAATAAATGATAATGTTCGACAGTTGGAAAACAGAACCAACAATGAAAGGTTAGAGACAGTATGAGAGAAACACCCTTAAGGATTCTTTAATGCCACGGTTCTTAACCCTAGCAGCACATTAAACTACCCATGCCCACGGGCTCCACTGCAGACGAAGAGGATCAGAATCTCTGGGGGCAGAGCCCAGACAAAGAAAACGATTTTAAGTGCTCCGGGAGCTCCAACGTGCAGTCATGTCAGAACCATGAAGCCATCCCCTTCATTAAAGATGTGGAAATTTCAGCCAAAGATAAGTAAGAAGAGGAAAGCTCAAAATCATTCTGCCAGTGGTGTCAAGGCAAAAGCCTTGGACATAGGCATTCCGTGTTCTAATCGCTCACCTCTGTTTCCTTGAAGACTTCATAGTCTCTGATTTCCAGAGACTTCAAGAGCAGCTGTCCTGTTCTGGCCCATCGGCTCATCAAATGTTGCTGACAGTCTCTGTGTGCGTGCGTGCGCGTGCACGTGCATGCACAGGAGTCCCTCTGCTGACGGTCAGTCTGGTCGGGAAGACAGCTATTAAGCAAGAGCAGTATGAGAGTTATGTGCGATCAGAAAAGTGGGAAAACCAAACCCGATAGCCAGGGTGGATCTAGAAAGCTAGCTTCTCAGAGGAAGTGGCAAAGGTAGGGCTGAAAAATGAGTAAGCAAGGAGAGGAAAGACATTTCAGGCAGAGGAAACAGCTAATACAGAGACACGGTCACATTCCAGGAAGGGCAAGTGGTGTCATGTGCTGTAGTGATGAGTGTGTGGTGGTGAGGATGGTGGTGGAGGAGAGGGGCTGGAAGCATAGTCAGAGGCTGCATTGTTTTTCACAATCAAGCTTTGCAATTGCTATTATCCCTTAAATTAAAGGAACTGCTTAGATGCCTTGGTCCTGTGACTTTCTGGTGCAGATCTGAACAGACTGATTTGGTCTGTTATTTCTGGATATTTCAGAAAGACAAGAAATGTCCAATTATACATATTTTGGGCATTTCTACCTCTATCATAGAACCAGTAGCACAATGAAACTCAAGAAAGGAGAGGAGGAAAGAAGCACAGAGTCAATCTGTTTGGGGTTTAAGAAAGGAAAATATATTGGAAAAAGCATTCATCTTCAACCTGTTTACTGAGATCTCTACTAGAGAGTTTTCCATCTTTTAAAAAAGGTGGCATATCTCTGAGAAGGAATCCACCCCAATATGTATGCTTAACTAATCAAGAAAAAGAAATATCTCTGAGAAGAAGCCCATCCTAGAAATATGGGTAATTAACTAATGAATAAAAAGAAAAATTTTACCAGACTTTAGAAACTCTGTTCGGGGAGCAACAGCCTTGAATAAAGAGGGCACAGAAAGCCTTCCATGGTCTTTTTGTCCTGTATAACAAATTATTTTCCATGCAAAGCTCCAAATTGCATTTCCTACCCTGCTGCATTGCTGTGAGCATGATTCTGGTACATTGTGGCTCTTCCAGGGATACTCCTGATATCAATCGTGAAGACTATTCAGAATGAGGATGGGAGTCAGAGTTGATTTGTGCCAACATTCCTGCTGAGAATTAGCCCAGTTCCATTATGTGTGGGCGAGCCCCTGGTTCCTCGCCCTTGCCTGTTTGAGGTACACAGATACAGCTGAGAGACTCTGCAGGGAGTGCCAAGTTAAGACACCCCATGATAGGAACATTATCACTTACTCTTTCATAATGAGCTCTTTGTGGGAAACCTAAAAAGATCAGGTTTATCTACCATTCAGTGCAGCTGTGGTGCCTCTATGAAAAGCGAGGTCTGCTTAGTAAGACAAGAAGAATCCAGAAGAATTGGATTCTTCTGGACAGACTCTCAGAATGAGCAGGGGCCCTGAGTCTTTTTTAACTCTTCCAACTAAGTGGGGTACTAAGGGCCAGAGTAACTGCTTGGTTTGTGTCTTCGTTCATCAGTTGGAGAAACTGAGGCCCAAGGAGGTGAAGTGGCTTCCCCAAATCAAAGGTTAGTTAGAGGCCAAGCCAGAACTTATAGTAACTAGGTCTTCTCACTCCTGTGGGCCGAACTGTCGTCCATGAACCTGGTTATGATTATAATTAGCTAGGTTGTCAGAGATAGGACAGGATGTATAATAAGAGTATATTGTGAAATCTTTTCTGATTTGAAAAAAAGATAATGATGAACTTGGTCAAAATTTGTTCTCTGTGCTTTATTCTATTTAATCTGTGTTCACATACAAGATTTAATTTCTCAAACTGTGTATTTCTCTGTTTTATCTCACAGGTTGCCTATTTATCAGAATAGGGCTTGGTGTTACGAAGTCCACCCCTGTTGACTTGAACCACTCAGAAGACCTGTGCATCCTGGCAGCCTCATTTATCTCACCTCATGCTCCCACCTTGTAGTCGTGTATAAATATGACTGGCATAGCACATACATATCCCCGCGGAACTTACTACTTTTCTATCTAAGATGGGTCACTTAATCCCAGGCCTTTCTTTGATGTCTGTACCTCATTCTTTCCTGGACTTTCCTACCCCATAGATTTTAACTTTGGAAACCTTTGCATGGGATTTGTACAAGTAATATTTTAGGTTGGTTTGCACAGGACCTATCATATTTTGTAAGAGTTGCCTCTCACATGAGCTCTTTATTTTTAAACATTACTCTTTCCTGTTAAGAATTCCCTGCTTTGGAGTTGCATCTATTCTTCCTATTGTCTCTTTCCCCCTTATGGTAATAACAGTGAGGAGTGCCTCCCTTCAGGGTCACTTAACCTCGTTCCACTCACGGGGAGAATTCATGAGTAGTAATATGTTCTCCAAAGAGAGTCTGACCTGCAAACTGAGAGTATTATGTATGGGAAGGCAGATGATGATACCCAATCACATAATTAATGAAGATTTTTACACCTAGCCCACTTCTGTGGGTGAGGCCCAGAGGAGCCTGACTCTGGGTTATAACAAAATGCTGCACAACTGTGATTTCACTGTTCAGATCTAATATTAAATCAGGTCCAGATTTTTCTGTACTTATTGAACACCTGTTAGGTTTACATGGGAATCCTCTTAGCTGTGAGCTCCTCGTGGATGAGGAACTGTGCCTAGCATTGCACTTGGCACATAGTAGGAGAACCAGGAATAAGTGTTGAATGAAGGGGATTGGTGAACAACTGGGGCTTTTCAGAGTATCCTGTCCTGAGGCCACTCCAGATGGAAGTGGTTCTCCTGTAGCATAACACATCCAGTTCTTTCTTGAGGTTGGGCTGCAACTTGACCTTCTTCCAAAGATGAAAAGGAAAATCATTATTCATCTGAGATTTGCCTTTCGGTGTTTAGCACGAATTTGGTTTCTAAGGAAAAAATGGCAAAGCATTCATGCAGGAAAAATTATTCTTTAGGTATTCTTCTCTGATGACCATAGACTGAGCAAGATTTTTGTATAGTTAACTGTAGCCATGAAAATACTAATCATTGGACAACATTCCTAATGCAACAGATATCAACCCATAGAGCACTTTGATGAATGTCAGGGAGCAGAGCTAACAGAAATGCAATGCTAGTGAGTCGGCACTCTCTTTACCAACTCCACACGTTTATTCAGCATCTTCCTATGTGTAAAATCCGTGATTTCTCCTTGCTTTTGTTTGTTTTTCAAATGTCAGTCTGAAGGCAGAATATACCTTTTGTAACTGATGAACTGTGATCATTATTTGTGTCTATAAAAAGTGATATTCCTCCTCACTTTTAAATTAATTTGGAGTTTCAGGGATAAGGTTTTGGTGGTATGTGCCATGCATTAGGTGCTCAGTAAATATAGAAGGGAAGGCAGAGTGCTGGGAGGAGGTTACGGGAAGGAGAGGAAGTGATCCACACTTGGGCCCTGGAGTCAACCTGCACAGACTCCAGCAGACTCTGCGTGTAACTGCCAGGTAACCTGGTAACATCCATTGACTTCTAACCTGAGTTTAATATTCTTTAAAATGAGATAATACCTACTTCGTAGGGTTTTTGAGAGGCTTAAATGCATGAATACATGTAAATGTCTGATATAAACCAACTCAATAAATGCTAGTTTTTTAAATATAATTAATAATAATGTTCATGACGTCCAGTGATTATCTTCTTTGAGAAAGCACTTGTCTCTTTATCTTCCTGGACTTTGAAATGAGTCCCCTTCAGTTGATATGGATTCCTCAGGGCAGAGAGAGACAAGCACAGTAGAATTGCTCAGAACAGGCAGCTGCAGGCGACAGCCTCCTCAGGGACGCCCCATGGTGCTATTGCCCTGCTGCCCTCGTGTGGGTTCCCCTCTGCTAGGGTTTCAGGCTTCAGTCCTAATCTCACCTGACTGCTGTTCTCTTGCCAGGATGGAGGGCTAGATTCTCCTTTCCTTTGTGTATCCATACTTTCCTCTTGCAGGAGAGCGTGTTTGCCTGAGAACGGGGCCTTTATTAGCCCATCTTCCTAGGGGGTTTACCTTGAGGTCGAAGAGAGACAAGCCGGCCCGGTGGGGAAGGGCCGTCTGGCTGTGGGCTGATGTCTGCCCATTAATCCTTAGGGCCAGACGTTGGTGTTTCTTAAACCTTTGATGAGTAACAGTGTTCTGCATCTAAGAGACTCTAATTTTACCTCTTTCAGAGACATCACTATTTTTTCACCAAAATTAGATTTCCTCAGAATGAGAGTATATTTTCTAAAAATGTTTTGGCACGAGGTAGAGTAACAATAAAAACATGTAAAGCATTTAGCCCTGCTAATGAGCAATACTGGAGACTGGTGGCAAGTCAGAAGGCTTCGTCGGGGTTTTCCTGAGGTAATTGACACGCACAGAGAGTGGAGGGGCCCTGGGAGGAGACCTGCCTTGGAAGATTCTGTCCCCTACAGCCACCTCCATTTCTCTGCGCCCAGCGTGGAAGAAGGGGCCCTGGCCTCTCATACCTGTGCGCGGCTAACTGGTGTAGGCGCTTACTGCGTGCCAGTCTGGGTTCTGAGGGCCGTCGACCCTAAATCACTTCATCCTTAGGACACCTAAGTTCTGAGGTGGATACTGTTTCTAGCTCCATTTACAGAGGAGGGGACGGAGGCTCAGAGAAGATAAAAAATTTCCCAAGGTCAAACAGTCGTTAAGTGATATAATCAATAATAAAAAAAAAAAACCCAGGCTCCAGAGCCTTTTCTCTTAACCACTGCTCTACTACACTGCTTGAGGAGTTACCCCATCCTTCCTGAGGATCGCACGCAGGGACCAGAGGGGTCCAGCATATGTTTAGCATTTCTCTTCCCCAGCTTTTTAAAATACTTTATTTTCAGTAGGATTCCAGGCATAAGTAGCAGTCTTCATCTCAACAAGGGCAAACTGCCTATAAGAGCTATAGGGTGGCCCAGCACTTGCCGTAGAGTGACCTCTGCCCTCCAATAGGGCAGCACCCTGTCACAGGCCAGGTGCCCTGGAAGGGGTTTCTGAGATGGAGTTTGCCATGCAGGTTATTTATTAGGGATCCCAGCCAAAGGGCAGTTGACACAATGGGAAGTTGAGCTGCAGTGCAGGCCTGATGGCCTCAGCCAAGCACCTGGCTGTGGTGGAGCGGACGTGGTCTCTCAGAGCTGCCTGGTGGTACCACCGCCACCGTCAGGCGGTGGATGTGGGACACCTGAAGGAGGGCATCCCCTTGGGCAGGGAAGCTCTTTTCAGCTGAGGTGACTCTGAAGGAGCTGACAGCACTCCTTGTCACTGAGGCAGTGCGTTCTTCCTTGAAAGGGGGCTCTAGGCGCTGCATCCGTGTTTCCATCTTGACGCTTTCAATTTTATTAGCATTGTGAATCTACACAATGGGAAATGCTTTCTTCAAACTCAGCCTCTATTTGCTTGGATTCTAGATAAGTAGGCATTGCACAAATAAAGACAGATCCTCAGCTTTCTGGAATCCTTTTACTATAGCCCTAGGCAGAAGCAAAGGTATCACATCAATATATATATTTGGACCATGTGATTAAAGTCATACCTGGCATTTCTGGAGGCACTTAAAGAGTTTGTTTTACGCTCATCATGTCTTTCAAGTGGAGCCAGTTGGCTTTTTTCTGGAGGCCAGAGTCCAAAGCTAAAAGCCACAATGCAGTGATGGAAAAATCTCTAGTTACATTTTGCTTGCTAGTTGTCTTTTAGAGAAATCTTTCAGGGATTAAGATTCCAGGTTTAACTCCCTTTTCCTTGCTCCTTCCATCGTGATACTAAAGCAGTCTTCCAGCTCACTTCAGAACAGACATTAACCTGCATCCCAACTGACTTATTTCTTGTCCACGCAAGTTGACCACAGATTCGTTCCTGTGTATCTGGTGGGTGCTTTGCCCTGCAGGATCCATTACTGCTGTGTCCCACTGTTGCCCACAGCTGGCTCTGGCCACTGACGGTCTCAACTGCAAGGTGCGCAAAACCTTTCTCCATTTCCCTTCTTTCAGGTTGGAAAGCTTATCCAAGAAGCAGCTGGAAGAAGTAATTTGAAACGAGTAACTCTGGAACTTGGAGGGAAAAGTCCCAATATTATTTTTGCAGATGCCGATTGTAAGTCAACCACAGATCTCTTACATGCCCTGGCATACTGGCCTGCGGTGCTCACTTTTATTATCTCCACTTTCAACAGGACACTAAGAAAAAGGTCTTTGAAGCTAAGTGGCATTCAAGGAGAAAAATCTAGACCCTTCCTTTTAAGGACAAAATAATATTGGTAAAGACCACTTATCAGTTGACAATCAGATCGAGTTTGTTTTCTAGACATGATAAGCCATTTTGACTCTGTGTTGTTGTAAAATAGGGTAGAAGAGGTGAAGGCCTGGTTGGTGTTGTATAGTGGAAAGAGCAGTAGTCTAAGCCTCTGAACACTGGAAATGTAACCTCTGCCTAGATTCGAGAAACTTGAAACGTCTCATGTTTGCCTGGTGGCTTTGCAGATCATTAAAAATTTTTAGTTCACTAGCTCTACCAACGTTGTCCCAAACCCACACCCCCTTCTCTGTTTAGCCATCCCCACCCCTTTCTGTTGCCCCCATGGCTCTTAGTCAGGATGACAACACACTATGGTCGGTTCTGTATGAATAGACCTAAATTGGAGGTGATTACACCTTGGCAGTAGGACTATACAGAGGCCTAGAGCTATAACCTAGAAACCCCATGTCTCCAGGCAGGATGCTCTCTAGTCCACTCTGCACGGGTGTGCTCCTCATGTTTGGAAAAACTTGCCAGGGAATGAAATTACAAAACCTCTTTCAGTCATCCTTTTTCTTCTTCACATCCTGCCAGGCAGCACTGCTTCCTCAATTTCACTACTAGAGAGATCAGAGAACAGAAAGCAGATTGCCTGAATTTCAGCCCCAGCTTGGAATTTGCAAGTTCAGCTTCAGCTTTATACTAGTTGTCAAGAGGATCAGAATTCTGTACCTAAATTCCTATTAAGGTGTAGGCACTCCACTGACAGTACATTGATTCATTCAGTCAGTGAGTCATTTAGCAACTAGCAGACACCAGATTTATTAATACTATATTGAGTATTACTTAGTATCTCTTATTTTCACATGAGATGAAAACGAGTTACCATGTGCTACTATACAATTCCATGTAAATATAGAGGAAATTGAGCGTCTTCAAAGACGATCATTGCTGTCACAGTTTAATGTGCCAAAATACTAATTAAAAGTATAGCTGCAAGGTCCTATAGATTAGGGATTGCAAATTGGCAGTCTATAGGCCAAATGCAAGGTATGGCTATGTTTACTTCTAAGTATTACACAAAATATTGATTTCCGTTTTTTCTTAAAACTGGAAATCTGGCAACCCTGGGCTATGTTTATGCATAGCAACAGCCAAAGGTAGCACTTTCCTTCTGAGTCTCTGTCACATTGCTTTACTATTATCTACACAGCCCCTTTGGTTATTGGGGTTTGAGACTCCTGTTATAGATAACGTGGTCTAATCCCTCTTTTTACAGAAGAAAGGTTTTCCAAGAAGTGAAGACGTCCAAGTTAACACAGCCAATAACGTCAGGGTCTGGTTAGAACTAGAACCAAGTTGTGTTCTCAATCCAGTGCTTTTCACTGGGCTGCTCACAGTTCTGCTCTGTGGTGAGCATGACATTACACTTGGGGCTTTGGGGAGGGAAGAGGGTCGGTCCCTTAGGCCCCTCCGCAGGCAAAGCAGTGTTGAGAGCATGGCTGTTTCCTCCTGTAGTGGACTATGCCGTGGAGCAGGCTCACCAGGGTGTGTTCTTCAACCAAGGCCAGTGCTGCACTGCAGGATCTCGCATCTTTGTGGAGGAGTCCATCTATGAAGAGTTTGTGAGAAGAAGTGTGGAGCGGGCTAAGAGGCGCATAGTGGGCAGCCCCTTTGACCCCACCACCGAGCAGGGACCCCAGGTAGAAAAATCACAGACATGCCCATTCTTTTTTAAACATCTTTATTGGAGTATCATTGCTTTACAATGGTGTGTTAGTTTCTGCTGTATAACAAAGTGAATCAGCTATACATATACATTTTTTTTTTTTTTTTTTTTTTAGATTCCATATATATGTGTTAGCATACGGTATTTGTTTTTCTCTTTCTGACTTACTTCACTCTGTATATTAGTGAGGTCCATCCACCTCACTACAAATAACTCGATTTTGTTTCTTTTTATGTCTGAGTAATATTCCATTGCATGTATGTGCCACATCTTCTTTATCCATTCATCTGTCGATGGACACTTAGGTTGCTTCCATGTCCTGGACATGCCCTTTCTTTACTTAATCTCTTATGAACACAGAAACCAGACACTCTGGTGGAACCCGACAAAGCATCATCTTCCTTCTTCTGCTGACTCCTTTCTTCTTCCTCATCTGTCTTCATGGCTGGAAATGTAGCCAGTGAGGCATTGCTTGCTTACATCTTGTGCTTCTCTTTCTGTTTCTAAATTTTATCCTTGAAAAGCCAAGAGATTAGGATTGCCTTAAGGATATCTTGAACTTTGGGGGTAGGTTGGAGTCTCCCAGCTCCAAAAAAGGACCCAGGCATGGCAAGATGGATCTTGACTAGAACCCAGTCCCAGTCCTTAACTGCTGGAGTCAAGACATCCCCACAGGTGCCACAGTCAAGGAGGGCAGGTATCTCTCATTCCCAGAAACCCATTTATACTTTTACCAGCTGCCAGGGATTCTCTCCACCAACCTGACCTACTCTGGGATGACCACATGCAGTTTGTAATTGTGTAGGGAATGGAGAGCTGTCTGCTCTCTCTTCTGCCATATGGTTCTCTCTTACTCTGAATGCTTCATGCACTGTGGTGGATGAGGAGGGCCACAAAGGTCCCTGCTGGCTGCACTCTTGAGCTCTGCAGGTTCTCCATGGTCATCAAGGTATATTTCCAGTTAGAACTCTGGTTTTGAACTGAGAATTTTTAAAGGAATATGTAGACCAGATCTCATCTGGATCACTAGAGCATGGGTTTTCCTGATAAGAAGCAATATCTCCTTAGTTTTGGGACCATTTGAGAGAAGATTGAAGTTGTAACAGCAATTCAAACTCAGGTGAATGTAGGTTTCTTTTTTATTTACCATAATAATTGAGTGATAAGTCTATAACTTGGGGGCTTGCGGGGGGCGAGAATGACCTTATTTTATGGACTAGGATGCTAGCTCTCACTCTTTAAACTTAATCCTTTCCTCTGATGGTATAACAGTAGTTCCATAAAAATATACCCCAATATTCATTTGTTTATAAGGTTAATTTTTACTTATATAAACAGTGAATAATCAATTAGCCAGTATCTCCATCATTTAGAAATACTGCTTAAATCTTGAACTGGTACTTATGACTTGTCAGTATCATCAGAGCAGTGCATTCACTGGAATTCTTGATGTATTAGGTTGAACCATACAAAATTACCCTTTTTCATAGGTCCAAAATGGTTAATTAACAGCAGTTCCATATGATTTGACTAGGTATAATGAAGCTTTGGCCAAAAATCACAAATGAGAGAGATTCTTGAGCACATGCTTATTTCCATTTTCATAGAAGATTTTACTTGGAGTCATCAGGCACTTTCTTCTGTAGATTGATAAGAAACAGTACAACAGGATCCTGGAACTCATCCAGAGTGGTGTGGCCGAAGGCGCCAAGCTGGAGTGTGGAGGCAAAGGGCTGGGCCGAAAGGGGTTTTTCATCGAGCCCACGGTGTTTTCCAACGTCACTGACGACATGCGGATCGCCAAGGAGGAGGTATCACATAGATTTTAACAGCAGCCACATCTTCCTTGGGATGGTTTCCAGGGCATTTCTAGTAGACAATATTAGAGGTTTAGTTCTTTGTATTTTATATACATTGTACAATAGCAATAAACATGGCTATGAAAATCCCCAGTTTCAAGAAAGAAGTTAGACAAAGAGGCAAGCAAGCTAGACAGAGGCCCGGTGATGTGCTTTATGATCTCAATTGTTATTAGCCAACAGAACCATCATAAAAGCCAATCAATGGTCTCAGTGATACATTGTCAACAGTTCAGTTCCCCCAAATATGGGTCATTAGGCTGTTAATCAGGAAATAGAAAGCACCCAAGCATCCTCACACTTCTGCAGGAGAGGACCAGTTGCAGATCAGCCACCTCTCCAGAGCGGTAGTTCTCAGTTCTGGAGCAGTGCCTGGGGGATCATGGAGAACACAGCTTTAGAACACACTGTGGAATCAAGTGTTGCCGGGCAGGGTGGGGGAGCGGAGGAGTTAAACTCTAAGGGTAGACTTATGTAATCTTATTCTGGGAAAGTTTGGGATATTTTTACAGTTATGTTCTGCTAACCTTAAACATCATTTAAATGATGAAGGCAGAATAAACTTGCCTTGAAACATAGAAAACAGGTGAAAGGATGGCGAAGCAACCATGTTGGATCAACCTATTTTATTGCAGATCTTTGGCCCCGTTCAGGAAATTTTGAGGTTTAAGACTATGGATGAAGTTATTGAAAGAGCCAATAACTCAGACTTTGGACTTGTAGCAGCTGTCTTTACTAATGACATCAACAAGGCCCTCACGGTGTCTTCTGCAATGCAAGCTGGGACTGTTTGGTAAGACCAGAGTCAGTCTCGTTCTGGCCATAACACATTCCATGAGGGTGGGAGGGGGCTTGTAATTCTCCAGAGCCTGTGTGAAATAAAAGCATATGCTCTGGAAGGGTGGGGGAGACCGCAGACTTCACCCTGAGAAGGGATACTTCCTATTGGCTAGATCAGGAAGTCAAAGTAAATCTTATAAATTATAAAATTTTCATGTGGGGAAAAAGGAATTAAAAAATAGAACTTATAAAAGAAATATCATGCCAGTGGGATTGTTTCTGTGTAAGCAGAATACACACTAACAGTACCATGTTTTCTTCTTTCAGGATCAATTGTTACAATGCCTTAAATGCCCAGAGTCCCTTTGGGGGATTCAAGATGTCTGGAAATGGGAGAGAAATGTAAGTGTCCAAAGTTGCTGGTGCCTGAAGAGAAACAGGGTTGCGAATAGCAGCATAGAGGGGCACTCACAGCATCAGTGAATTCTCTTACTTTCATCCATTCACTAAACAAACACTTGGTTGAAAACATAAATGTATAAGCAAAGCACACATTACAAAGATGAATAAAACACAATAATACCCTTACCTTAAGTGGGAATGGAGAAAAATTCATGTACCAATAATTCCATGTAATAGGTGCTATTATGCAAGTATGTCAAATATCTTGTTAAGTACAGAGGAAAAATCAATCAATTTTGCCTGATGAGGTCACAGAAGACTTCACAGAGGAAATAACACTTCAGTTTCTTAGGAGCAGGCATTCCAGGTAGAGGGAATAGCAAGAACAAAGGCATGAAGGCATAGCAAATACAGACTAGTCCAGACACAAAACAGAGTTTGGCATGTTTACAACAGACGTCACCAACTGCCCACCCAGGGACAAATCTGGCTTAGAGAAATGTTTTGGTTTTTTTTTCCTTATAACATTTAAAAACCTTTACCTGACATTCAAAATGGGGAGACTTTCCATAAAAATCTAGATTTCTTACATATTTTCATTCCCCCAAAGCAAAATTGCTGCAGCTGTGAGCTCTGCAGTTTTCCCTATTCCCCATCATGCCTGCTTCTGGGAACTGAATATTGGCTGTGTTCGTTTTACACATAGCCAATTCACTCGCTGTCACCTGCTCAGTGCCTATAGGATCTTTGAGTCTGGGGCTGCAGAGCCTAGGGTACAGGATGCACGGAGGAGACTTGCTGAAGATACAAGTGGAGAGGTTGCTTTAAACCCAATCTCAAAGGGTTTTTAAAGGGCATGCTGTGGGAGCTGAGGGGATACCAACGTTCTTATGGCCAACATTCTTGGTGTATAGAGGATGTTTTGGCAGAGATCACAGGAAGATGACCCATTACAAGGATTTTGCAATAACAATAATAGGTATTAATTAAATGCCTGCTCTGCATATGGCTTTATTCTGCCTTCTTACTTGCTTTTCACAGTGATTCTATGGGATAGATACATTTATCTTTATCTCACAGATGGTTCAGATGAGGAACTAAGGGTTGGAGTGGTTAAGTAGCTTGCCCAAGTCTCACAGCCAGTAAGTGGCAGATCTGAGCTTTGAACCTAAATTTTAGTGGCTTAGTTTCCGTTATGTCTGGCCAAGGAAGCATGGGAACCGGGTATAAGGACTCTTCCGGGTCAGAATCAGAGCTGGGCTGCCCTCTTTTGATGCTGAGGACCTGAAAAATGGGACTGTGGCAGAGGAAAACTAGAGTGATTGCATTTGCAACTTCACATATGAATGGATTTTTAGAATTGCTTTCGGAGAATGAATGGTAGCTAGGGTCTTCCTGAGCTGACATCTCCCCTCATCCCCAAAAACTTTCATTTTCCCTCATTTCGAAAGGAGATAGATCCATGCTAGATCCATGTTTTCTAAATCCTGTGACTCATAAGAGGAAACATCTTCCATGCCTGTTCCCTCGGGCATTACTGAATGCATACTTTTTTGAACAAATGCTTAGTTCGCAATCAATCTGCTACAAAGTATTGAGCACATACATACTTTGTGCAAAGCATGATGCTTGGTCTGTAGGGGAAGGTGCAGCTCATTAAATTACTTAAAATTTTGTTGGATAAATGAAATATATAACATTGAAAGAATCAAAAGAATTCCAGAAAAGCTTGTGGAGTGGTAGAGGAATGCAGGGGTGATAGAGATCATTGTGAGCTGGAGAAGTCCAGGAAACCATTAGATGTGATCTTTTATAGGGATTTGAATTGGCCTTTAAAGGAGAGGAACATTTGAGTAGATGAGGAGAGAGGAATAGTTTTTCATGGTTGGTGGGCAAAACAGGATAGCAGTGGGGGAAGAGTTAGCAGAGGCATTGTGGGAGAAATAAGTATGGTGTTTGGGGGGAAGTGCAGTGAACCCATGACTAGCACAGGGGATTTACATCTTCAGATACTGTAGCTGGTAATCTCTAGTCCCGAGCCATTAAACCATGAAGTAGATATAGCTTTGAGGCTAAGAGCAGAGTTTCTAGAATCACACTGCACAGATATGTACCCTGGCTCTACTGCTTAATACCTGTGCAGCCTTGGACAAACTATTTAATCTCACCGAGTCTCAGTTTCCTCATCTATAAAATGGGAATAATGATAGATAGTACTTACCCTGCAGAGCTGCTGTTAGGATTAAATGTTAGAATCATGTATGCCAAACAGCCAGCAAGGTATCTGGCAAACCTTCAGAAAATGTGAGCTACTATCATCATTATTGATCAAGTAGATGACTGTTATGTAGGCAGTCCTTCTTTTTCTTAATAAATGTATTAAGAAAGGGAGAAACTGCTCTTGCTTGAACCTTTGCTTCTGGCCTTCAGTACCTCCCACTTGCTTTATAGCCAGAACCCATACCCAGTCTGGATCCTATTTGCTAAGTTATTAGTATTCCTTCAGCTTTTATAAAGTCTTCATGTACTCTAAGTATCTCTTCTTAACTTGCACATGGCCTTAACTTTCTGCTTCCACTTTTGAAGATGCATTCAACTTCTTTCTTTTCCTGCCCCTGTGTTTGTGCTCTCCCAGTCTCTGAAATGTTGGGGCCATCGCCGGCTCTGGGAATGCTGCTCACATTGACTGTTACAGATCATTAACAGGGTGTATCATGGGCATAAAATACACTTGAAATAACTAATTGCTGGTTGGTGGTTTCTCATCTCAGGCTAGCCCTGGCCTCTCATCACAGGCAAGCCTCCTACCAGGATTCGGGCTTGGGACGTTGTTCAGGCGCAGTCTCTTCCTGTCAGAAATATCGCCCTCGCCTAGAGAGAAGGTCCAAGAGACAGTTTGGCTGTGTCAGAACCACACAGAACAGTGGCCTTTCTCGACTCGTCCCATGGGCACAGTAGTGATTTGGCCTTCCCAGTGCAGTTAAAAAATAATTAGGAAACAGTGCTCTTTGATGAGACTCACTTCATCTTATCTAAATTATATGAGTCTTTGTTCCTGTTTGCCCCCAAAACATGTTTTCTCTTCCTTAAATGACCTGGAGTGGTAGGAAATGCTTCAGATAAAAGAACCTGCCCTGTCCTGGTTCCCCACGCTTCTTCTCATTTAATACTGTCCTGGAAACTCTGCTTAGCCTTCCACTTGGACAGAATTGTTTATCTCATGGCCTGCAGGCTCCATGCAGCTTTGGTCCCTGACATCTCCTTGCCCACCTCTAAGAGGAACAGAGAAGGGAAGTAGCATTTTCTGGAAATGAGCTCCAAGGAAGGCTGTTGGAGCCCCTGAGTGCTACCCCACAGAGAGCTGTGGAGAGGGCTGCCCTCTACAGGTTATCTGATGAGCTGGCCTCTAATTCCCAGGGTCAGAGACTTGGGCTGAGTTTCTCTCCGTTCTGCTTGTCCAGCTAATTCCATCTATTTCAGCCTTCCCATCCTTTTCCGTCTCATTTAAGCTCTCCTGAGACAAGGGGTCATAGAGTCCAAGCTATAAAATATGTATCACAAACCTAGGGGATGGAAAGAACGCTGTGAACCTCAGCATTTTAAAAACTAAGGACACACGCTTTGAAGACGAGAAGTGTTGTTCGGATGCTCTGAGTCAGTGTGTGTGTGCACAGCATTGCGTATGCACAGAAAGTCACCTGAAAGCTGGGAGAGGGGCTTTCTAACCCTGCCTATCTGGCGATCCACTCTCAGAGATTCTGATTTAGTAGAACTGGGCTAGGGCCCAGGACCTGGATTTTTAACAAGCTTCTGGAATGATTCTCGTGCAGGTGGTCTGGGGATGCTGCTCTGAGAAATGCTGCTGTAAGTCAAAGAAAAGGGCAGGGAAATATACACCCTAAGCAGAAATCCCTATTTGTTTTATGCGTGAGTCTGAGTGACTTCCTAAAATGGCTGGCTGAGAGACACACAAATCTAACGTCTTACCTTACCTTTACGTATGCCGAGTTTGGTTCATCTTCGGGAATATGACCTAGTCTGGCCAAGAAGCAGGAATACAAGCTTCTAAATGTGCTGTGCCCTGACACGTGGCCCCGCCGGAAAGGTGACTATACAAAGAGATTGGGGCATGTCAATAACAATACGTCTGCCTTTTGTGCAGTAGTGGACTTCTTCCTTAACTATGGAACTATGTGCCACAGAATTTAACTGAGAAAAATTTTAGTAGATTTGAGAGAAGGACCCTAGAATGAGATGGCGAAATAGCTGAAGAATCCACATGTTAGGGATTGGATTCAGAGACCTTACAGCAGTGTTGCTCAAAGAGTGGGTCCAATAGCCACCCATCTCATGGTCTCCTGGGCTCCTCCCCAGACCTACTGGAACAGAATCTTTGGTGGGAGATGATCAGGAACCTACAGTTTAAGCAAGCTTCACGGGTGATATGTGTACATTAAGGTTCAGGAACTGATGTCAGAGAGACGACCGGGTGCCAAGAGGAGGGAGAGAGTCAGCTGGAGTCATACAGCCAGTTTAACGCAGAGCCGAGTTGGCACTCCTGTCTGCCAACCCCCACCCTCAGTGTTCTGCTCCACGCGCTGCCCTGAGACCTCTCATTGGCTTTCCTTGAGGCCTGGGCCCATGGGCAGTCTTTCCTTTCACGGCAGATGTGAGTCCACTCCAACATCTCGGAGCAGGCTGTGTGCCGGCCATGCAGCAGATGGCCTCCTGGGACCCGAGAGAGGAGCACCTCCAGTCCAGCAGAATTTTCCGTTGCTTTGAGCACCCAGAGATTTGGGATCCGGCAGTCACACTCGAAAGCAAGGTTTCTAGCTCTGTAGACTTTCTTATATCTCTCACAACCTAGTTAGAGATCTGAGTGGGAGGAAAGTGGTTCAGGGTCTGCCCCATGTGTGTGCACAAGCGAGGGAACAAGAAGGGAGTAGCCACACTTCAGACAGGAGGCAGATGGTGTCCGTGATGAAGAGACACATGCACAGTTGCCCAAGGGCAGGAGAAAGGCCAGCGAGAGCCAGAGCTGAGCTGGTAATAAAGAGACAGCCTGGACAGAGCCGGTGAGGGAGCCACATTCTGAGTGGGGCAATCCCAAGCTTATTCTTCCCATTCCTGCAAGCAGAATGGCCAGTGCAGACGAGAGAGCAGCATGCTGCCTGAGTCGCTGATGTTCTGGGGGCTGTGGGGGAGGAGGGGGGCACGACCACTCAGGTGCCCTGGTACTCAGAGGAGCTGCTGGCACAGCAAGGGCAGCTCTGTGTCGGGCCAGGGAAGCAGAATGAATCCTTTACAGCGGGTCTTCGCTGTAAAGCCCAGTTGCAGTGACTTTATACCTTTTATATAAGACTGTTTTTAAAAACGGCCTGTCTTAATCTTTTCTTATTCAAATACATCTCTAAGCGTTCTTTCATGTTTTTTTCTGGCAGAGATGGTCAATCAGCAGGGTGGAACTGGGGAAGAGGGGGTAGGAAGAAGCCTGCCCCCCCTTCCTCGCTCCCACAGTTATCAAGTGCTTTCTTTCAGCCTGATGCTGTGGGCTGCACGCTAGGTTTGGGGGAGGACAGAAAGCAAGATGAGGAAGATGCAGATCGGTGGGGGAGACAGAGACGCTCGAGCACCCCCGCCCTCCCTCCTGGTATTACGGGGCTGTGGTAGAGGTGGGTACAAGGTGCTCTGAACACAGAGCAGGAGGGGCACTCCTTCTGCTGAGAACTTGAGGAGAAGCTTCACAGAGGAGTGACTTTGAAAAGAAAAGAAGAAGAAAATGTCAAGTATTTTGCAGAAAATAATTAAGAGAACATGCTTGATGTGACAATGAAATCGAGAAAAGAAAGAAAGACAATTAAAGAGAGGTAGGAATAAGAAGGAACGAGAGAAGAGAAGTGAAGGAAAGGAGCACCGTAGCAGTGAGGCTTTTCCACGCGCCAGCGCCCTTCAGGCAGTGGTCGGAGGGGCTGTTTCTCCTGGGGCCGCCGAGGCAGGTGACCTGGCTCCCCCTCCCCCCTCTCAGGCCCGGCCACCTACAGGCCCTTCAGAGGCCGGGGCTGATTATCTGGTTTCTCCTGCACCCGGCCCAGCACGGTGCTGCCCCATAGTAACAGTGCGATAAACGTTCGTTTGCCTGATGACAGAAATCCCTGATCAAGGCCCCAGAGGGTGCCATGAGCCAGGAGGGGAAGTGGCCGAGGGCAAGTCTCGGGAGACAGCTGACTCTCACTTCCCAATTCCTTTCCCGTCCATGGTTTTGATTTCCTCTTTCCCCTGACTCTGTGGAGGCCGCAGACGGTATTTGTTCAGGGTTCTGTCTTTAAGGCATTGCGTGTGATCTGTACTCTTCTGTGGTGGGCCTTTGGGTATTGTTGCCACTTATTAAACTGAAGGACCAGTGAGAAGGAATGTAGAACATCAAGCCAAGAGGACCCTCGTGGTTTTCTTTCAGGTAAAGTGGACTGGGTCTCGAGGAGAGCCATTAGAGCACAGGCACATCCTGTGCGTCCAGTGGTTGGAACAGGGTTTTTGAAGAGGAAAGCCCATGTTGAGCTGTCTAGGCCTCTGGTACCTGATACAGCCCGTTTCTGTTTTTCAGGGGAGAATTTGGTTTGCGAGAGTACTCCGAAGTTAAGACTGTGACAGTAAAGATCCCCCAGAAGAACTCTTAAGATGGCCAAGAAGGAAGGTGAAGGCCGGCCTGCACGACTCTCCCCCTCTGCTTTCCCTGTGGGGCCCAGCTCTCAGGAATCCAAACTTGATACTCAGTCCTTACTTAAGATTTAAATGACAGCAGGTAGGCCAGGCCATTCGCTGCGTAAAGAAAGCAAACCAGTTGGGCGTGGTTTCTTGGCACCCTGTGAGGGATCACCTTAACAGTACCAAACATTGGGGAACGTGGGATAAAGGCGCGAGGAGTAGCTGTGGGGCATACCCAGTATTTCTTTCTGGGGTGAGGGAGCTGTATTATTTGATGCCTTCTGTCACAAAGGACTTTGCTTGTGAGCAAAGGTAGCCTTTCCATTGTCTTCATTTCCCCCTTCCAGGCTCTCCCTGCTCACGCACCCCTCCCGCTCCTCCAAGGAGATCTCAGCTGAGCTCATCTGGGGCAGATGTTTGGGCCGGGAACAATTTTCCAAGGTTTTGCAGCCAAATTACCATTTCATGTCATCCATTTCTTCAAAGCAAAACATGAAATGGTTTTAGTTAGAGCCAGACCAGACTGAAAATGCCAGGAGCTGGTACACTGCAGATGTCCTAAGGAGAAAGAACTTGGGATATTCCTGACCCAGTCTGGCTTTCTTACATCCATATATAACAGAAGTGAAAGATCAGGAGATGGAGCTCCAGCGATCATTATGTGTAGTTCACAGCCTCGGAGCTCATCACTGCATGGTTTGAGGGGGTAAGAGAGAGGGATGTGTGTGTGTGCGCGCGTGCGCGCGGGCATCTGTGCATTTAATTCCTTCTTGAGTATTCTGGAATAAGTCGGGGTGGGTTTTTCATGGATTAATCTTTTCCAAAGCTTGTCTTTAAAATCAACCAAAAACTGATCTGAGCAGGCTTGAGAATTTGGAAAAAGGTAATGCTGGGTGCCTTGTAGAAATAATTCCACTTCCAATACTGCTGACAATTCATACTAAATGAATTATCTCTGCAGTTGGAATCTATAGCTTCTTCCACCTCCCACCCCCACCCCATCCCTGTCCCTGGTGCACGCCACCTCCCAGTCCCAGTGCTGTGGGTGTGACTTCAGCTTCCCATGCCCTAGGTCAACTGGCAGTAACCTTGGAAAATCTGGCCAGGCTCAGAGGTTTCCTTCTCCATTTGTAGAGTTCCGGTGTGCCACAACTGCCACGCTGCACCAGATCTCCACTTGTCACGCCCGTGGCTTGTCCACACACCACTCTTGCTCTTGGCCTCCCAAGGGGGAAGCATGAAGCAGGCTGGCTCCCTTTCCTCCAGCCACACATTCCTCTTCTGCTTTCCACTGAAGGCTCCGTCTCTGACATGGGCAGTGTCAGCTTCCTTTCCTTTTTCCCTCTTTCCAGCTGCCAAATCCAATTCGTTCTCTAACCTAGATGAAGATCATTTATTTAAAAGTACCAACATAACCTAGAATATATGAAATATGGGCAACACATATATAGCCTTCTGTATTTAATGGTTTTCTGCTTTCTAACCATACTGGTTTTCTATTTATAACCCTTGACTATTCATGATGTTTTAAAGAAACCTCTCCTTGCTGTTATTGACAAAGGACAGTGGCCAGATGCCTTGAGAGATGCCACATTTCTGAGTTCTTTCGTGTGAATGTCATGCTCTCCTCCTATAGCCTGTGTCCCAGTGAACATATCCATTAACCAGATAGTTACCTTTGAACTGCAATATAGAATGTGAAAATGAAGATTTATTTCTTTTAATTTACTTAAAAAAGAAACCTCTGTGCTAGCAATAAAGCATTTATATTGTGTACTCCTCGGGATCATTTGGCTGTGTTTATCAGTGTCTTTGTGTCATACCGAGTCCATCTAGGTCCTTCTCTCAGCTGCTGGGCTTTTCAGGTATGTTGCTGCCTCTGGCTACTGAGCAGAATTTGGGGGGTATTCTTGCCGTAAGGTAAACAAGACCCTTATTTCTGACACTGTTTAAAATCCAGGCATACATACAGTTCTGTGTGGCAAACAAGTATAACCATGTATGAAACATATGAAATGACAATTTTCATCCAAAGGAGCCTCTGTGAAAGCTAACGTAGAGGAGTCTTCAGGCCTGTTCTCACAAACATGGACCACGTGATGAGAGCTCACATTTGCTAATGGCATCTATCGGTAGCTTTATTTTTATTTACCGAAGTGGAACAAAGTCAAAAACTGACAACCTGATGTAATATTTTTGCAGCTGTAGAAAGGAAGCTGTACATGGTGACTATAGGACCAGCCAGAGCTTGTTTGCTTTCTGTGTGTTCTCAGGGTTGTGCTTTTGGAGAGCAGTTTCCACCCTTTAGACCTGCACATCCCCTCCTTCCAACCGTGCTTCCCCACCCAAGTCCTGGTCAAGTGAAGCAAAAACAAAAACTGATGACTTAGACACAAAGGAAGTGAGACCCGGGGAGAGACATGTTGCTCTGGACTGGGATTCCTTGCTCTGACTGCTGGTATCTTGTTCCTCAGAGGAACAAACTGGGCGTCGGAGAATGCCGTCCCTGGGGCATGGGGTGAACTCTGAAACGTAGGCTGTAGGCTTTCTGCGAATTTACCTTGTGTTCAATATTTCGGGCATCAGAGAGAAAATGAGAACAAGATGGACACAGAGTAATCATGTAAAAGTCCTTTGTTAGGTGCCAAGTAGATGTTATAGATAGCAGGAATCCGGAATAAGGTAAGGCATGATTTGATAGTTCTTCAAGGCATAAAGTCCGTCAGACCTCATCCATTTATGATCCTGACATAAAGGAAAATGAAGAGAGGTGGCATTTTAGGTGTCATTAATGAGACCAACACAGAGACACCAGTTGGTGATTTGTCATCAGCACGACATAATTACAGTCTTTTTGTTAACCCCTGAGATTTTCATTGTACCTTTTCCTCCGAAACACCCTCAGTGCATTCATATTGACAGTGTCGTTCTTTTTAATGACATTTTAGATAATAAAAGACAAAAATATTGCAATGTAGGGAGTAAAGAACAGAAAGGAGCAGGGACTCTACTGGAGTGTGTCGTTAAAACAGGAAGGCACCCAAGAAAAGAGGACAGTCAGAGACAAGTGAATGGAAGAGGTGGGTTTTGAACTAGGCTTGAGGAAGGAATGTAGTTTCAATAGGCAAGGGAGCAAGAAGAAGGCAATCGTGCTCAAAGGAGTAACCTGCAGAGGCACAGAGGTGAGGGAGGCCAAGGCATGCTTTTGTGATAGGGGATGGACCAGCAAGAGCAGGTACCACGTGCCGTAACTTGGTCAGATGGGGGTCGGCCAGAGAGTTCCATGGCACTGCCCTGCCCCGCCCCATGCTCCTGCCAGCCTCAGAGCTCCTCAGAGCTCACAAGTAGCACATGCTACATTCAGTTAGAAGAAACTAGAGCTGTATTTAGCTAGCTGAGGTCAGGGAGGAGGAAACTGTCCATGTAATAGATGTTAAAGAGTGAGTAGAATTTGGAAAGGTATGAAGAGGAGGGATAGCAAGACTGCTGGGGAAAAAAATCTCCCCACAGAATTTGTTAATGTCACATGGGCTGCATTCTTGGCAGGGGGAGGGGCACAAATAGAACAGAAATGCCCATTGTTACTTACATGTGTTTATATAGCTATTCACTTTTCTAGGGGTTTTTTTTTTTGTTGTTGTTGTTTTTTTTTGGTTGACTAGTATCCCAGAAATATTTAGTCAGCAACAACAATGCTTAAAGTATAAGAGAAAAAATGAAAACAACAAAATCACATGAATTAAAAAGCAAGAGTAAAGGAAAAAACAAAACCACGGTGAGAAGCAAATGCAGCCAAAATGAGACCAGAAAATACACATTCTACAAAGTCCTATCATCACTCATCTTAGGGAAATCTGATAATCTAGTGAGAGAAGAGCCAACACCGCAGGCCAGTGATCCTAAGAAATTAACCTCCCTTCCTCCCTCCTGTCCTCTCCCCTTCCCTACCTCCACAAATGTTTACTATGCCAGATGCTGGCACAGGTGCTGGGATACAGAGCGGGCCAGGCATGGCTACTGCCCTCGTGAAGCTCATGGTCTCATATGGCAACTCAGAGCCAAGAGTTGGTAGTTTGCTTTGCTATCTCGCTGTAACTCCTTGCCAGGCACATACATTCAATTTGTGGAAGGATAATGTAGGACCTTTTCCAGGTCCTCTTGGTAATCCAGAGTGACAACTTTGCACACAGAAATAGCCGATTAGCAACATCGCAGAGTGAAAAGCATCAGAGGGTCAGGGAAGTGATCAGAAGTCCTCACTTGAAGTCCCTTATTGGCCATTTGCAAGTTGTGTGTCTTTGCGGAAGTCACTTAACTTTCATGGGCCTCCACTTCCTCCTCTGTAGGATCCAGATGATCATTCCTGCCCTGCCTACCTCACAACGTTGTGTGAGGAGTAAACAACATCACGGATGATGTATCTCTTCTGTTGGTCTGAGACGTCATGCTGCACACATACAACTCTAAACAACTACAAAAAGTGCAAACAAAATGACTCTGTTGCTTTGCTGCTTAGTCCATAGGACATCAGAATCCATCATTTCTCATCCAGTGTTGAGGCCATCATGTAGAACCTGACTCTTTAGGGTGGGTTTCCTGTGGTTTCCAGGAGGCCTCCTTTCCCAAAGGTGGACCTCATCTGAACTCCTCAAGCCAGCTGGGAGTAAGGCGGTGAATGCAGCTCCAACTGTTCCCCAGGTTTTGGTTGTGTATATTCAGTGCATTGTTCCGACATTCTATAGGGTGATTACAAGACCTCCAAGCTCTGGCCCGACTGTCTGTGCCACCCTGAATGTTTTACACAACAACTGCTCCTCAGTGGGGACCAGCTGGGAATGGGAATGCAGGGAAGTCCACTCTGGAAAGGCATGAAGTCCTCTTCCTAAACATGTACATTGTCTAATCCTCATTTGGTTATTGGACCGATTAAAGGGAAAATCAGCCTGCCGTTTAGCCTTTGATGTGGAACTCTTGGATAATGTTTCCTTTGGCTATTTATGAAGCAAGGAGGAACTTGAAACCAGCATGGCCCAGGCGCCATTACTGCTGGAGCAGGAACGCCCTTGAATGGTTTCAAGGTCTTTTAGCCCTGCTTTTTTGGTTTGTTTCTCAAGAGCAGGTCCCTGTCCTCCTTCTCGTGAATGAAATATATGTTATTTGCCAAGTCGGCTCGAGTTGACTAATTTCGTTTACTACATGGTTTTGTTACCAACCCTCCCAAGTCAGTCCCCAACAAGGATCTTCCTGCCCCGTGTCGTCTGAACCAACAGAATGAGACTGAGTTAGGTTTAGAAGCAAAGGGAACTCTGTTCTTTGATCAGAGAAGGGAAAGGTGCGGGATCGGACTCTGGAGTCCAAGCCCTCCCCCGACATGCCAGGGGCGGGCTGGGGCTGCTTTACAGGGATCCTATCAGCTGGGAGGGGGTGGGGTTCTAGGGTGGGGTGGAGCGCAGGCGCAGGCTCAGGCTCAGGCGCAGTTCCGGGCTCCAGATCTCAGTGCCTGGGGCAGCGTTTCTACGCACAGCCCGCCGCCGCCGCCGCCGCCGCCGCCGCCGCCATCTTGAATTGCAGTGTTGCGCGTGGCGCTTCAGCTCACGGCCCGGAGCTGAGGTGCTGGGCGCCGCCGTTTTGCACTAGGAGCTCTGGTGTGAAGGGCCGGGTGAGAGGCCTCTGCACGCGGCCCCCTCTAATGGATCGGACTCTGGAGTCCAAGCCCTCCCCCGACATGCCAGGGGCGGGCTGGGGCTGCTTTACAGGGATCCTATCAGCTGGGAGGGGGTGGGGTTCTAGGGTGGGGTGGAGCGCAGGCGCAGGCTCAGGCTCAGGCGCAGTTCCGGGCTCCAGATCTCAGTGCCTGGGGCAGCGTTTCTACGCACAGCCCGCCGCCGCCGCCGCCGCCGCCGCCGCCATCTTGAATTGCAGTGTTGCGCGTGGCGCTTCAGCTCACGCCCCGGAGCTGAGGTGCTGGGCGCCGCCGTTTTGCACTAGGAGCTCTGGTGTGAAGGGCCGGGTGAGAGGCCTCTGCACGCGGCCCCCTCTAAGCAAGAGCAACCAGACTAAGCACCAAGAAAAAGAAAAAAGGTTAGGCTTTATTTTATTACCCAAACTCTATTTTTATTTCCTGGGAATGGTTAATGGGCTTTGCCGGTGACAAGTCCCTCCTCTGTCTTTTGTCCTGCTCTTCAGTCTTTTTTTTTTTTCTTTTTTTGCGGTACGCGGGCCCCTCACTGTTGTGGCCTCTCCCGTTGCGGAGCACAGGCTCTGGACGCGCAGGCTCAGCGGCCATGGCTCACGGGCCCAGCCGCTCCGCGGCATGTGGGATCCTCACGGACCGGGGCACGAACCCGTGTTCCCTGTATCGGCAGGCCGACTCTCAACCAGTGCGCCACCAGGGAAGCCCTCATGTTAGTCTTTTAAATTCAGATCTCACACACTAATTCCGGAAAGGGAAGCCTGTTAGTAACATGAAGAGTTTCTCCAATGGCCAAAGGAGCAGAATCCTAAAGTGTTCCACAGCTCACCAGCTGTGTGCCCTTGGAAAATCAGTTAGCCATCCCAACCCTGTTTCCTGACATGGAAAATGGGGTGATAAAATTATCTACCTCACACAGTTGTTGTAAGAGTGGAACAAGAAAGTACATGTAGGGGCTTCCCTGGTGGCGCAGTGGTTGAGAGTCCGCCTGCCGATGCAGGGGACGCGGGTTCGTGCCTCGGGCTGGGAAGATCCCACATGCCGCGGAGCGGCTGGGCCCGTGAGCCATGGCCGCTGAGCCTGCGCGTCCGGAGCCTGTGCTCCGCAACGGGAGAGGCCACAACAGTGAGAGGCCCGCGTACCGCAAAAAAAGAAAGTACATGTAAAGTGCTGAATAGTTCCCATTGTAAGAGCGCAAAAAAAAAAAAAATTAGCAACTATTAAAAATGAATAAATATGTAAGTATTCACTAGCGCTATAGTCCCAAAGAAGGTGTAAATCTCACTTTCCCTCGGCCTTGGTCTAGCACATTGGGGCTTTGGGTTCTTGTGCAGAAGCCAGGCAGGAGGACACCTGTGTTAGATGGTGGGATTGGAACTAGGAATCTTGGTGAATGCTGGGAAGCTGGAAGGATAATCACCATTTAAAATCACATCGGTGCCCAGTCAGTTTTGCTGAGTCACCGAGATCTAAGGATTTCTTAACACAGGATATCATGGCTCCTGTTAGTTTAAAAGCACAGGTAGCAAGAAGAGGCACAGGGTTGAGAGAGGCCAGTGTTAACCCAGAAGGGGGTTTTACCACCTTGTGCTGAATAAATGGCAGCTGTATTGACGTTATTATTTTATTATATATAGTAACAAAACAATAGAATATTATTAAATTATTATTGTTGTTGTCATGGTTCTCTAATTCAAGGAACATGGTGGCTTTTTTGCCTGGGAGGGGAATCACTTGTCTGGTTTGAATATATAAATTGAAGCCCAGCAGTGATTCTCAGGAAGGGGATGGTAACCCCTATGGAAGAGTGACAATCTGAAAGATCTCTTCCCTGAAGCTACAAAGTATGACTCTCTGCAAGTTCTTGGCCCTTTCAGAGGAGCTCAGGCCCAGATGTTGGAAACAGGAACCCTGTCCCAAGCAGGGACCTAGATCAAATCAGCTAAGCCTAAAGGGCCACGGAGAGCAAACCTGAAAAATGCCCAGAACACATTCTTCTGCTGCCTGTTTGTCTGTTTCATTCCCACAAGAAACTGTTATTCTTACAAACTGGTTACAAGGCTTACCCACAAGAAGAATCAATAACCTTAAAGAACCTAGGGAAAATAAAACCACCCTGGAAACTCAATCGCAAGGGCTGGGCTTGGGGCACGATGACCCAGGATTCTGATTGGGCTTTTTTTTTCTTTTCCTTCTCAAAGATAACAAATAAATTAATGCACAAAGCCACATCCATATTGGAAACACTTGTCTTTTTTTTTTTTTTTTTCCACTTAACGCTCAGAGACATCAAGGGCTTTGTAATAAATAAGCTTGTCAGGAATTCTTTTCAGGAAACTCAACCACAGTTTTAGTCTTGTCTATTCAACACATTGTTCAGAAATGTTTTGGTAACCTTTAAAGTCCTACTCTAGGAGAGAGGTTCCCATACCCTTCAATTAAATTTTTTCCTATTTTGAAGGTCATTAAGACTTCGGAAGATATTCTTATACGTGAGTTTGAGTCATGAATCCGTGTCCTCAGCTGAAGAGGCAGGAAGGTCCACGCTTGTGAGGAAAACGTTCCACAGGGCCACCAAGTTGTGCTGTTCCAGGCCCTTCCTGGTTAGGAAGGAGAGCCGGGGCGGGGCGGGGGGTGTTGGACACAGCTGCCAACTAGCGAGGGCTCACTGGTGTGTGGGGCTCCATCTGCTGTGATAGATGCCAGGGTGTGAACAGACCTAAAGCAATGAGGGTGGGGGACCTGTGCCACGAGAAGGCTATGAGAAACCCTGAAGTAGGGAGTTGGTTCTCCCACTCTGCCAAAACCTGGTCGTAACAGGGACTCAAACAGATATTTGGATACCCACGTTCACAGTAGTGTTATTTACAGTAAAGACGGAAGCAGTCCAAGTGTCCTTGAATGGGTAAACAAAATGTGCTACATACATACAATGGAATATTATTCAGCCTTTAAAAAGGAAGGACATTCTGACATGTTACAATATGGATGAACCTTAAAGACATTGTACTAACTGAAATCAGCCAGTCACAAAAGGACAAAGATTGCGTGATTCCACTTATACGAGGTACCAGAATAGTCAAATCCATAGAGATGGAAAGTAGAATAGCAGTTGCTGGCAGTGGGGGAGGAGGAAATGTGGAGTTATTATTTAATGGGTTCAGAGTTTCAGCTGGAAAGGATGAAAAAGTTCTGGAGATGGTGGTATTGATTGCACAATTATGAATGTACTTATTGCCACTAAACTATACACTTTAAAATGGTTAAAATGGTACATTTTATGTTATGTATATTTTACCACAATTTTAAAAGCCCTACTCATAAAAACACTTGATAAATTCATACGCACTTGGGGTGATTATATGGCTGATTAGACTTAGAGTATTGGCTCTCAGGACACTTGCAATTTTAGCAGGAGAGAAGCCTTAGATCAAGGCTCCTTATCCCAGCTGGTACAGGCGGACCTAAGGGAATGAAAAATAGAGCATCTCTTCTTGAGCATTCTTTCTCAGACGTATACCTGGCTTTCTTCCTTCCCTCAGCAGGAGCAGAAATCACTAGAGATCAGGCGTGTCCATGCTGTCCTGCAGCTTCCCGTGCTGGGTCTTCTCCTATTCTAATAGGCTGTTTTCCATGTTTAACTTTTGTTTGGTTTCAGTTTCTTTTAGCGAATCCCAAGCTATTCCTCTTTCTCGTGATCAAGACTGAATTTGCACCCCTTTGCCACCCACCTAATCCTGAAATGGCTAAAACCATGCTACTCGTGCTCAGAGCTACAAAGTATTTAGTTACTGAGAGCTCTTTTCCAAAAGGACAATTATATCTTCTAGTGCCTATGGTTGAAAATATAGATTTAAACAGAAAAGACAGATTTAGGCAGGGATTATATAATAGAATTTTAAGCATTAAAGGGGACCTTTGAATTATTCAGTCTACTGCCCTCATTTTACAGATGTAGAAAATGAGCCAAAAAGAGCGATGACTTCCACACGGTAAACCTTTCAACCCAGGTCTTGGAACTTAAGTCTGTTGCTTTTTCTCCCCTGCCTCCTGGGATAGAATTTTAGAAAAATTGTTATACTGAATCCCCCATATTACTTTACAGAAGTGAAACGCAGTCATTGATTGCAAATGTTTCCAGAAGGGTTCATGAGTGTCTTTTAATAGAGCGCATTTGCCCATTATTACCCACTAAACGCATCATCACTCAGTTTACCAGATTAGCTTGAAGGAAGGGTTTGAAGGGCAAGGGATCTGAGACAAGAAAAGTCTTTCTTGTGTAGAGAAGTAGAATTGAGAGGAGAAGATGCTGGGGGCCCTAGTGGGATTGAGGGTTAAGGGATAGCATGTTTGAAGATCTGGGCACTGGAAACCTAGATTTTACTTACTGTTCTGTTTCTAAGCAACAGTGTGACTTGGCCTCATCCTTAACCTTCTCAGAACTCAGTTTTATCTGTAAAACAGGGTCCTTCGTCAGGAGGGAAGTGTCATCCTCGAAGATAGGAGTCCTTGAATCTGGCATCAGAGTCATTTTGGAGAATTGGTTAAAAACACTGCCCCATTTCCTCTGGACTCAGGTAGGACCTGGAAATCTATATATTTGTGGTTCATCTTATTTTAAATGTGAGTTATTTTAATTATTTTTGAATAATTACATGCGGTACATTCAAAACTCAAAAGACAAAAAAAAAAAAAAGTATTTGTATACTGGAAAGCTTCCTTCCAATGCCCTGCTCTCATCCCCCATCCCTCTTTCCAGAAGTAGACCTGATATCAGTTTCTTGGTATCTTTCCAAAGATGTCATCAGTGCTTTTAACATGTAGCCCAAGTGATTGTGGTACAGCTGGCTTGATTATAGGTATTTGGGGTGTCTCCTCTAGAGCTTCCCTACTGCAGATGGGGGCACTAAAGCTCACAGACATTAAAACATCACTCCTCATGGAGTGTTTGGGAACTGACAGCAGCACTGATGTACGGTGCCCTTGAATCTGTGCTTGGCGTGTCTTAAGGCCTGTGCTTGCTGTTGTCATTGCCTTGCTGAAGGCCACTGCTGTATGGGACTGATGGGCTATGGTGTGTCCAGCCCCAGATTCTCTCTCCTCTCCTGAAGCTGGGAGAGCTGACTTTGCCCCTAGCATGGAACTTTGCCAGGAAGGGTCTCCCACGCTCAGAGCTAGACACCTGGCTGGGCTTCTGAATTGCTGGATGAATGACTGGGACCCCCAGGTGCTGCCTCAGAAGGGAGCCTGGCAAGGTGGAAAAAATGCATCTCCCCAGGCCCCTGGGAAGATAAGAGCTCCACCATGGGCACTGCCTCCTTCCCTCCTCTCTCTGTCTTTGGTGGCATCAAGAACTTAAATGCAGGAATTTTTTCCCAAAGTTGACTGATTTCATATCTGAAAAATCTTCCCAGAAAAGGAGATGGAAATCCTGGAGAGTAAAGAGCCTTCGTTCCTGATATTTGAGTTAGTAATGGCCTTAAGGTTCTTCTAGCAGTGGTCCCAGCAACCCTCCATTTCCACATACTCCTGCCCTTAGCTAATAAATTACACAGTGAAGCTTCACGAGGGGTCTTGTTTTTGGACAAATTATCTTTTCAACACTTGGATCAGTTTACTTCATAGCTTGGTTGTTTCCTGTTTCTCAGCATCCAATTGGCTTGCCTTGGAGCTGGCCATGAGTATGGGCTTTGTGTGTGAGCATACGAAGAATTCCTTCGCATTACTTAAAATCCAACGTTCCTCACTCTAGAACTCCCATGGGGGCAGCCCTCTGCCATGGGAGGGACCTTTGACTAACAGTCCAGGCACCTGGGTTCTGGTCCCGGCTGTGTACTGACGCCACACCCTTGGAGCCAGCTTCCTCGTCTGCATGTGCTGGCGCCTCTCCTCTGCGCAGTTTCTTCACATTGCGTTGTTCCACTTCAGTCTCACCACTGCCCTGAGAGGGAAGTACGTGTGTCCCATTTCGTTGATGGCAGTGAGATTTGAGAGGAGCTCAGGAGCAGCAGTATATGAACTAGAGTTCCAGGCACTGGGGTGGAGTATCAGAAGTGATGGGACCCTAACCCCCAGCCTCTGCCCAGCCACACATCTCCATCACCACATCCCCCCACTCATCTCCTCCTCCAACCCCAGCTCACCCATTTGTTATCGTTCCCACTCTGCTCGCTGACACTTACTCCCCGCCGCCACCCACCCAGAACCCATCCCCACTTCCCTTGACTTCCCCTTTCTTTCTGTCATTTATTTATACTTTCAGCAGGATGATTGCCCTGTGCTCGGTTTCAGGCGTATAGTAGGTGCTGGGAATACCTAGCCAGTGAGAAGTGTTGGTCATCTGGAGCTCACAGTCTAATGTGCGAGACAGAGAAATAAATAAATCACTGTAATATCATAAGTGCTGTACTAGGAAGGAGAAAATTTGCAATGGGAAGGCAGTGGAAGAAAGCGATAAACCTTGATTTGAGCAGGAGCTAGGGTGAGTTTGGGGGGACGTTGTATGCAGAAGGTGACATTTTCGTTTTTTTAATACCTCCCTGCTTCCAAAAGTATTTTAGAAGGATGAATACTGGGTAGGGATCAGAGAGTGAGAACATTATGATCTACCATGTAGCCTGTTACATAGCAGGCATTTTTTACTTGCCCAGTGGCACATAGCTAGGAGATTAAGAGGCATATCCAAAGCCCAGAATCTTACTTAACCTCATACTGACTCTGGGACAGTAACTTCTAGGGGGAAAAAAAGTGTGGATATAAGCCACAAAAGAAAACCCAAAGTACATGGAATCAACCTCAAGGGGAAAATATCTGTCTGCCAAACAGGGATAGACTCTAAGTGTGCATAAGCAGAACAGTGAGGTGCTGGCAGAGCCTTGAAGACTGATTCAGAAAGGGAGGGGAAAGCGACCAAGAACTGAAGGCAACAAATGGAAGGGATGACTGCACACTCTTCTCTGAAATTCTAAATGGACCTTGCAGGAGGTGGATGGGGCACATTCTGGAAGAGGGGCTCTTGAAGATAAATGCAATTTCAAGGTCCACTTCTCCTTTGCTCTGTGATCTTTAGCCCCTGGTCTAGTGTACCAGGCAGGCTGGCAAGTGGACTGAAAGCTGCTCTGCTGGAATCCAGGAGGAGCAGTGAACGGTCAGGAGGAGGGAACCCACTACAGGGCAAGATCTAGTCACACAGCTCTTAACCCAGGCTTCAGGATAGGGATGCATTGGTGGAAAGACATCCCCATGGACACCGAAGAACACAAATCCTTCCATGGGTGGCAACACCAGGCAAGTAAAACTCTGCCTGCTAGAGATAGAAACTTTCACCCCATGGATTCCCAGCACGTCCACATACCAGGCACTGCAGTGGGCTCTGGTGTAGCACCGTGAGCAAGATTAGGCTCCGGCCTTAAGAGGCTTGTGGTTTGATTTATACTTCTTGGACCTGCTTGCATATTGTCACACCAAATGACATTAATGGAAAAGGGATGAGAACTTACTAGTTGAATTAAAGAGTGTATATTCATTGTCTGTTATAAGAATCCTTGCATTTGGCCAAGTGGAACTGTTAGAATAGACAAGTCAAGAGTGATAGTAAGACTGAGTCTGGAATAAGACAGGTAGGCTTCAAATTCTGACTCTGTTGTCTGTGTATGACTTGAGGCAAGGTGCTTATCCTCTGCATCTCATGTTCCTTTCCTGTAAAACTGAAGAGAGAGTAATATATAGTTTGCAGTGCTATGAGGATTTAAAGCATGTACCCAACAAACTAGGAGAAAATATTTGCAATATATGTAAAAGACAAATTATCAGTATTTAGAATATATAAAGAGCTCCTAGAAATCAATAAGAAAAAGAAAAGCCTATAGAAAACTATTGAAGAATAAATATATTCTTCAAGAGAAAAATAATAGAAGAATAAACATAAAGCCCTGTTCAGTTAGCATATGAAAAGATCCTCATTCTTACTAGTAATCCCAGCAGTGCAGATTCACAGTGAGATGCCATCAGTATTGGTTAAGTATACTTTTATGTAGCTCTACCATGAAATAAATTACACTTACTGACTCCTTTGCACATGCTAGGAAGAGGGAAAACAATGTGTTTTTAAATATAATGTTAAGTGAAGAAAGCTTCTTGCAGAATAATACATAAAGCATGATACCATGTAGGTTGAAACACACACACAAACATATATGTCCATAGTGCACTTGTATTTTTGTAAATGTCTAGAAAAAGACTGAAAAAGATTCACACCAAATGTTTATCAGTGGCTACCTCAAGGGAGAGGCCTGCCATCGGTTGGTAGGGGAGAGTTGTCAAAGGGCACTTTAGCTCTATCAGGAAAGTTTCAATTTCTTATAAGAATGTGTTTGTAGATTAGTATATATATATATATATATATATATATATATATATATATATATATGAAAGAATTTATCTCAACATGTTGTATGGTTAACATTTCCAGCTCTGAACTTAGACTGTCTTGTGCATACCTTGGGTCCACCACTTACTCTGTCTGAGCTTAGCCAAGTCATCTAACTTCTCCTGCCTTAGTTTCCTCATTCTTGATATAAGCATAATAGTAGTACTTGCCAAGGGCAGTTGTTGTGCAGATAGATGAAACAATACATGTGAACAACTTAGTGGCTGGCATGTAGAAGGGGCTCAGTAATGTAGCTTTTACTGTCATTACCTTCCTTCCTACAATGGGTCAGCAAAAATCATTCCATATGGGAGATGGGAAGGCCCACATTTAGCCTAATGCCATTCTACAGATAAGGAAACTAAGACCAGAGAGATTCAGTACGCTCCTGGTTCAGATTCTGGTTCCAAGGCTTAGTGCTCTAATAATACAAAGTTAAATTCTCCAAGGCATAAAAGCACTCAGAATCAGCTTCATTTCTGTGCCTGTAAAATGTTAATGTCTTTTTCTTTATACACATCTCACCAGACTTCCTTAGGAAAAGTGCAGCCCCAGTAAAAGGCTAACTCATGGCATGAATATTTTGCTTGAGGGCAAAGACAAAACACATCCTGGTTATGATGGTTCTCTTGTTCCCAATCAATGCTCCAAGGAAATCACTAACAATTAATATTTGTATTCCAAAGCACTTTCACATATTATCTGATTTGGTCCCTAAGACTCAGGGAGGCAAGTAGCATTATTATCCCCAAATTACAGAGGGGGAAACTGAGACTCAGAGAGTTTAAGTAGTTTACCCAAGAGTTTTAGAGAGGATTTAACTTTCTACTAAATTAAATGGCAACTTTAAAATTAAGTTTTAAAAACCAGACAATGAAAAAGGTTTGAAATACAGTTTTTGTTGTTTTTACAGAGGTGGGATAGAAACATGTTAAAACATCCTCTATGAGAATATATATTTGTGTAGATAGTCTCTAACAGAGCCATTTTCAAACATGTTGCCTTATGGGCAGAATTTGCATACTGGTATCTTTTAAAGAAAAAGTAGTTACCTTTCCTACGAAGAAATATTTTAATCCAAGATTCATTAAAGGTCAGAAATATCATTATGAAACAGTGATCATAATTTCCAACTGTTTCACTTTTATCTTAGTTTTGGGTGGCAAATAAGCATAAGTAGATAAATAGAGCCAAGTAACCTTTAAAGAAAAGTTTCAAAAACTCATCCAAACATGCTGTGAACCATGCGAGGGGGCGCCCCTTCACAGGGTGCCAACTGTCAATAGGTCCAGAAGTAGCTGGAGATGACAGAAATATTAAGAAAAATACTCCTCTCTGTGGGAGTCAGTGCTTAGCGCCTCCAGAAGATGCCTCTGGGAACAACGATGCTCAGCTCTCAAACGCAGGGTGTGTATCTGCAGAGGAGTGTTGGTTGATCCCACTCCATCTGGTCAGGCCCACTGTCCATACAAAAGTTTATGTGAATAGAGTCAAGTGCTTAACTCTCTCTAACCCACAAAGTTAATCTAAGGAGGCTTATTAGAGTGGGGTAGATATGTCCAAGGAGACATGAAATTTAGATATAAATGAGAAGAGGAAGGGGCTCGGAAAACAAAGGAGAAGCTTCTGAGCACCAAGTTCCTTTGTCTTGAAGAAAAAGGGCCACCTTGGACTTCCCTGAAGTCTTTTCCTATGGGAAAAGTGAAACCCTATCTCCTGAGGGAGGAGGATATTTTAATGAACTTCTACCTTTGGGTACTGACAAGTGGTGAAGTGCAAAATGCAAACAGTGCAACAAAGAAATGCAAATGGGACACTTGTTTGCCCAGCGGAGCCCACCCTGGTAAGCACTCCCACCCAGGCTGCTGCTTTGAAGGTGGTGGATGGAGCGAGGGCTCCTCAGCCTAGCCATCTTTCAGGCTCCCACTGCTCCCTGGACCACTCTGGGTGATGGGGCTCTCACAATAGCATCTGAGAATTTTTGTTTTTCTAGTACGGACCTACCATATTTTACATGCATTCAGGAGATTGTTAGTGGCATATCTTTCTTTTCCAGTGTCTGAGTGTCTATAGCAGTTGTTGAGCACACTCCTCAATGCATAGGATTTACTTCCAGCATCTCTCCTCTAACTTCAGTGCTTGTTGATGAAGCCAGGGGATGTCAGTGAATGTCCCTCTGTACGCCAAAAGATTTTTTTAAATCTCCACCCTAAGAAATAACTCGGACAGATTTGTAATAATGACCAGTGAGTGCCACCAACAAGAATTAATATTTTAAAAGCTTGTTCATAAAGTGAATTCTCTTTGGGGTTGGTGAAGAACCTACACGTTGTTGTTGAGGCTTAGACCCTAATACCAAGATAATGTCTGTCCATCAGAGCAGCCATGGCAAATAAATTGCTATGAAAGGAAAGGAAAGGATACAGTACCAGTAGCTTTGAGGGAAAGTTACGCTTACAAATCTCAATTCCTTAAAGAAATAGGAAATGCACTGTTAGTAGAATGCTTTCCAAATTATCAGTGAAAGTTACTGAAACTGAAAAGAAACTCACATGGCAAGGTCTGCTGTTGGCGGTAGGTAGACTGTACTACCAATGTACCCGATATGGGGTGAAGTGAAGAAGAACGTGAGGGACTAACATGTGGTGTGAGACTCATTCAGTGCACCCTAGGTTTCAAATATCTGGGACTGGGGTGAATTACATGAAAGAAAGAGGGAAAAAGAAAGAAGGGAGGGAGGGAGGAAGGAAGAAATGAGAGACTTTGCCTACATACACTTCGTTGCAGCCCCTCTGTGCAGCAGTCCACTGGGGTCTCCTCAGAGGGAAGCAGTAGGACCATGAGCTGTTCTCTGCTGCAGAGGAACTGGTCTGATCTGAAGGAAAAGTTGAGCACAAGGTGGTGACTAGATGGAGGGAATGAATCCTCACAGACACTGTTCTTGACGTCTACCAAAGAGAAAGATGGAACATGTGCTGGTTATTCAGACACTTGACCGTAGTACAGGGCCTTGAACATAGTACAGGGAAAGGGCTTCTTTTAACATTGCTGATTTTTTGAGATTGGGGAGGAACTGGAGATCCTGAAAACAGGACTGTGCAATGACAGAGTCAGTTGTCAGCATTAAGGAAACACATACTAGCCACACAATTGTTTCCTTTGGTCAAAGGTCTTAATCCCTCGTCCCAGGGTTAACTGTTCACGGTTGGAAAAGGAAGGACTGTGGCCTGGGTGTTTATCACAATCCCAGGTTTCAGAGTCAGCATGGCCACTGACATCTCTATGGCCTGAGATGACACAATTGATCTGGGCTTTGGTGCCTCATCTGTAAAGACAGGACTGGATAAGGGCCTCACTATGTTCATTTCACCTTGAAGAACCAGTGATTCTAGGATTCATCTCTACACAATTCTAGAGATAATAAGTATCTGGGTTTAGGGTGAAATATGTAAAATGTGTTGAGGTTTTGAAATGATCTCTGCTACTAGTGCTAATCTCCTGAACACTTGGATTCATGCTACTTAAAATTCTCTCTCTCAATAGCAGCAGTTTTGTCTGCTGTTGCCTAGTTAATTGTCTTCCCTTTGGGGAAATTCCTTTTATAACAAGAAATCAAGGAACTAAGGAAAAGCAAACTAAGAAATACAAATCTATATCTATTCATTCCAACTTATAACAAAGCAAAACGGGGATTCAGCTACTTTCACCAAACTTAAATTACTTTCTTTGCCTAGATAGGAATAGTACAATCAGCTGGAGTGATTTTTTAAAATTCTTTTTCCCATGTTTGTGAGCAAGATAATTTAAATATTAAAATATTCTTTAGGGACCTCCCTCACAGTCCAGTAGTTAAGACTCCACACTTCCAGTGCAGGGGGCATGGGTTTGATCCCTGGTCGGGGAGCTAAGATCCCGCAAGCTGCGTGGTGTGGCCAAAAATAAATAAATAAATAATTTTAAAAATATATTCTTTAAAATCTATTATACGTATCTAATGACAAATAAGGAAGTGTAGAGTGCTTAATGGTTTGTATTGAAAGAAACAATTTGATGTCCAGTGGGCACCTGCTGCCTTGGACATGAGCCATCTTCCAATAACTCACTGTTTCTGCTTGACCCAGCTTTCAAAATAAAAGAGTCCAGCCATTACTGGGTGTCCTAAGGTAGCTACATCCCCATTCATCCTTGAAGAGCTTTCCCAGAACATTTATCCCTCAGTCAGGCCTCTGATATACAGCTGGGAGAACAGGCTGAGGTATCTGATTTCTGCTGACCTCGGGGGGGAAAGGCCCTTGCATTTAGATGCATGGGCCAGATCCGTACCAGATGAAGAGGACAGTCTATCTTGAAAGACTTTGTCTTTCCCACCCTGGTCTGAGAAAAACTTCAGAATTCGTGAGAGCAGAGGCTGCTGAAGAGTGGCTTTTCTTAGGCCATTTCACTTCTCTTACGTAATAGAACTTCTCCAGAATAATCTGTGACAAATCAATTACATATGAAGAGGCTGTTGACTGCCCAAGAATACCAAAATTTGGCTCTCTGAGTGGCAAACACATTTTCATTTAGCCTGTGGCTCTCGCTGTAGAACACCAGCATGCAGGGCACTGCCACATATTTTAGGTCCTGACAGAGATGCCACTTAAAGAAGTACCAAGATGCTATCTTAAATTACACCCATACAAGGTGAAGGATGGGATGGGAGTGGACCTCAAACCCAACTTCGCATCAAAATTAGTTGGGGCTTTGCAAAAGTACAGGTTTCCAGGCTCCCTGAAACTCAGACACACCAAATCAGTATCTATTGGGTTGGCCAAAAAGTTCGTTTGGGTTTTTCCAAGCATCTTATGGAAAAACCCAAACAAACGTTTTGGCCAGCCCAATATCTAGGGGGAACTGGAAATAACACTTTTGAAAATCTCCTTTCAAGCTCCATGTGCCACCTGCCTTACACTAACCCTTGGGTTAGTACTTGTGAACCAGTGAACCAGATTACTGTTCCCAGTATAGCAACTTCCTAGAAAATAAGTTGGTTTCATCTAGAACTGTGGCTAAGCCCAAGAAATATTTCTAAAGAGAGGCTTTCAGTGGACATTATTCATTTTAATTTAGCTGAAGTTGTTGCTGTTGCTTTTAGCCACACAGGATTTCTCATTTGTAATCAGATTAGCAAAAATTAAAAGTTAAATCTATATCTATTTTTAGGTTATTATATATGCTGGTTGACGGGGAAAATTCAGAACAGAATATATATATATGAATTAATATTTAGTCAACTAGACTAATTAAAATGTCTCTGACATTTTGGCTTTGAGACTACACACCTAAATACAGTGTATCTCCAAAACAGCTGTGGTTAACCCACTGAATTGGAATAGGTTTTCATGAAAAAATAACAGAAACATGCCTCAGCTTGCAGAATTTATATAGTTTCCTTTTGATGGGAAGAACAGCTCTGAATCTTGCTCCTTTGGATAGCATGGTGGCGTCAATGACATTCCAGTTGTTTCTGTTAAACCACTGAGAAGAGCAGATAAGGGAGGTGTGGGGAGTTCATTTTCCTGGATTAATTGGCTGGCAGAGATTTTGTTCAAACCTTGTGCTGAACCAAAATCTTTTCTTCTTCCAATTAAAAAAAAAAAGCTTTCTTTTTGGCTTACTTGCTTTAAGATAATTTACCTACCACCCACTCCCCCAACTCAGGAATAATCAGAAGTAGCCATATCACATCATAAGATCTGAATACAATCTCTACAGTTGTTGAAAAACTCATGAAAATTTGTAGAACGCAGACAGTGAGCTGAACAAAGAGAAGAGGAAGACCCATCTTGCATTCAAGCCCAATTCCAAATTTAGAGGCTCATTCATCCTTTCAGACAGCCTCTCTCAAGTGCCTTCTATGTGCCAAACACCAATACTGGGGATTTAATGTTCTAGAGATTAACACACAGTTCCCACAGCTAAGAAATCCTCAGTGAGAATGACAGGTATTAAATTATTACAGTACTGTTGGATAATTCAAGTACAGTCCAATCAGAGTATACAGAAGGACAATTCATGAATTGGACCTCGCATAGGAGTTCTCTAGATAAGGAAGGGAAGCACATCTTTTCCACCTCCCAAAGGTTGAGAGAGGAAATGTCAGGCATGGGCAATGGCCAGTGCTTCCATGTGGCTGGAATGTAGGGCTGTGAGATGTGGCTGAGGCTGCAGGTCCTAGCAGTGTCTGGGTCCTAAAAGGGCAGTAACTCATGCTCGGAATTTAGACACAATTCTTCAAAGAACTGTGTAGCCGTTGAAGGGTAAGGTTTCTGATGGCAGGGTGGAGGAAAGGGATGAGACTAGAGGCATAGAGAACAAGTAGAGGCTGTGACAAGGTGAGTGGCGATGGGAGTGAGATGTGAGAGCTCTTTGGGAGATGCATCTGACAGAATTTGATTGGGTGAGGACTGCAGGCTAGGAGGCAAGAGGGAAAGTAACTGACCTGAGGGTTGACACTGCAACATCTTGTCTTCTCTCCTCTTTTCCACAACACTGAGTTGCCCTTGTTGTCTTAGATCCCTTTCCTGTTTTCTTGCTTCTACTTGATTTTACACTTCATCCGTTAAGAATTGAAATATCACCACTACCGTCCACATAGACCCCCATCCCCACAAACCATCCTACAAATTACAAGAGCTCAGGCTACAAACAGAGGCTCATGAGGCAGTGGGTCCCTGGTGCTCCTCACTTCTCCACCATAAAATGACAAACATTTGCATATTGTTTCACAGGCCCACATTTTTTTTCACATCTGTACCTCCTTCGAGTCTTATAACCACCCTCTCTGTAGGAAAGACAAGTCTTACTGTTCCCATTTCAGGGAGGAAGACGCTGAGGCCGCATCCACAGCTCACTCCCAGGGAAGCAATAGAGGACAATCTACTGGCTCGTGGGGTTTTTGGCTTGTCCTGCTTGGCTTCAGAAGAAGCTGCAATCAGAGCCATCAGGGTGTTCCAGAGATGCTGGCAACACTGTGCCTCTGCATTGGTGACAAGACCAAGGAGCCAAGCAGTGTGTTCTCCTTGCAGCCACTTAGCAGCTTGAAATCTTTCCTAAGAAAAACATGCCTCCAGTTCCCACATCAGGATCTTTGTTCATCTCGTCTGACTTTTTCTACACACTTCTATTCTGTACCAATGATCCATAATGAACAACGTAAAGATGGTGGGGGCCCAGGAAGGGGACACGAGTATTGGCATATTACTTGGGGACATGATGGGGAAGGATATTGTAAGGAAAATAATTCAAGAAGAAAGGAAGAGGACTTCCATTCTGCTGGGTGGAATAAATGACT
This sequence comes from Neophocaena asiaeorientalis asiaeorientalis, assembly GCF_003031525.2. Classification (NCBI taxonomy): domain Eukaryota; kingdom Metazoa; phylum Chordata; class Mammalia; order Artiodactyla; family Phocoenidae; genus Neophocaena; species Neophocaena asiaeorientalis. The sequence goes on along the minus strand of NW_020175439.1, from coordinate 2,798,655 downwards.
GAGCAGCGTTCTGTCCAGCTGGGGAAAGGCCAAGACTAATTTAACCTTTGGTCAAATGATTGGGAGTTAGCTGGTTTCCTTTTTCCTCTTACATCACTCCCAGAGATTCAGACAAAAATAACATGGTCCCGATTACATGACATTATGGGCTCTGAAAATACACTAGGGAGGATAGTGTTGAAACCCCTCAGAGACAAATTAATCCTAGCAAGGCAACAGCTGTAAGATTGATACAAACAGAAGAAACAACAGCATATTGGTTCCAGGCTTAAGAGTTGATTTTAATCCAAGCAATTTAAAAAAAAGGGTTAAAAGCACTAATTTGGGAGCGTTTCTGTTACTTTAAAATGGTGTTTTATGAAATACTCATCAGTCCTCCGTGTGTTATAGTCTGCTGTTTGGCACTCTTTTGGATTTAATTCCTAAATTTGATTTTTTAAATCCTTATTGTTTAAAATTGAAATAAATGCAATGAGAAAGAGATGCAGCAGAGCTTCAGCATCCTTCTATTGGGAAGCCAAGGTGTGAGAATCACCACTGTCCTGGGCCCACACTTGACATTCAGAGGTTGGGCACCTGCCCCTCCTCCCTGGGCTGATCGCATCCAGAGTGGATACTTGAACATTTCCTGAAAGCACAGCCTGCAGCCCCAGGAGGACAATCTGCAGAACTTGTATGCACCATTGACACTCAAAAATCAAAATATTTCCTCTCCCCAGGACACAGCAGCCCTCTCCACACCCACCCGCTTTGCAGTTGGGCATTACTTGGAGACCCAATATGAACCCTAGAATGGAAATCTCACAGCTGGAGCTGGAACTCAACGGAAAGGAACACACTTTTAGGACAAGAGGAAATTATCGTATGGCTACAGGCATGGTCTCTGTACTCAGACTGCCTGAATCCATATTCATCTCAGCCCATTGCTACCTGCATGACTATGGACAGGCCCCCTCTATGCCTCAGTGCCCTCATCTGGGAAGTGGAGGCAAGAATAGCATCTATGTCACAGGATGGCTGGGAGAATGAATGATGATGTGGAAGTGCTCAGCGCAGCCTGACAAGTAATAAGAACATAATAATGGAGCTGCTGTCATTGTCAGGACCACAGTCATCTTGGAGGTATTGGCAAACTCTTGGCAAACCAGAAATTGGATGGCAGTTAGTCCCCGTGAAGTAATCTTCAGAACTGGGCTAATTTCTAACCCTTCTAATCACAGAAGCAAAGACTACCAGGACAGCAGGCACAGAAGTAGTAAAAAGAGTCCCACTGCTGAGCGTGGCACGTGAGCTGAAGAGATCTGGGTCTTCTCCTGGGACCAAGGAAAGTGGCGTGGACTCTGCTAGGGTGGGGGATGGGAGCAGTCATTGGGGAAGAGGGAGTGAACTTATCAAAAATAGAAGGCAGAAGTCCCAGTACAACAGGGAATGTTGAAGCATGGGAACTGCTGTTTCCATATTCGCTCACTCACACATCCATCCATCCATCCATCCATCCATCCATCCATTCATCCATTCATTCATTCATTCATCTATTCAACCATCCATCCATCCATTCATTCAACAGATCTCCATTTACTCTGTGCCTGGCAGGCACTGTGCTAAGTTCTGTTCATACAGAATGGTCATTTAATAGAACTATAGCCTGGTGGCAGAGACACATTTGAAACATAATCACACAAATATTTAGTATCCATCCATCCATCCATCCATCCATTCATCCATTCATTCATTCATTCATCTATTCAACCATCCATCCATCCATTCATTCAACAGATCTCCATTTACTCTGTGCCTGGCAGGCACTGTGCTAAGTTCTGTTCATACAGAATGGTCATTTAATAGAACTATAGCCTGGTGGCAGAGACACATTTGAAACATAATCACACAAATATTTAGTTTAAAGTTGTGCAATTTGTATAGTTTATTTCAAAATTAGGGCACTATGATAGGAAATAATGGGGGGCCCACTTTAGGTTGGGGTTCAGGGGTGCCTTATTGATGAGCCAACAGAATGACCCCAGGTGGCTGAAGATTTAAACTTGTGCCTCCTGGTATCAGGTCAGCAGCCTCATCCCACCAACTCTGACCTCCTTGATTTTAGCCTTGTAAGCTACCACCTCTCCTGCCTCTGCAGCAGCACCCCCAAAACCTAGTGCCACCCTGGGAATCAGCATTAAATTAGTACAAGGCCTTCATTCTCTACATGCAGAAACTCAGGCTCTGGCTGCGGTGGGGCTAGCTTCTCCATCACATGGCAGGTTGGGTCTGGAACCAGGACTCCTGAGGCTGGGCTCCCACCTTCCCCCACGTGACTCAGAGTTCACGCCCTAACCCCTATGACCTCTGACTTCTTCCCAAGGAAAGAATGATGGAAGGCAAATGTCTTTTAGAGAAATGTCTCCTAGAGAAATTCCTTTTGGGGAAGCCCCACTGTTGGGGGGAAACTCAGTCCCTTCTTGGAGACCCTTGATCTACTCTGAGGCCCCTCTAGGACCCCACCATTTAAAAATAATAAAAATGAAATGAAGTGAAATGATAAAGTAAAATAAGCTATTACAGGTATATTAAAGCTAGCACCTTCAGAATGATAATCACCACTTCTCAGTTTGCTGTGTTTATATTCTGACTGGCCTGGCTTCCAGGTTGCTGTACCCAAGAGGGAACATATTTCTGAATATTTCTGACTCATCTGTAGACCTTTGGCTAACATAGCGCATAACTAGTAGGTTTTCAACCCAGATCTTTTGATTCCAAGCCCAGCGCTTTTCAACTCCCAACATGCAAGGTTAGTTACAAATTCAGTTTGGGATACATGGAGGCTACAGAAATGGCGAATGTTTCAAATGGCACACGGACCGAGGCAGATGGTCACTAATCTATTCAACAAACATTTGCTGAATGCCAGCAAGTCAGGCCCTGTGGATTTCCTGGTGAATGAGACCAACTCTAGTCCCACCCTCATGGAATGAATAATTTGTCCAGAAAATTCATAACAGTAAACACATAACTACCCAGATGGTGATTAATGACAACACTGCTGAGCGCTGGGTGGGTTTGTACAGGGAGGGCATAATAGAACTCATGATCTGCCCTCCCAAACCAGGTCTTATTTTAGTCCTGTCCATCTGGGAACACAGAACTCCCACCCCCAACGCCTGTGTGAAAGCCAGTAACCAAGGACTCATCCTCATACCCTCTCACTCCCCATTACCAGTCCCACACCATAGCCCCTGGATTGTGCTCCTAAGTATCTTCCAGAATTTTGCACCCCTCTCCATCTTCACTGCCATTGTCTCCACTAGCACTGTTGTCTCTTGCCTTTACCACTGTAGTACCGGGTCTACCCCCAACCCCGGGGCCCCTGCAGTCCATTCTACACAATGCAGCCACGGTGGTCTTCTGAAAGGAAAACCTGATCATGCCACCCTTACCCTCACCTCTATTCATCTACACTTCCACACCGCCACCCCCTTCCCAACACTGAAAATCTCAATGTCTCTTTGCTCTTAAGAGTCAAGACAAACTCCAGAGCATATCCTACAAAGTCCTGATATTCTGTCCTCTTCCCTCTCCCCAAACTCGTACTAAAACAGCCTACACTCTCTGCCTCAGCCACCGCAGCCCTCTTTCAATCCCTAATACGTGCTTTGCTCCTTCCTGATGAACGACCTTTCCATGGGTTGTTCCCTTGCTTGGAATGCTCATACATCTCCCTTGTTGCCCTTCCTGAATGGGTCCAATTTGTCCAGTGATGCATTCCTGGAGCTTATCACAGTGGCACTCTATGCCTTCCAACTTGATTGTCTGCTCCCACAAGACTATGAGCTCCATAAGGGACATGCTTGTCTTGGCTCATCTTTGTATCTCCAACATCTGGTCCAGGGCCTGGTCCAGAGCTAGGAAGTAAGGAATGAATGAATGAATGAACAAACGAACGAACGAGCGAGCGCACTCCCTGAGGAACTTTGAGCTGAGAAGTGAAAGACAATCAGAAGCCATTTAGATAATGGAACTGGGGAGGAAGGAACATTGCAGTCTGAAGGAAAAGCATGCCTGTGGAGAGGAACTGAAATGGACCCTCCCTCATTTTCCAGGGAGAAGCTGTGTGGAGATAGTGCCCTCCATCCTGAAATGCAATCTCAGATAATGTGGGGGTGAAGGTTGAGGTGAGGGGCTTTTTGTAATGAACATAGTTCAGAAAGGAGACAAATACACATATGGCATAAAAAGGCAAGTGTTATTTCACAAGGTCAGAGTCAGGTAAATAAAAAAAAATAGGTTTTCTTCATAGACTAGACTGTCATTCTCAGAAAAAAATTGGTTTCCATAGTGGCATATGCTTGTAGGTGATTCAGGAAGAAACCAGCGATGGGCATCCCCTGGGGAGAACGACCAAAGTGCAGATGAAGCAATCACTGGGACTCTGCCTCTCCAGGCAAGGAGAAGCCTGGGAGGAGGAATGGCCCATTAGCATCTCCCAACGCCTGAGCCAGAGGCACAGTGGTTTCCCCTTGAGAGGGGTAAGTGTTCTGAGGAATGTCTTAGTCAGCTCAGGCTGCTATAACAAAATACCATAGACTGGCTTACACAACAGGTAATTATCTCTCACAGTTCTGGAGGCTAGAAGTCCAAGATCAAGGGGCTGGCAGATTCAGTGTCAGGTGAGGGCCCCCTTCCTGGGTTACAGACAGCCACCCTCTCACTGTGTCTTCATATGGCCTTTTCATGGTGTGTGTGCACATAGAAAAGAAGTTCTGGTGTCTTTTCCTCTTCTTTTAAGGGCACTAATCCCATTATGGGGACCCTACCCTCATCTATATCTAATTACCTCCCAAAGACCCCCACCTCCCCATAGGAGGTTAGGGCTTCAACATATGAATTTTGGGGAGCCACAGATATTCAGTCCACAACAGCTTTGGATTTGGATAGTTCAGAGAGAAGCTCAAAAGTGGGTACAAAGTTGCATAGCAAGGGTGGAGAAATAGGGCCATTGTCTATTCAAAGACTAATGTGAGGCTTTACATCCTCACTTCAGCCCGAGGGACAAGTTAGCCTAAGTCAGAACTCCCTGTTCTTCCACTGGGTACATTTAGGGATGCTCTTTTAAACCTTCAGGAAAACAACTACTAATGACTAATTTGGAGTTATTATGTAGTCTGTCAGTGGGAACAGACATGGTGGTGTTGGAGGTAAGGAGACGGGGGAGCTACTGGGGGTTTTCCAAGGACTTTGTGTTACATCCTGCAATTACTAAAGGGGCAGAGAGTACAGACCAGCAGAGGACCCTGGAAGCCAGGGAGACTATACGGCTCCCTTCTGTTGATATTTCCCTTCCCTCAGCAGGTTCTAAGGGATAATGCCTGTACCACAGAAAGAAGAGACCCTGACATATAGATTACAGATGCTAAAGCCATGTGACAGAAAAGAAATTTGTGCATTCACAGGACTGGAAGAAGGCCAGGGGGTCCAGCAGTGGAGAGGGGGAGAGTTGTAGCATGGAGCTAGAGAGATAGCAGAGACCAATCCCAGCAGATGTTGTAGCCCGGGCTCAATCTCTTGGACTTGATTCGAGGGCAGTGAGAAGCTATAAGCAAGCTACCATGAGAGTAGCATTTTTTTTAGATCATCCGGCTACAGGGTGGACAGTGGATTAGGGGGAGCAAGCACAGCTGCAGGGAGGCCATTGGGAAGCTACCCCAGGTGAGATGGGATGGTGGCCTGAGCCATGGTTACAATTTCCAGGGTGTGGGGATGGATAATAATGGAGGGGGAGGAGGAGGAGTCCAGGTAGACTAGGACAGGGTTTCTGATATGCGCCAACTGGATTGTGGGTGGCACCGTTGCCTGGACTGGGGGACACTGGAGGGGGATCCACACTCTTCAGAAAACCATAGTGAGGCTATTTCCTCAAGAGGGTTCTCGAGCATTCCTGGGGTTGGCGGTTCCCGTAGATCTAGTGACTCCCCTCTGCATAGGAGGATTGTGTGGATTGGGTGCCTGTGGGGCTTTTATTTTGCTTTTTTGCTTTTGAAATGACCGGTTCTCATTTCCTCCTCCGCACACTCTCTGAAGTGGTGTGTTTGGAAATGTTACATGACGGCCTTTCCCCATCTCTCTCATATTTATCTTTGTCTGTGGCCCTCCCTCCCCAACAGGATGGGGGACCACATCGGTTTCAACGACATGAGTTTGCCAAGTACCTGCCTTGGATGTCAGGCAGGGCTGAGTTCTCTGTAACTTCTCAAAAGACAACCAAAGACTTGGGGATGTCCTTGGGTCCTTGTTCCCGAAAAGGTTTAGATCTCTGTAGCTCCCTTTCCTGTGGCCTCAGGCACATTTTTGGGATGGGCCCTCTGGTTAACATAATATAGGGCATGGTAAAAAAATAATAACAAAGGAAGAATACTTAAGAACATTACATAAAACTTGGCTAACGAATGCCAACAAAGTGCCAGCTACCTTGGTTGCAGTTTCTGGACTTGTAGCCAAAGCACTTTATCTTTTGGTGGTTTCAGTTTTTCCACATGCAGGTTCCGCTTCTTTCTTAGGCCTCCCGTTCTACTTCGGCAGCTTGATCTGGGCCCTTCTTCGTCTTCTTTCCTGCCTCCGTTTTTCTGGTCTAGTCCTCCTTGGCTCCCTTGCTGACTCCCGGCCCCTCACATATTTGTTCCCCTCCCCCACCCTCTGCCCCCTCATTCTCCTCCTCTCTCTTTCTCTCCTTGTCACCATTTGTTCTCTATCACCCTCCTTTCTGGCTGGCTGATGTTGGAAACATTTCAGGAATTTTTAATTGAAAATACCATGAGAACTGTTATCACCTCCCTTTCACTACAGAGCGGACCCTCGGCTCAGGGATGATGATGGGTGACTCCCGGGGTGGGTGGGGTTTAATATCTCACCTAGGTTAACTGGGGCAGCCGGGCTGTGCTAACCTAGGCCCCGGGGTGGAATGTGAGAAATGAAATATCGTCTGACAGGAAAGAGGGTGTGTTGAATAGCCAAAAATTCCTATAAAATCTGAAGAGGTGGGAGAGAAGTAAAGGATGAGAAATTAGTGAAAAGGAACCAAACAACCAGAAATTCTCCTGACCACCCCCGCCCCCCGACACACACTCTCCAACTGTCTGCCACAAAATGGCCGTGAGGGTATAGCCAATTAACAATGTTGTGACAGTTTCAGGTGCACAGCAAAGCAATTCAGCCATACATATCTCCAATACAAAGTTAAAAAAAAAGAAATGGCTGTGAGGGTATAGCCAATTAACAATGTTGTGACAGTTTCAGGTGCACAGCAAAGCAATTCAGCCATACATATCTCCAATACAAAGTTAAAAAAAAAGAAATGGCTGTGAGGGAAAGCAGGTACCACCTGGACGTCGGCGAAGGATCAGGAGCCTCCTTCCTGCCTGCCTGGAGGGCTCCCGTGTCCTCCCTCTGTTCTCACAGCTATCCCTGGCCCTGACTCTGCGGCCTGGGTCAGATGAGCTCAGCGTCCTTTGATCTCCTCCTCTGTGAAGTCACCAGCTCCCCCCCAAGGCCTTGTCCCAGGTCCCAGGTCAGCTTTCACATCTGCCAGGGCCTCGGCAACTAGGAGGCTGAGGAAGAAGGCAGCAGTGGGCCGTGGTGGGTGGGAGAGGGGGTGGGGAGGGGCCTGGACATTTTTCCCTAATGTCGGGCCACAACCGAAGGATCCTGTTTTCACCCAGTCATTGTGGACTAGGGAAGGCAGGCAGGGATGCTGGGACACCAGGGAGAGAAGGTGATACTATGGTTCCTTACTTCTCTCCTGCATCATCAGTTGGAGTCAGGGGCAATGGCCCAAGAATCATCGAGTACTGGGACTGGAAGGATCCACAGTGGGCATCTCCTCCGCTGGCCCCCAGCCTGGACCCTGAATTCAGTGCCCAAGCCCTCCCATCCACGTTCAATCAGGGTAGCCCCACTTTTACCTGTTTCCTGTAATGAGGTCCTATGCAAGATTTTGAGAAAAGGATTACACTGCTGAAAAATAAAAGAGGTAAAATTTTGAAATCCACTGATTCAGTACAAGCCTCTCCTGTTTATTTATAAATAAAGCAAGACCCAGAGAAATTGTGTGATGAGCCAGAAAAATACAGTGGTAACTGTATAGCCAGCCCTGCCTTGGGTCTTCTACCCTCAGCTAATTTCCCTTGGGACTGAACAACCTCAAAGGAGGAGGAGCTGGACCGCAGTATGGGTGAGGCTGTGGGAGTAGATTTGCTTCTCTCCATCCTCCCAGACTCATAGCTGCTGTTACTCCGTGTGGGAACTGGGGCCCAGAAGGCCCCTTAGGTTTCCCAAAGGCATAAAGGTATGATATTTCAGTTCTAGAGCAGAGCAGTCTGTGTGAGTTTTGAGATAAAGCATCATGAGTATTTCCCTCTGAACTGCTGGGCCTGATAAAGCCACTCATGCCACCTCACAGACATCTACAGCTACATGGTGAATTAAGAATCCTGGAACTCATTTTAAGAAAAAAAAAAAAGGAAAGAGAAGAAAAGAGGCAAAGGAAGGAAAAGAAAGAGAAAAGATTAAAATACATAAACATGAAAAAAAGAGAAGAAAGAAAAAATAGATTTGCCAAATAGGATATGTGACCCTCTTATTCCTGAAGAATATGGAAAATGGGAGGTAAAGAAGACAGATGCTTTTAACCAGTTCCTACCATATGTCTCAGCTAAATATTGAGCTTTTGGGGGGCATTTTCATCTGATTATTTTCTAAAACAAGACAAAAGCTGAGAAAATGAAAACCCAGGAAGAAGACGTAGAGCTGAAAGCCTGCCATGGAAGGGGATGTCAGGGAAAGCCAGACATCCAGGCAGGTGGATGGCAGCACCCAAGCGATGGGGAAGACTCCACTAGCATGTGACCGGAAACGGTGAATATTCCTCCCAGGACCCCGAACCAGGCAACCCCCTTCCCTCCTCCCAGATGGCCCTCACTCCGCCCAAGCATGGGCATCTCTGCTAGCACATAAGGTTTTCTTTTTTCTCAAATAAAATATCATCACCTGATCTTAGCTAAGTAACTGTGAACTTGTAAAATCTGTTTGTTGTTCCCCAGGGACCCATTGAAGTGGTTTTTCATATGAATTTGTTCATTCAGACACATTGCAATGTTTCTTTAATTGTTTCTCACAGCCCCATTGTGAGGGATAATTGCTCCAGCAGCCTCTCTCAATCCTGTTGCAGATGAGTAAACTGAGTCGCATGAAAGGGGTGACACGAGGGGCAGAAACCACCACGGATCCATCCTCCCCACCCTCAGACACTTGTGGGCATTTTCCAAATCTAGAATCTTGCAGGACTCAAAGATTGCATGTTTCCAGCTAACCCCAGACCAGCAAACAGGCATCTATTTGGTTTGGCCAGAACACAGCATCCTGTTGATAACCATTTAGTAATTTTAGAGCATGTCAGAAGCATCAGTGAAGCTAGTACAATTCAGTCTTAGAAAACTAGAAGTTCAGGAGATGGAAACGAATGAGAACGGGGGTCCTAAGGAGTCTTTAAAGGTAATGCAAAGGTATATGAAAAGCATCTGGGGAAATACGTTTGGGATTTAGTTCTCACTCTTGTAACTAATGAAATATATTGCTCAGGATCCTTCTCTGTCTCCCTTAGGATTTAGTCCTGCATGAGTATACAGGGATGTATTAATTATTAATGAATCAATTAGCAGTAAATAACATTTTATGTTATATATTATATATGTTAATACCATGTATTATATATAACATATAATATGACAGTATATTATATATATTACTATACATTATATATTATATATAATATTGATTCATATAATACTGTGTTAATAAATATATATTTATAATACATAAATATCTATAATATAAATATAACAAATGTATCAATAAATATAATGTATTAATAAATACAATAACATACTAGAATAATATATAATAAATATTAAACAAATAGCTGGTGCGGCATTGTTCCTGGTGCTGTGTGTATGTGTTGGGAATGCAAAGCTGCATGAGCGCCTCAGAGACAGGGTGGGCTGGAGGTGGGAGTCAGACGTGTCTAAGGCAGGAGGAGAGTATGAACCCACCACCACTCTCCCTTAATGGTGATCTGAAGCTCCCCTATGGAGGCTGCTTTGAAATCCTGTGCCAGCAGTATGGTGACATTAAGGGCTGTCAAGGGAGAAGGCATGAAAAGTTTTACAGAATTAGGGAACTGGACAGAGGGACACCTCCCTCCTTCACCTCCACCATTTCTACTCTGCAGTAGGTTGTGACTCTTTCCCTCTTGGTCACAGATGGCCTTAAATACGTTATCTTGTACCCAGTGCTAGGGCAGGGATGGAGAGGGAAAATCACTGCTATCAAGAGTGGAGTGGGTTGGAAAGAGCCCTCACCTGGTTCTGAGAAGCTAGGAGGTAATTGGATATCAGTGAGGAAAGAGTCAGGAATTTCTTGAGGTAGGAAGTCAGGGCAACCTGGGGAGATAGTGGAAGAACATGGTCCTGGAGACCCAGGGACTCTGGGTTCATCCCGTTTCTGCCTCTAACTTACTGTATGTTGTGGGAAAAGTCACCTCTGCCTGGCCTTGGTGTCCTCATTGGTGAGGTGTAACACCCCTTTCCTCAGATAGGGACTAAGGCTCCTTTCTGCCCTTAATTCTGATAGTCTGTCTGGACCCTGGTAAGAAAACTTTAGGAGAGAGTAAAGACACACTGCATAATTCTGGCCCAGAACCATAATATGGGTTTAAAAAAAAAAAAAGGGAACTGACCTGGAAGCAGGAGAAATGGGTTCTGGCCTCACCTTGGACCCTTACTTAGCATGTACTTGGGAAAATCATTTTACCTCTTTGGGTCTCTGTTTCCTCATTGGAAAGAACAGAGTATTGATCTTCAAATTTTTATAGCTATTTATTTTATTTTTTTTTTAGCAAGAGAAATCTTTTACCAATGTCTCATATATGACAGAAAAAAACCCCCAAAACTTTCCTGGTTTAAGCCATAGGAAAGGCTCTTGAGTCTATCCCTCTGACTGGTGAGTTATTTAATTTTTCCTGGGTCTCTATTCCCTCATCTGTAACATGGGAATAAGAATTCCTGCTCTAAGGATCTCACAATTAATCAGGGGGAAAATGAGACAAGATACGTGACAGGGCTTTGCAAACTCTAAAGTGCTATGTAAATGTACAAATTCATATTCAGGCTTGTTGTCCACTCTTTATTATCTGGTCTAGAAGTCAAGTCCTCTCAGAAGCATTCCCAAAGCCCACATGGCTGTAGAAGGAAAAAAGAAGTCCATTTCTCTCCAGCCCAAAGCATGGTATGGGTCTGGTAGCCCTGGAAGCCAGAGGCAGCCCCTGCCAGGTCTGTAGATGGGGCCAGAGCAGCTATCGTTAGGGACACACAGGGATAGAAGCCGGAGCCCCTGCTGCCCACACACTTATTCACACAGGGGTCCATAAACAGCAGAAAAGGAGACCCCTCCATAGGAGGAAGAGGTTTCTCTGCGCTGGGGCAGGTGAGCACACCTTCCAGAAGAAGGTATGGCAGGCAGGATCTGGCTTTAAAATGTTTCCCTGAAACTTTGATGAGCACTTTTGTTTGGGATTCCTGTGTCCTCCGACCCCCATACCCCAGCTGGTTACTCTGGTGATCACCAGCAGCTCAGCCCTGGGAACCAGTTTCTAAAAGAGCTGTGATCTTCCCCCAGCCTCCTCAGGTCAGCCACCTTGCCTTCCTGCTCCAGCCCTCTCTCCTGCCCTCTGGTGCTCACAACACTCCTTGTGCTGCCCGTCACTCATCCTGTGCCTTGGTATTAACCTGGGCTCCAGCCTATGGGGCTCCCAGGTTGGTTTCTAGCAGGAGGAGGTGGGTTTGGCTTAGCTTGCTCTTTGCTGCCCTCACTCTTTTGCTCTTCTTGCTTCAAACAGGCTCCTGCTGGCTTTAATTAAGTCTGTGGAGCCTCCCCCAGGGCTGGCCCTCACAAAATGAGGTGACCCAGCTCACTAGGGCTGCTCCCCAGAGGCCCCTCAGCTCCGGGCTTATCACAACAATTTCTGCTTCACATTTTCCACAGAACATTGCAACCTGAACAGGAAAACATTGCCTGTAAGTGCAGGAGCCAGCCAGGGCACTAGATCCCAAACAGGAAGGCTCTGGATGCTCTTGGTGCCCAAGGGGTTCAGCCTTTGGAGAGATTGCCAGTGAGAGCCATAGCTTTTTAATACCCAGGAAAATGGCTCCTGGGCAGAGCCATAGAGGGCCAAGTCACAGAGTCAGCAGAGCTCTGCAGCCAGGCCACTGCTCTTTCATAGTTCTTTAAGACTGAATCCAGGATGTCCAGCTATGTGGGAGACCCAGTCACCTACTCAGTAGAGTCTATACTTCTACATTTTGGATTCAAGACCCTTAACAACTTTCTCCTCTCTGTTGTTCCAGGGTTATAACCTAACATTCTTACACAGACCCTCAGGTCTTACGAAAGAAAGCTACTGGGGAGTGCAACATAGTGGTTGTATCAGTTAGAACAGGATACTTTATGCTGTAGTAACAAACAGCCCCACCATCTATGGGTTAACATGCAAAAGTTTATATTTCAGATAGTCATGGAAGTTCCGTTGTTTTGTGGTGGATCATGTGGAATACACATAGTCTCCTTAGCTATCATTACAGAAGAAAGATTGAGAAATCGGGTACATGACTGCCACTGTCTCTGCCATGGTTGATATGAACAAGCTTTGGAGTCAGACCTGGATTCAGATCCCAATTTCACCACTCGCTAATTATGGATCTTGGTCAGCTTGACCTCTGAATCTTATTGGTTTTTTCTTTTTCTTTTAAAAATAAGGTATAATATACATACACATATAATAAGTTAACCCTCTTTGGTATACAGTTCTATAAGTTTTGATAAGTAAATACAGTTGGATAACTTCCACCACAATTTAAATATAGAACAGTTCCATCAACCAGTCCCCACAAAACCCTCCATTTCCTGTTGTAGTCAACATCTCCCGCTCCAATTCCTGGCAACCACTGGTCTGTTCCCTGTCCTTATAGTTTGCCTTTGTAAGAATGCCTTATAAATGGAATAATACAATATGTAGCATTTGAGTCTGGCTAAGCTTGATGCATCTGAGATCCATGTTTGTGTGCATTAGTAGCTTATTCCTTTTTATTGCTGAGTAGTGTTCCTATGTATGGGTGTACCACAGTTTGTTTACCCATTCACCAGTTGAAGGACATTTGGTTCCAGTTTTTGCCAATTATATATACAGTGGCTGTAAACATTTGTGTACAGGTTATTGTATGAACATTAGCTATCACTTCACTTGGGTAAATATCTAGGATATTTAAATACCCAGATTACTAGGTAACATAAGTGTATGTTTAACATTAAAAGAAATAGCTGAACTGTTTTTCAAAGTGGCAATACCATTTTGCATTCCTATGAGAAATGTATGAGAATTTCAGGCTTGGTACTTAAGGGGTTTTTTGTTGTTTGTCTTTTTAACATGTGAGTAATTGTATCACATTGTTGTTTTAATTAATATTTCCCAAAGTGATTTATGATGTTGAGCATCTTTTTTTTTTTTTTGCGGTACGTGGGCCTCTCACTGTTGTGGCCTCTCCCGTTGCGGAGCACAGGCTCCGGACGCGCAGGCTCAGCGGCCATGGCTCACGGGCCCAGCCGCTCCGCGGCATGTGGGATCCTCCCAGACTGGGGCACGAACCCATGTCCCCTGCATCGGCAGGCGGACTCTCAACCACTGCGCCACCAGGGAAGCCCGGGCATCTTTTTTAATGTGCTTATTGTCACCTGTATATCTTTGTTAGTGAAGTGTCTGATTAAACCTTTATTTTGTTTCTTTTCTTACTAACTTTTAAGAGTTCTTTATATATGTGGATTCAAGTGCTTTATCAGATATGCAATTTGCAAATATTTTCTCCCAATTCATGACTTGTATTTTCATTCTCCTGACACTGTCTTTCAATGTATCAGTTTTTTTCTTAGGTAAATCGTGCTATTGCTTATGTTTTGAGGAAATTAAAGTTAGCAAAGATTTTCTTCTAAAAGTTTTATAGTTTTAAGTGTTACATTTATGTCTTAATCAATCTTGAGTTAATTTTTTAATCTTTTAAAAGGTATGAGTTTTTAGCTTAGTTTTTTTCCATATGGCTATCTTTTTGGTCCAGTACTATTTGTTGAAAACATTGAATTGCCTTATTTTTTCATGAAATTGCCTTTGTTGAAAACATTAAATTGCCTTTGCACTTTTTTTTTTTTAAGACATTTATTTATTTATTTTTGGCTGCTTTGGGTCTTCGTTGTTGTGCGTGGGCTTTCTCTAGTTGTGGCGAGTGGGGGCTCCTCTTCGTTGCAGTGCACGGGCTTGTCATTGTGGTGGCTTCACTTGTTGCAGAGCACGGGCTCTAGGTGCACGGGCTTCAGTAGTTGTGGCTCATAGGCTCCATAGTTGTGGCTCATGGGCTCTAGAGTACAGTCTCAGTAGTTGTGGCTCACGGGCTCAGTTGTTCCACGGCATGTGGGATCTTCCCAGACCAGGGATCAAACCTGTGTCCCCTGCACTGGCAGGCAGATTCTTAACCACTGCATCACCAGGGAAGTCCCACCTTTGCACTTTTGACAAAAATCAGTTGCTGTAATGTGTGGGTCTATTTATGGTTTCTCTATTCTGTTCCATTGGTCTGTCTATTCTTGCATCAGTATCATACTATATGGATTATTGTATCTTTATGGAAAGTCTTGAAATCAGGTAGTGTGAGTATCCAACTTTGTTCTTCTTTTTAGAAATTGTACCTTAGACTTTCCATAAAAATTTTTAATGAACTTTTTTTGTGAACTAGATTTACACAAAAGTTTTTTTACTGAGATAGATTTTGAGTAGAATTGTATTGAACCTATAGATTTCTCGGTAGTGAATTAACATCTAATCCATGAACATGGTATTTCCATCTCTCCATTTATTTAGATCTTCTTTGATTTCTTTCATCAGTACTTTGTAGTTCTTTTTTTTTGGTATGTTTTATAGCTTTTTTTGCATGTTTGTAATACAAACTTTTACACATATTTTGAAAGATTTATACCTAAATATTTCATGTTTTTTATACTATTGTAAAACTCATTTATTAGCTCTTCTGGCTTTTAAAAAGTTTCTTAGCATTTTCTAAATAAATGATTATGTCATCTTAAAGACAGCTTTATATCTGGATGCGTTTCATTTATTTCCTTGCTTTATTACATCTCCAGGACAATTTGAATGAGGTATTAGAAGCAGATATACGTGCCTTGTTCCTAATCTTAGGGGGAAAGCATTTTTCACCATTAAGATGTTAGCTGTCAGTTTTTCCATAGATGGCCTTCATCAGGTGAAAGAAGTTACCTTCTATTCCTAGTTTCCTGGTAGTTTTTTTTTTAAATCATAAATGGATATTTTATTTTGTCATTTTTTTCATCTTTTGAGATGATCATATCATTTTTCTTTTTTACTCTGTTAATATAGTTAATTACATTGATTTTTGAATTTTAGACCTATCTTGCATTTTTGGAATAAACCTCATTTTTTTCATGATACATTATATTTTTTTTTCTTGGATTTGATCTGTTAAAGTTTTGTTAAGGGTTTTACATCTGTGTTTATGAGTTTAGTCTATAATTTTATAATGTCTTTATCTAGTTTTCACATCAGAAGAATGCTGGTCTAATAGATTAAATTGGAAAATATTCCCTCCTCTTCAATTTTCTTGAAAAACATATATAGAATTTGTATTATTCCATCCTTAAATATTTAGTAGAATTCAGCAATAAATCCATTTGAGACTTGACATATTTGTTTGTTTCTGTGATGGAAAAGTTTATAACTTCAGATTCTGTCTAACATATGTATAGAGATTTTCAAGTTCTGTACTTCTTGAGTGAACTTTAGTTGTTTGTGTTCTTCAAGGAATTTGTCCATTTCATCAGAGTTGTCAAGTGTATTGGTGTGAGTTTGTTCAGTTTATCTTCTTATCCTTTTAATGTCTTTTATACCTGTAGTGATGAGGCCTCCTTCATTCCTATTATTCTTAATTTCTTCATTCCTTATATTGTGTTATAATTTTTAAATTTTAATCAATCTGGGTAAATGTTTATTAATTTCATTGATCTTCTTAAGGAACCAGTTTTTTTTATTGATTTTCTCTATGTTTTTTCTCTTTTCTATTTAATTGATTTCTGCTCTTTATTATTATTTGTTTCCTCTTTTAGCTTCTTAATAGTTTAGGTCATTTGTTTGAGATCGTATTTTCTAATAGTATATGCATTCAGCTTATAATATTAGCATACAATTTGTCCTGTAAGCATTGATTGAGCTATATCCCATGAAGTTTGATATGTTATACTTTCATTGTTATTTGGTTCAAAATGCTTTCCAATTTCTCTTTTAATTTCTTCTTTGATCTGTGGACCTATGTATTATTCAGAAGTTTGTTATTTAGCTTCTAAATATTTGGGAATTTTCCAAATATCTATTTGCTATTTCTCATTAATTTCATTGTGGTCAGTGGATAAACTTTGTATGACTTTAATCCTTTAAAATGTAGTGAAACTTGATTCATGGCCCAGAATATAGTCTATCTTGGTAAATGTTCCACGTGCACTTAGGAAGAATGTATATTCTGCTGTTGTGGGGCTGTTTCAATGACATGTGAGCAAACACCAACTTAAGTTCGGCAAAGTATTAAGTAGTGCAATAACAGAAGAATTTTCCAAACTCTAATTATAAATTATAAATGTCAAGGTCTCTGTTATGATTCAGGAAAAGGACCAGGAATTTTATTCTCAAGAACAACATAAAAGATTTGGAATTGTGGTTATGATAGACTGAGCACTCATAGATATTATTTCATTTATTCCACTTAACAGCCTTTCAGGATAAGGACATCTATCCTGGTTTTAATTATGAAGATATTCAGACTTGTAGAAATTACATAATTTGTCCAAGTTCATAGAAAGTGACAGGTGAAGATTTGAACCTAGAACCTGAAAAGTGATGCTCCTTAGTGCTTCTGGTATGGAAAAAGCCCAGAATATGGAGTCATAAGTCAAGTGTGTCCTTGGGCAAGTCAACCCCTCTCTGATCTGTGTGATGGGAAGGATGTTCTTCCTTACTCTTAGGATAACAGTGGGGCTCAAATAAGATGAGTTATGAGACAGTGCTTTGAAAGCTGTAAAGCTAATCAAATAGTCATCACTATCCTGACAAATAAGACTCTCAGAGAAGGACATATGATGAAGGGAGTGGGACTGGATATGAACAGACAAATAGATTAGAACTCAGTCCTACAAAGGGTGAAGGCTGGGGAAAAACAGTCTCTAGAATCATAAAATAGGAGAATCCACACACTTTATCTTTTGATGCTTGAGAAGGACAATTTCAGGGCAAGTAAGCAACTGTTACTTTATGAATGGATGATAAATGTATGTGACACACTATCCCAGGGTATGGTACATGCCGAAAACATAATTGGGTTCCAAAAATTTGACATTAATTTATAGGTAATAGACATTAGGAGATGCTAAGACTCTTTAATTCACATATCTGAGCTTTCAAGATTGACATCGAGAAGATTCCTCAAAACCGCTTAGTGCTGTCAAAGAAAAACCAGAGCTGGACAGTAATTAAAGTGGTAAAAACAGATTTTATTCAGGACTATTACAATAGGGTATGAGTGACCTCAGACTAGAACCGGGCTCAATTCTGAATATTGCATAGGCAAGTGGGAATTTATAGCCAAGGAACAGGGTGGGAGTCTCTGGATGGAAAATTACTAAGAGGAAATACCAGGGGTAAGGGGGATTCTTACTAAACTGACCTAACAGGATTCTTGCTGAAGATAGGCCAGGGTGGTCAGACACCTGGGGGAGGGTGGAGGATATGGAACCTGATCAGATGTAGAGTGTGAGCGGTTCTGGTTATTGACTTAGCACAGTTCTTAGTGGATTTTACAAGAAAGTGCACAGATGTACCTGGGAGAAGGTTCAGGAGCCTGATTAAAGTTTGGCAAAGCAAAGAAACTTTGTCAGTGCTTCTGTCAGAAAATGGAGTTGGATGGAAAATGCTCTATCTAGTATGGCTGGATGGGGCCTGGGTCAATGCCCCAGGCAGAGCTAATCCAGGAATATAGTACTTGCAGTGGCTGTGTTAACTGTCAGCTTATTTCATAGGACCTCAGGGTAACATTCATGATAGAAATTTTGAGTTTGAATTATGGTCAGAAAAGACGAATAAAGGGTCAGAACATGATGTGCTCCACCACCACCAAGTGGGGATCTGAGCAGGGGCCCCAGTTTCCCTACCCAAAGAATAGGCTGTGATTCTTTGGTCTCATACTATTCTCCTCTCTAGCTACCCACTCCTAAGGCCATCCTGAAGACTTGGTCATCTCCTAGAACTGCTCCACCTCTAAAGTCTCGAACCTGTGTCTCAGTGTCTGACCCCAGCATCCTCACTTCCCAGCCTTCAACTCTTCAACTTGTTCTTGGCATCTGGCTTCCTGATTTCTGCATTTCTCCCCATCATTCGGTCTCTTCCTGGCTCTATTTCTTTCTCCCCTCAGTCAAGATCCTTATTACCAGCAACTTCAACTTCTGTACCTCATCCTTCTACACACCTTCCTGCAAACCTCCAACTCTGGGTTTTCCCAGTCGGCCTGGATTCCCGTTCCTGAACCTGAGCTTCTGAGAGGTGCTAGAAAAAAAAGTCCCATGGCCTTGGCTGGAAGTCACTTCTCATTTATTGCCTTCCCCTCTGCTCTGCAAAACTTCTCATCCCCTAGTAATGCTCTTTCCCACTCCCACAGTGGCCACTAAAAATTCCTACTGCCTTCCTCAAACTTCATACTAAGCCCTGTCCCTCTCGCTCAGCAGGTGACTTTGACCCCTGCTGTCAGGTAGTCTGTCTGTACTTCCACCTAGGATCTCTATGCATCCACCACCACCTTCACCTCTTTCCCTTTGTCTCAGAGGAGGCAGTGTTCTTCTGACATTCAAGGTTAATTTCTCCACTTGAGTTGTGTACCACACATCCTCCTATCTTCTCCAGGTTCTTGCTTTATTATTTTCTCTTTTTAAAATTTCCTCCTATTTATTCAACCTCACCCTCTTCACTGTCACCACCTTCTTACCCCATCAACACAGACAGGTATCTTCTATCTTAAAATTAAATAAAGAGCCTCTCTTGGTTCTTGGACATCTTTTCACCACAGCGGGAATTTGCATCCCTTCACAACTAATATTTTGGAACTTGTTCCCTACACTCTCTGTTTCTGCAGTTTAACCTTCCATCCGCTTTTCAATACCTTGATGAGGTAGAAAGAGAATTGTTCTGAGAACCACATGACCTGGTTTGTGGTTTCAATCATGCTGATCCAAAATAGTGGGACCTCAAGAAGTCATTTAAAGATCTGGTATTCAGCTTCTTCATCCATGAAATAAATCATTTACTTTGTACTAGGCACTGATCTAAGGGCTTCACACGTATTAATTAACTTAATCCCTCCAACAACACTATGTGGAAGGCACTATTATTATTCTCATCTTACTCTGAAGCATAGAGAGGTTGAATAGCTTGCCCAAGTTCACACGGCTGGTAGGTACAGAAACATTTGAAATCCATGAACCTGGCCTCAGTATCCATGCTCCTAACCTCTCTCCTGGATGGCCGTGCTAAGGTTCTTTTTAATTACACCACTAAGAATTGGAATAATGACTCTAAGAAAAGAGCTCTGGGAACAAGTCCTTCAAGGTGACAAAATGTTTCCCTCCACAAGTGACAAGCACCTCTTTTCTTCACAATTCTAGACTGAGTCCCAGGAAGCCACCACCTTTTGGAAAGCAGCCAGTTGTCCTTCTCTTGCTCTTCTCCTGAAGTTCACCCTTCCAGGTATAAAGCTCCAGAGAAGGCAGTGTTGTTCTTGAAGCTCTGCTCTCTCTCAGCAAGTCTCTCTTCTCAGCTAAACAGAGACTCTTAGTCTCTCCGAAGAAGTTCCTAGAAGTCAGTGGATGTAATGAAGTAAAGAGAACTTGGGCTAAGTCATCAGTGATCTGTGAGTCCTAACCAGAGAGGTTCAGTGATACAGACCAACCATGTTAATCCCCCAGTCTCAGTGCAATAAAAGTAATGTACTTGCCCTTTCTGTCACATAGGGCAAAAGAGAATAGGCAGAAGGGCATGAAGGAAGGATATAAGTCAGGGTTTGTTCTTCATAAAGCTCTCCCTTCTCTCTTACTTCTAAGTAGAAAACATTTTGGAAATAGAATGGTTCAACCTTGAAACAGACGACCAACAGAGATTGCGGAATATTTCAAAACAAAGTATGCAGTCTTTAATGGTGAGGCAGTGTTGTCTGAAGGCAGCAGGATTAACTGGATGACCTTTAGAGGTCCGTTCCAGCATGCAGCCCCTCTGAACTCCCAGGAACAGGGACTGGGGAATGGGGACACAGTGTGAGGGAAACGTTGTTCGCACCTGTCCCGTCTGGGGCCCAACTGGTAAAAGGTGAGAACACACTGGAGAAGTCAGGAAATGGCTTGAAGTTTTCTCATTTTCCATCCGTTCTGTATTCTGGCTCCATGTGCCAGGGGTGCAGCAGCTCAGATTTCATAAACAGGGTCTGAGGGGGCAGGAAGCTCATGCCGTGTGAGCTGTTTTCTTCCCCGGCTTGCCCACATTTTATGAATCTCTTTCCTCCTTTCCCTTTCTGGTTTTTCGCCCCCTTGCCTCTGGCACTGTAAATCTTGGCAAGCCCTGGAGTTAGGTTTGTTTTGGTTGAATAAACAGTTAAATGAGGTTTTATTTTCTTGTTTCTGCCCTTAATTGGAGGAAGGGGCGTTGCAATGCTCAGCTGGGCCTCTTGGGAAGCCATTACATAATCCTGCCATTCCTCCAGGAAGATTTCGTATAAATAACCCTTATTTACAATAAATCATCAAGATGTTGAGGAATATCAGGTCATTTCATACAAGAAAGGTGAGCAAATTGAAGGGAATGAGCCAGAACCAAATTTGGAGGAGGACACCTCTCTGCATTTGCCCAGCCAGTTCTCTGGAACAGCCACCCTACACTGGCTCCTTTGTCCCTTTTTCTGAACAGAAAAGCTGCCTTTAAAAAGGGTCCCTTTGATATGATTGGTGATTGCTGTGAAGATATGTCCCATGATTTATTTCTTTTAAAATGCTGAAGTGACTTACGAGGTACCTGTGGGTAAATACCTATTTATTAATTATATTTTGTTTTTTAAATCATAATTAAAATAATTTCAGGGTCAACAGTATTTATTAATCAGAGACTCCAAGGGCTAGGGATACATTCAGGGATGATCCCATCCACTGCTTCCCACCTATGCACTGAGACTGCTATGAGTATACAGATCCTGAGTGGTTTTTTTTCTCTTTGCACATTTTTGGTGATAGAGTAAAACATAATGAAGATGCAGATAAAGGAGGTAGTGTGCGTGTGTGTGTGTACACACACACACACATGCACATTTGTGAGAATGTACCCGATAGTTTCATTGCCTAGGTGACTTACTTACTGTTCAAATGAATAATTCCAGAAACACAGCAGGAACATAGGTGTGATACACAAAATAATGGAGCACACAAAATAATCTGCTTGTCTCTCTCCACCACCATCCTTACTCCCTTGGACTTCATCTGTTGATAAGGAAACCACCCCCAAAAAAGAATAAACTATATATAAATCTCCAATATAGAGATTTTTTTAAAAGGAAAAAAATCTCTCCACAATGCTTGCCAATGTCTAACAACCCACACCACCCAGAGGGTTTACAGCAGAACTAATCTGCTGTAAAGTTCACTCCTTTCAATTTTGTCTTCAGGGGAGAGGCCAAGTAGCCATTTTCCAAATATTTATATTACATTAGATAATGGACTATAGAAGGCCTAAGGGCCAAAGTGAAGAATCTTGAGCCATTGGAAAGTCTAATTCCTGGTTAGGAAATTGCACTTTGAGAGCGTAGGTGCCCTGGTTAAACTCTCCTTCTCAAGGAAATAGGCCAGGGCTAGGGGTTCCAGTTTGAGTTCCACAAACTAATGTGCTGACAAGTTTGTTAGCCTCCATTTCCTTGATAGCAAATATAAGATGAATTAAAGAGAGGAAGAGAGAGAAAGGCTAGACTTGCCTATCTTTAAAGACCCCCTCCTCCTCTAATGTTCTAGGGTTTCAGAAAATGTTCAAGGGCTAGGGATCTTGTCATTTTGTATGGAAGAAACAGTGAAAGCAATCGATTGCTATTGGTCAAATCTTCGTGTCTTTTGAGAGCATTTAAAGAATTGTCTCATCTCTTTGGCTAAGGAAAGAGACAAATGGCACCCCCTTCACTCTCTATTCCAATGTTAGTCCCATCTATCCCAAAGGGATCCTGCAGAAACCTCTATTAATATCTCCTCAATTGTGTCCAATAATAATGATGGTAATGATAATGATAATGTAATTATCCTAGTTTATTGATGTCAAGTGCATGTTGATTACAAATGGAACAGGAAGTATTTACTTGCCTCCTGCTTCTCCAAGCTGGTTGTGAAATCAGAGCCCAGCTTTAGAGCAAACATGAAGCCTGCACCTTTCATAATTGTAATGGGATCCAGATGTGGCTCCGTCCACAAAGGCAAGTGATGAAAGCAGTAAATGGGTCCCATGCACATATGCTCTGCCCAGGTGGGATCCACTTCCAGCTCCCTCTCTGTGAGCCAATATTGTTCTGCATTTCTTCCAATTAAGTCTGATGATGTAAAAAAATTAAAATGCATTCCCACGCTGATTTGCACAAAGTAGGTGCTTGTTTGTTAATATTTCAGGGATGGCAGAGTGTCTCAAGGAAAGGAATCTGAAAGCCACTGAACATGTGGCACTCTTAGGGTGTTGCTGGATGAGATGGAAATTTCTTGATATAGTGGGAGGCCAACATCATGGTGAGGGAGGAGCCTTTGAAGGGAACCACAGCAGAGTACTAAGGACTGAGCCCCAGGGTTGCTGACATGGACAGAAGCCGAGTGTGAAGAGTTGGAGAGTCAAAGAATACAGTACCCTGGAAGCCAGGAGGTGGGAGTGTCAGGAAGGAAGGTGCTGTGGGCATCAGTGCTCAGAGGTGTCTTTCTTGCTATGGGAAGACCTGCAGCTCCCACTCTCCCATTACATTTAGTTTCTCTGTTTGAAAGGGGTGGGGTGGGCTCTTCTTTTCCTCTTTTATTTTCTTCAGCATTCACCATCCCTTTTTTCTCTCCTATTCCCCACCCAAATTTTAAAGTGTATTTCTGCAATAAAGTTTATTGTTTAAAAAAATATTCATTTTCTCAGTTGAATAGAATAAGAAAGAGTTAACATAGTTTTCTTAAAACCATTCAGTACATTTTTATATTGGGTTTGTTTGGTTTTTTCCATAAGATGGTTCTGATAGTGTTTAGTTGTCTTTAACTTCATTCGAAACAATTTTTTTAGATTGTATTGTGACAGCTGTCATATCAGCTGTGCATTTTTAAAAAAATGTACCAAAATTGGTGAATTTTTGTGTAGCCATTTTAATATTGAAGATGGAAGGGAAAAAAGCAGCATTTTCCGCATATTATACTTTATTATTTCAAGAAAGGTTGAAACACAGAAAAAGAGATTTGTGCAGCATATGGAGAAGGTGCTGTGACTGACTGAACGTGTCAAAAGTGGTGTGCGAAATTTCATGCTGGAGATTTCTTGCTGGACGATGCTCCACAGTTGGGTAGATCAGTTGAAGTTGATAGTGATCAAATTGAGACATTAATTGAGAACAATCAACATTATACCACGCTGGAGGTAGCCAACATACTCAAAATACACAAATCAAGCATTGAAAATCATTTGCACCAGCTTGGTTATGTGAATCGCTTTGATGTTTGGGTTCCACATAAATTAAGCAAAAAAAACCTTCTTGACTGTATTTCCACATGCGATTCTCTACTGAAACGTAACAAAAACGTTCCATTTTTAAAACAAATTGTGATGGACGATGAAAAGCAGATACTGTACAATAATGTGAAATGGAAGAGACCGTGGGGCAAGGGAAATGAACCACCACCACCCACCACACCAAAGGCCGGTCTTCATCCAAAGAAAGGTGATGTTGTGTATATGGTGGGACTGGAAGGGAGTCCTCTATTATGAGCTCCTTCTGGAAAACAAAACGATTAATTCCAACAAGTACTGTTCCCAATTAGACCAACTGAAAGCAGCACTCGATGAAGAGCATCCGGAATTAGTCAACAGAAAATGCATAATCTTCCATCAGGATAACACAAGACCGCATGTTTCTTTGATGACCAGGCAAAAGCTGTTACAGCTTGGCTGGGAAGTTCTCATTCATCCGCCGTATTCACCAGACATTGCACCTTCGGATTTCCATTTATTTCAGTCCTTACAAAATTCTATTAATGGAAAAAATTTCAATTCCCTGGAAGACTGTAAAAGGCACCTGGAACAGTTTCTTTGCTCAAAGAGACAAAAAGTGTTGGGAAGATGGAATTATGAAGTTGCCTGAAAAATGACAGAAGGTAGTGGAACAAAATGGTGAATACACGGTTCAATAAAGTTCTTGGTAAAAATGAAAAACGTGTCTTTTATTTTTGCTTAAAAACCAAAGGAACCTTTTGGCTAACCCTGTAAATGCCCACATTTTCATACAAATGGAGATAAGTGGGCATTCTTAATACAGTATAGAGACAAAACACCCTAAACAAATTAACACATTTAAAGAACCTCTTATCAGTTACAGAGGCCCAGTTCCCAAATAGTTTAAAATAGAAATGGCTTAATTTGAAAACCATACTCTGCTGTGATCTGAATTTTAAAAAATTGTAGTTTTCAGTTTTGCTCTAGTGTTCCAGAGTATTTTAACATTGTATATGTAAATCATATGTGTGTGTTTTTATTCTGTTCTGGAGGCTTATTACAGTATTTACACTATTATCAGGAAATGAAATGATTCATATAATTGAATATTTGAACAAGTGCAGCTGATGTGATGGAGCCAAGTTTTTTTTTAATTTAAAGAAGTATTTTTTTCCTATTACACAAATATACATGTTCACTATACAAAATTTAGAAAATACAGATAAACCGAAAGAAGAAAATGAAAACAAATCCATAATCCCATTCTTCATAAATTACTTATTCTAACATATGTTTATATATTTAGGGTGACATTTTGGAAAGGAGCACTAAAAACTCAGCCCCCAAGACAGTAGGCATAAATGGGGCTGTCCTAGGCTAACCAGCAGAGATGGCCACCCTAGTTGTCAAACATCTACTATGCCCCAAATTGTGTGGGTGCCATGGAGACAGCAGTGAGGAAAAAGACAAAACTCTCTGCTCTGGTGGAGCTTATATTCTAGTGTTAATATTGACCACAGTTAGCATCAGGGTATATATTCTTCTAGTCATATATATGGACATATTTTTCTTTCTTTAAGTAAAAACATAGTGTATTTCATCATTTTAATGAAAATCTTTTAAAGTGTACAATACACCCTCCTGACTTCTTGTATAGAGGACTCTCACTGTCATCATGCACTTTCTAAGGAGGTAATGCTGGAAATAACACTAAACCAGGAGACCTTGCCCCAGGCTCCTGCTCACTCTTCTACTCACCAGCCATGAGACTGTCCTGATCATTTCCCCTCTTCGGTCTCAGTTTCTTCATGTGCAAAATTCAGACAAAATTTAGACATATGTTCTGCTCAGGTGCACCCCGCTTCCAGCTCCCTCTCTGTGAGCCAGTATTGTTCTGCATTTCCTCCAATTAACTCTGATGATGTAAAAAGATTAAAATGCATCCACCATGGCACCAAGGTACCTTGAAATTTTTAAATCTGTGACTACATAGTTCTGTGATTTCCTTCTAATTATGTGGGCCAAATTTTGTTAAGTGGGGAAAATTCTCTGATTTTTCTGACAAAAATAAGAAAGAAAATTTTTTCTGCATTAAGTTGTACTTTATAATGTGATGAATGTAATAATTACTTGATGGACATGTTAATATTTTGCATATATTTCTGTGATAAATATATTAGGGAGCTTTATTTCCCAAAGTGGTTGTCAAATGTGTGAAAGAAAATTTATTTCTTAAATTATTCAATAGTATAACTTCTTAGGTAAAATGATCAACAGTATCAGATTTTGATTCAGCTCCTGAAGTCTGAGGACAAGCAATACTTTTCTCAAAAGTCAGCACAAGATGTTTTTCTGCTTCTGGGAGTATTGAAGAGATCCAGTATCAGCTTTACTTGTGGTGTTTTAATCTAGATGCTAGTAAACGTGTTCCTTTCTTCTGAGTCTTAGCAGACCGAGAATAAAGTTCCACGTTCTGTTCGTCTGTCCATGTTTTTTGCCTGTTACTCATATATTGGCAAAAGTGAAGAGACACTGGATTCTGTAGCATTCAGTAGATTGTAGGTCCATTTGCAACCACATTAAAAGTACTTTGAGGTAAATTCAATGCGCAGATTTACAGTTGTTTAACAATAAACTTTTCCTTTAAATTTAATGAGACAAGTTTACAATGTCTATATAGTTTATAGTACTAAATTAAATCAATTCTAAACCTGTAAGAACCATCAACATAACCATATGCATATATTTCAATATTCCTCAAATTAGCATATACAGTCATAAGCAAAAATAAATTACTTCCTGTAGAACTGTTTTAACTACTCATTTAAAAAAATACTATAATCTGCCTGGTTCTCAACCTCTTATATAATATGTTTAACAGGAGTCCATTCATAGTCTGCCTTTCGTGTAGGAAGGCCTGTAATTCTCCGCTGCGGGACGGGCTGTCAATCCTGACAGGGCCCTGGCAGGAAACTAGAAGAGGGAGGTGGGGAACTAGGCCGTGCAGGCACCATGGAATGTGCAGGAATGAGAGCCTGGTGGCACTGGGTCTTTTGATTTTTAAAGAGAAACCCGAAGCATGAGAATGAGAAAAATTTAACGTCAGCTAATTTTTTAATACATTGTACAATCTTCCCCCGACACCTCACCCCCAAATCTGTGGTCCAGAATCAGCCAGTGGGCTGCCCGGAGATGACAGCTGGGCAGCAGTGTGAGGAGCCTGAGCAGTAGAAATCAACAGAAGTGGAACAGTTGTAATACTGGCTGTGCGGGGAGTCTCAGGCTCATGTGATGGTGCATAGAGAATGAGGGGTTTAAAGGCAGAAGATATTTGCAGTTGCCCCGGATTTAAAGAGAAGGACTCAGCAAGGTAGAGAGAGAAAGAAGTTTGTTTCCTGAGACAGCTGATGCTCAGGCATGAAGACAAGTCAGTGCAATAGGTGCCTCTGTCCTCTGGCTACAGTTTCATTCAATGCAGTGATGTGGGACAAGGGAGCAATTGGGCACTTTTTAGGTTAAGCAGTAGAGGAGGGAGATGATTGATGAATGAGCCTCAAGCTTCAAATGAAAGGACACAGCCTGGAGGCTGTGGGGCTGAGGGACTTCCTGCACGACTCTGAGGTGACTTCTAGAACCAGGTAAGAAAGAAGGGTGGGGCTTCCCTGGTGGCGCGGTGGTTGAGAGTCCGCCTGCCGATGCAGGGGATGGGGGTTCGTGCCGCGGTCCGGGAAGATCCCGCATGCCGCGGAGCGGCTGGGCCCGTGAACCATGGCCGCTGAGCCTGCGTGTCCGGAGCCTGTGCTCCGCAACGGGAGAGGCCACAGCAGTGAGAGGCCCGCGTACCGAAAAATTAAAAAAAAAAAAAGAAAAGAAAGAAGGGTGGAGTTGGTGAGGGTTGCTGCCAAGAAAGGAGGGAATAAACACCAAGAGATCTTTGTAATCATTTGGGGAGCTTTGCAATTTCTCCATGCTTATTACTCCTGTTACCACCGCTCTCCATGTTCTTGTAGTGATTAGATGAAACTCCCATAAAAAGAAAGGCGAGAGCATGCATGTTTATTTTTTTTTGCGGTACGCGGGCCTCTCACTGTTGTGGCCTCTCCCGTTGCGGAGCACAGGCTCCGGACACGCAGGCTCAGCGGCCATTGCTCACGGGCCCAGCCGCTCCACGGCATGTGGGATCTTCCCAGACCGGGGCACGAACCCGTGTCCCCTGCATCGGCAGGTGGACTCTCAACCACTGCGCCACTAGGGAAGCCCCATGCATGTTTATTTTGAGGACCAGCAAAAGGAAGCTGGGAACCATGAGGACTCTAGGTAACTTTCCCTTTGGGATTGGGCAGGGGCACCAGTAAAAAGAGAGGAAAGTGGGCTGAATCTCTGGAGATTTGGGAAGTTTGGGAAAGGGAAGTTTGCCTGAAGAACCAACCTGGGAAGGAGAGCAGAGCCCAGCACTGTGCTGGTTGAAGGCTGGAATGGCCCCCTCCCATCTGGCGCTTCCAGACACAATAGAGAACACCCAGTTAAACTTGAATTTCAAATGAATCGCACAAGAATTTTAGTATAGGTATGTCCCATGCAATATTTGAGACATACTTACACAAAGAAATTATTTGTTGCTTACCTGAAATTCAAACCTAATTGAGTGTCTTGTATTTTTATTAGCTGAATCTGGCAAGCCTGCCTCCATATTTTCTAGCCCTCCAACCTCACTGTACTGCCATGTGATTAGGGGCTGTGTAAGCCCCATGCAGGAGGGAAGGGTGACCCAGAAAGCAGCCAGGTAGATTTGAAATAAACTCCCTACCGAAGGGCTGCGGGCCTAGGGACAAAGTCCCTGCCTGGGTGGAGGAGGTGTCATACTTTGGGTATTGGAGTCAGACACTCGTTCCCCCACCTCCTACTGGCTTTGTGATCCTTAGCAAGTTATACGATATCTCTGAGACTCAGTTTTTTCATCTGTAAAATGGAGGAAATGATACCTCCTACTAGTGTAATGCAAATGTTAAATGAGATAGTGTAGTAACATTCCGAGCAGGGTACCCAGATAAATTGCTTGATATAATGGTAGGGGCAGTTCTTATTACTCTGCTCATGAGGTACATTTCTTTTTTTTTTTTTTTTTTTTTTTTTTTTCGGGACCGGGGCCCCTCCCTGTTGTGGCCTCTCC
>NW_020175439.1:2717527-2769419 GCF_003031525.2 Neophocaena asiaeorientalis asiaeorientalis | reverse complement strand
TTTTGCGGTACGCGGGCCTCTCACTGTTGTGGCCTCTACCGTTGCGGAGCACAGGCTCCGGACGCGCAGGCTCAGCGGCCATGGCTCACGGGCCCAGCCGCTCCGCGGCACGTGGGATCTTCCCGGACCGGGGCACGAACCTGCGTCCCCTGCATCAGCAGGCGGACTCTCAACCGCTGCGCCGCCAGGGAAGCCCGGTACATTTCTTTTAAAGTCACACTCCCATGGGTAATGCCTGGTCAAGAAAACCCAGCCCACTGGACATTCCAAGGCTAATCTTGTTCCCTTGATGTTCCTGGAGATTTATTAGCAGATGTTGGGAGGATGGGATAAGCTCATACTATTCTTCTCAGAAAGCACTGTAACTCAAGATCTGCTTCTCCACTGCCTGGTTGTTGCTCTAAAACAGAGCCAAGCAAACACCCTACTCCTCCCTCCAGGTAGACAAGCGAGAGATTCAAACCATCACTGTGTCAGTGCAGGCACACTCATGGCTAAATCTAACACTAGGCTGGGAGGAGGGTAGGTGGCCTGCTTCCTCCTAACTTTCCTCTAATAAACTCAGATTCCCCAGAATTAAGTGTGTTGGCAAAGAATTTCAAGGCACACAAAGGTGACGCTTGGCATTTGCAAAGAAGAAATTACTTTTAGCTTGTTTTGCTTAAATCTGTTCATCTTTGTCTAAACTGCTGTGTTACAAAAAATATAAAAATTATCAGAGTTTCAGCTACATTTCTTTGGCTCAGATTTTAGTGGGGAAAAATGTGTTTGGAGATGGAAGGCAGTCAGCCGCAGGCAGGGTGATGGGAGTCATCTAAGATGCTTAGACTCTAGTCCTATGTTCCATCTGCAGCATATAAAGTAAATCCAATTGTTGCAACCTTTCTTCCTTTCCCATATATAAGGACAGAATGGCCGGAGTGATCATCAAAAATGCAGAAACAACAGAATTTGATTAATTAATACATTATTTCTCTCTGGAAGGCCATGCCACAGAGTAGTGGTGTTGCAGAAGGTGCCCAACAAGGCCTATTCTTGACTTTGCTCCATGAAATCTTGAGCAAAACCCGATCTCTCAGAGCTCCTTATCATCTATAAAATAAGATTTAAAAAATCCCCATTCTATCTACCACAGTGGTTATGGTGAGGGTCAAATGAGATCATGTATGTGAAATGTTGATGTGCCCTAGAACTCCATCCTCAGCCCCCTTTATCTTGTTCTGTAGTCCGGGCACGTCAGTTGTCACCAATACAATGATGGACAGCTGAATGATTGATTGGCCATATTTCTCACTACCTAACAGGCCTGTAATCTTGGATTTTACAAAGTTATCTTACAGCAAATAAATTGAAAACTGAACCCATTGCATTACCAACACCCCTACCCAGACCTGCTTCACATGCCTGTGATTCTTACAAGGTTCAGTCCAACTGATGGGTCTTGACCAGACCTAGTGCCCACTATGCTTCTGGGTACCTTTCCCACACCAGACTTCTCTAGTCTCCCCAGGAGGAACCTGGACAGTCATTACCTTTAAAATACCCAGAATCCTGTGAAAGTGATACTTGGACTTAGAAGATGGAACTCAAATTCTGCCTCTTGTTTCATGAAAGAAAAAAGGTTCTGTATCTGAGGACAACTAATTAAAAATGGACAGGCTGAGTAAAAACTTCATGGGTCCTCTTACACTAATGTCTTGCATTCCATGTGATAAGGAACAAAGAACTGATGCTAAACATAGAAATCTCTTGGACAATTGAGTTCTGACTGTCTAACTGGGGTGAGCAGAGCCAGCCAGAAAATTATGCTGCTTGAGGAAGAGAAAGTAAAGTGTTTGAGGCAGAGACTCTGTCTGTTAAATTCTCTTTACCTAAAGCAATATCAAGAACACAGTAAGAGGTTGGAAAATATTTTTGAATGAATAAAGGAGAGTAATGTTTTAAAAGAGGATCACTAGGTCCATGAGCAATGTTGCAGATTTGGTTTTCATGAAGGTTGCATTCCGTCCTCCGATTCATAACCGAGCTGGTGGTATTCTCATGCGCTGCATGAATATTTTACCCATTTTGAAAATTACTCTCAAACTCCTACATAAACTCTGAATTCCATTGTTGGACAGTTTTCAAGTTTAAAATTCCCCCACAGTAGGTCATATAGTTTTCATTTCTTAATGTTTATATTCTATGTTTTATGTAGAGTTTGTTCAAAGATAATGGTAAGAGGTTATTCTTTGCCTCCCCAGAAAATAATCAGGATCCAGCAGGCAAACTGAATCTTGGCATTTGTATTGAGACTTAGGAGAGAAATATTTTCCCTAGTGTTATGAATGTTAAATTGTAGAGCAATTTTCTTTATCTGAAGCCCTTGACAAAACATAAACTTTGTTATCATTGGTACAGGCTAACTGGGTATGAATTGTGCCTGAAAAAAAAAAATGCAGGGATAGAGCAGGGAAGGCAAATACATTGCAAACATGATGCTACTACTACTATTCACACCCACAGTAGTCATCACTAATTGATTGCAGCCTTCTTCCTACTAAGTTGAGACAATCCTTTTATTAACACAGTGCTTCAGGTAGCCATAACTAATTGATCACAGAGTGGCATGTGAGATTTATCCTTTTCACACATATTTATTGAGTTCTGGCTATATGCCTGGTACTGGAGATTTGCAGTGAATAAAACAGGCAAAAATGTCTATCCTCTTAGAGCTTAACATTATAGTGAGGGGTAGGAGGGGAGTCAGTAATTAAGATAAGTAAAATATGTGGTTTATTAGATGGTAATAAGTACAGTGGAGAAAATACAGCAGGTAAGGGGGATAGAGAACATTGGGAAGAGAGAGGTTATATTGTTAAATAGGGTAGCCAGAACTGTTTTAGTTATCTTTTTCTGAGTAACAATTTATCCCAGAATTTAATGGCTTAAAGCAACAAACATTTGTTATTTCACCGTTTTTGTGAGTCATGAATTCACTAGCAGCTTAGCTGGGAGGTTCTGGGTTGGAATCTTTAATGAGGTTGCAGTCAAGATGTCAGCTGTGCTGCACTCATCTGAAGGCTTGAATGGACTGAAGAATCCACTTCCAAGATATCTGATAGTCATGGCTATTGGCAGGAGGGTCAGTTATTTGCTGGCTTTGGCAAGAGACCTCAGTTCCTTACCATGTGGGCCTCTCCATAGAACTGCTTGTGTCTCCTCTCAGTGGGGCAACTGGCTTGCCTCAGAGTGAGTGACCCAGGAGCGCAAGATGTAAGCCACAGTGTCTTTTGTAACCTAGCCTTGGAAGCCACATTCTGTCATTTCTGCCGTAACCTAGTGGTTACATGACCCAGTCTTATTCATTGCGGGAGGGGACTAGCCACAGCATGATGCAAGGAGGCAGCCATCACTGGCACCATCCTGGAGCCTGGGTGTCACACCAGGGAAGACTAAAAGGGAAACTTGAAGGAGATGAGAGATTAAATCTGAAGATAACGGGGGGGAGGGGCAGAAACCTCTAGGCGGTAAGAATAACAGATATAAAGACTCTGATGCAGGGACCTGCTTGGTGTAATAAAAAATAGCAAGCAGGCCAGGATGCCTGGAGTGGAAGTTGAAGGGTGTAGGAGATGAGGTCAGAGCCATAACAAAGCCGGATCACGGGAGACCTTGTAGCTATTACAAGAACTTTGGTTTTACCCAATGTTCTAGTTATCTTTGCTGTGTAACAAGCCACCCGAAAACTTAGTATCATAAAATAGTCATTTTATGATGCATGTGTGGGTCAGGAATTTGGACAGGACATAGTGAGGATGGCTTGTCTGTGTTCTGTGATGTTTCCACAGTGTTTATCGCACTTTTGAATCTGGGAAGACTCAAAGGCTCATCTGGCCTTGAAAGTTACTTTTATCACTTTTGCCATAGTCATAAGCCTGTCCAGATTCACGGGAGAGAAAACAAATCTCATTTCTCTAAAGTCATATTATAAGAAGAGCATGTGAGATAGGAAATACAATTGCAGAATAAACTCTCTTTGGAGAATATAATCTGCCACATTCTGTGCAATGAGAGACTTGCATTATTTTGAGCAAAAGAGTATCTGACTCACATTTAAACAGGATCTTTCTGGTTGCTATGTTGAGAACAGACTGAAAAGGGTATGAGACTAATTAATAAGCTATTACAATAATACAGCCAGGAGATGGTGAGGGTTTAAATGAGGGGGTAGGCAGTGGATGTGGTGATGAGTGAGATGGAGAAGGCAGCAGGTGAAATAAGTTTCATTGGGGTTTTTGTTGAGCTTCATACAGGAGCTCACTTTCAGTCATATGAAGTTTGGATTACAGTTAATAGTAGAGCCTTGAGTTCAACCGAGAAAAAAATACGTTGGGGATATAAATGCTGTAGTATAGATATTGAAACATGTAAAATTGAATGAGATCATCAAGAAGAGTGTAGATAGACAGGAGAGGAATTCCAGGAACTGAGCCCAGAGACACACCAATATTGGGATGTCAGGGAGATGAGGAGGTGCTAGCATTAGAGACTGAAGAGGAAAGGCCAGTGAGGTAAGGAAATGTGGTGCCCTGGCAGCTGATGAAGAGAGGTTTTGGGAGCTGGGAGTAAACAACTTGTTAGCTACTGACTCATCAAGGAAGATGAAAACCGAGAATTCCCATTGGATCAATCAACATAGAGATCATTGTTTACTTTAACGGAACAATTTTAGTGGAGTGGTGGGGTGAGTGCCTGATTGGAGGGGATTCAAGAAGGAATGGCAGGAGAGAAATCAGAGATAGCAACTATAGTCATATAGTTTGAGAAATCTGAGGAATTTTGCTGTAAAGGGAAGGAGAGAAGTAGCTAGAGAGGGAAACAGTGTCAGGAGAAGTAGCTATTTGCCATCCAGATTGTCATTCATATTAGAGTGGGAGTAGAGAAAGAGAAGGAGAAATTCTATGGGAGTAGGAACACAGGCTCTGGAATCAAATTTCCTCATTTTGAATCCTGGCTCTACATCTTGCTACTTGTGTAAACTTGGGCAAGGCACTTAACCTATCTGCCTCAGTTTCTTTATCTGCCACATGGAGATTACAATAGTATCTCCTCATAAGGTTGTAAAAAGTTCCTTCCCATAGAGTGTTTGAAACAATACTAGTCATATGGTGGACACTCAAATAAGTGGAAGCTATATTCATGATGAAGATGACAATGATGTGATGGACCAGCCACATTTCCTCAGCTCTCAGTGGCACCTAGAGCACCAGAGGAGAGAATTCTAAAGCACCACTGATATGGAAGATTGCCAACACAGTCATCATTCCCTATGTTGGATGTGGTTGACCTAGAAATGAGCTGGAAACTGAGCCCACTGATGAGCTAGAGAGATGAGGCTGGGTGGCGGGCACTGGCAGCTCTGCTGGTTGATCCACTTAATGCTGAAGACATACATTTATTTACTTATTTACTTATTTAATTTTATTTGGATCAGGCACTGCTTGAGGGACAATAGTTTCATGGCAGAACATTTTGTTTATATCTCCTCATTTCCTGAGGATTCTCCCTGGAACAAGGGATTTGAGTCTCTTCTCTTTTGTCTTAGCTAGTGTAGTGGATGCTCATTGTAAGATTCAAAAACAACTATAAGTTTCATTGGGGTTTTTGTTGAGCTTCATACAGGAGCTCACTTTCAGTCATATGAAGTTTGGATTACAGTTAATAGTAGAGCCTTGAGTTCAACCGAGAAAAAAATACGTTGGGGATATAAATGCTGTAGTATAGATATTGAAACATGTAAAATTGAATGAGATCATCAAGAAGAGTGTAGATAGACAGGAGAGGAATTCCAGGAACTGAGCCCAGAGACACACCGATATTGGGATGTCAGGGAGATGAGGAGGTGCTAGCATTAGAGACTGAAGAGGAAAGGCCAGTGAGGTAAGGAAATGTGGTGCCCTGGCAGCTGATGAAGAGAGGTTTTGGGAGCTGGGAGTAAACAACTTGTTAGCTACTGACTCATCAAGGAAGATGAAAACCGAGAATTCCCATTGGATCAATCAACATAGAGATCATTGTTTACTTTAACGGAACAATTTTAGTGGAGTGGTGGGGTGAGTGCCTGATTGGAGGGGATTCAAGAAGGAATGGCAGGAGAGAAATCAGAGATAGCAACTATAGTCATATAGTTTGAGAAATCTGAGGAATTTTGCTGTAAAGGGAAGGAGAGAAGTAGCTAGAGAGGGAAACAGTGTCAGGAGAAGTAGCTATTTGCCATCCAGATTGTCATTCATATTAGAGTGGGAGTAGAGAAAGAGAAGGAGAAATTCTATGGGAGTAGGAACACAGGCTCTGGAATCAAATTTCCTCATTTTGAATCCTGGCTCTACATCTTGCTACTTGTGTAAACTTGGGCAAGGCACTTAACCTATCTGCCTCAGTTTCTTTATCTGCCACATGGAGATTACAATAGTATCTCCTCATAAGGTTGTAAAAAGTTCCTTCCCATAGAGTGTTTGAAACAATACTAGTCATATGGTGGACACTCAAATAAGTGGAAGCTATATTCATGATGAAGATGACAATGATGTGATGGACCAGCCACATTTCCTCAGCTCTCAGTGGCACCTAGAGCACCAGAGGAGAGAATTCTAAAGCACCACTGATATGGAAGATTGCCAACACAGTCATCATTCCCTATGTTGGATGTGGTTGACCTAGAAATGAGCTGGAAACTGAGCCCACTGATGAGCTAGAGAGATGAGGCTGGGTGGCGGGCACTGGCAGCTCTGCTGGTTGATCCACTTAATGCTGAAGACATACATTTATTTACTTATTTACTTATTTAATTTTATTTGGATCAGGCACTGCTTGAGGGACAATAGTTTCATGGCAGAACATTTTGTTTATATCTCCTCATTTCCTGAGGATTCTCCCTGGAACAAGGGATTTGAGTCTCTTCTCTTTTGTCTTAGCTAGTGTAGTGGATGCTCATTGTAAGATTCAAAAACAACTCTGGGTTTTTTTTTTTTTTAAAAGAAAATCCAGTTACAATTTTATCTGATGGCCCTGAGCAAGTGTGGATTCCGCAAGTGAAAGGGCATTGAGGCAGAGAAAAGTCAATAGTTTCCATCAAAGTCTTAGCTTCCTGAGAGACTTTTAAAATTATTGTTGGATTCCTGCTGAATTCATCTTAGAAAACTTTTCAAATGTTGTAATAGTTATTTTTAAACAAATATCTCTCCCACTTCCATTTCTTAACATGGATTCCTCACTTCAGTGATTACAAACTTAAAAAAAAAAAGACAAAACTTACATTCATTGATTTACTAATAAAAAAAACCACCATATAATTTGTCACCCAAATGGGGACCCTTTTGATAGAAAGAGAACACCTTTAATAATTATACAAAGACAATAGAAGTTAAGTGCGTTTGTCCTGGGTAATCAGAACATATCCATGGGATATCAGAATCATTAGAACTTCCAAATTATACATAGCCAGCTTTCAGGAGGAAGAAGAGCTTCCCATAGAAAGAAATTATATATTGAATTTAACTAAGTTTTAGTTGACTTAGGACCTCAAGATCATTTAAGAAAATCATTTCAGAAATCGCTGAAAAGACCTTTTGTTAATGTTCACAATTCTCCTTTTTCTGAGAATCCTGAACAAGTATTCAGACTTCAGGTGTTTTAGAGGAGTGGGCTAATGTTTACAGGACTGGTCCCCAGGGCCCATGTCCCTCTAAACATGAACAGTATCCTCATTCTGGGCCTGAATTTGCAGCCACCCACAACCACATAGGTACTAACCCAAGGAGGTGAATTACTAGGACCCAGGTGCTCTCCATCAATAGGAAGAATGTGGGTGCTTCGTCTTTGAAGACAATCTTGACCTCAGTGTGTTCACCACTGAGATTGATTTTCTCTCTCTCTGACTTTCAACCTCCTAGACCAGCTGAACAAAGCCTGGCTCAAGATGGGAACCTTTGCAGGGATATACAACTGCATCCTGATCAAAGATGTCTTCCACCTCTTGTCCTTATAATGTCATTTAACTAGTAAAATAGCTCTGCTTCTGTACAAAGTCTAATTGGGAATGCCTACTCCATCATGATGCCATTGTGATTGGACCTGGCCGCTTCTAAGCCTGGCCTAGGCTGTCTTGGACCTATAGTTATGGCATTTCCTTTTAGGCTAAAGCAGAGAAAGATGGTTTGAGAGCTCAGAGGCAGAGACACCCACATGAAATCGGGCAGAGTATTCATAATATTACATTGACGAGTTGCAAGACAATTAAGGTTATCCACTGATGCCTGGATTTCACTGGACACTATTAATTACTCATTCCCCACATCTTTGCTGTGACATTTCCACATAGTTGAGATCCTCTGAAAGGAAAGGAAACAGATTTACCTGGTATGGCTTCAACATTTCAACCGCTGAAATTCTCTTCAAATCTTTGCATATTCCAGCCTACCTGGATCTAACCTATCCAGAAAATCATCTAAAGCAGTGCTCTTCAAAGTGTTATGGTCCCTCTATATCAAAATTTCTTGGGCTACTTGTTTTACAAAAGCAATTTCCAAGATCCTACGGAATCGATCTTTGGCACTGGTGCTCAGCAGTACATTTCACACAAGCTCTTTAAATGATTCTTACACACATTAACGTTGAGCAACCACTAATCTAGAGCTAGAGCCGTGGTCCTCAACCTTGGCTGCACGTTAGAGTCACTGGGAGAACTTCAAAACTCCCAAATGCCCGAGGCCACTCCCCTGCCCAATCAAATCAAAATGTCTGGGGGTGAAATCCGCCTTTTGCAAGTTTCCCAGGTGATTCCAATGTACAACCAAGACTGAGAACCACTCCAGTAGATCCATCATTCTCAGAAGATGGCAAGGCTCCCCTGTCAAAGGGGATCATACCTAGGAATTTAACTGCATTTGAGACCAACCGTCCTGTATGACTGTGGCAACTGAGGGTTGTCTAGGCCAGTGTTACTCAACAATGCAGACCACTGTCAGTTCATGAACTGTTTCATTGCTGGCCCGCAAGGAGCTTGTACAGTCATGTGAAACAATTATTAAAATTTTTTGTAGCAAGAATTTCCTTATGGAGTAAACAATGCATTGATAAGTATTGTAATGCAAGCTTCTTACCTCATCGTGGACAAGTAACCAATAGTTTGTGGACAGACACTTTGAACAGTGTTGGTCCAGGCCAGGTACCCAGGCATGAAGGTACCATCTCAAGGGTCCCCATGACAATGCAGTCCAGCCGCTGACTCCTGGAGCAGCTGAGGCCAACCTGGTAACTCAACCCCGCCAGGGAAAGTGGGCTGCATTCTCAGAATGCTGATGCACTGTCCAGAAGGACAGTGTGCTGAGCACAAAGAAAGGCTCAGCTGAGATCTTTCAGGAAGCCCAAACACAAGGCGACAGCCTTGCTGAAAGTGTTCTGTTGTGAACCAGGTACCTCCTCATCACCCAAAATAGACAGCAGAGAGTGGGCAAAATGCCTGACCAAGGGCCAGAAGACCCCATGGGTGGTTTCAAGGCCTCAGAGCACAGAAAGAAAGTCCGAGTCATGGCTCTTTCAGTGCAAGAGACAGACTATCGACCCAATCCTACTTAATACAGAAAGAAAATCGATTAGCTCATGTCAGGCTCTTCCCACTTAGTGGCAAGTCTGGTCACCAGCAGCATCAGGCTGACACTCTCCCAACCTAGCAGTGGCAACAGGGTAACAACCATGCCTCCTATATTTCTAGCAAAAGTACTAGAACTAACCCTTATTGAACCCAACTGGGTCACGTTTGCATCTCTAAATCAATCATTGTGACTTCAGTTGGACATATCTAAGTCATGTGGCCATCACTGGATATGGGAGGTGTGGTAAGTCTCACCTGAACCATATGGGTTGGGAGTGAATGACAGGTGAATCCATCAAAGAAAAATTGATGAGCTCCTAGCAATAGAAGGGGGAATGGATGCTGGGCAGGTAAAGAAAACAGGTTTCCCCTATAAAAGCTCAGAATCACCAGCTGTGTATGCTGCAGAGAGGCCTGAGCCCACATGCTGGCACCAACGTGCCTCCGCCCTAGCCAGCCTCACCAGTTTGTAGAGATGTGGAGACACTCAGGTCAGTGACCTACCCAAGGAATTACGGCACACACTTCTGTCCCCCATTTGCTTTGGGGATGTCATCAAGATAGACTTTTTTAGGGATTTATGCTTCTTGTTGCTCCTCTTATTCCAAGCACAATAATCTATTTTCATTTATTCACTCATCCATTCATGAATTCATCAGACAAACATTAAACTGAGTGCTGATGGCGTGATGGTTGAAGATACACAGATAAATAAGGCATATACTACCTACCCTCTTCCAATACTTGTTGCCGTAGTAATTCCCCATAGATGCAATTTCCTTTTCTGAGTTCCTTTCTCCTTCAGTCCTGGAGCAGAAACTCGGGGGGGGAAACAGAAAGCTGCATAGGGTGTCTCTATAATAAGAATGAGAAAAATTCTGTCACTAGATTCTCTTCAGCCAAAAATAAGATAATCTGCCTCTGTTTTCTTAAAGAAAATCCCTCTCCACAGGCTTTCCAGGGAAATCTAACCTGGGTCTGGATAGGATGATTCCTTCTCAGGACTACTTAGCCAAGCATGACTTTATAACTGCTTCCTAAAAGAAATTTCAAAAATTGCATGAAAAAGATCCAGATTCTTAGACAAAACATGGCATTTTAAATTGTAGACCCCTGGAAGATCTGAGGACAAAGATTCTATTTACAACCTCCTCCAAATTTCTGTATTTGACTTGAGATGCCACAAATCTAGCAGTGGAATCCCTTAAGGAGCAGAGATTGGAGACTGTAACGTGGGGGGTGGCCCCACCTCTACCTCTGCCATGGAGGGAAGCAGGAGCGGAGGGATGGAAAGTGAGGCTGCGCTGGCTGCTGCAGAAACTGGGGGAGGCACTGCTAGGACCAGAAACCTCCGCTCCTTTCAGTTTACGAATTTGGCTGCAGGTAGGGAACTACACTGGAAGAGGGGTCCCTGGGAATTCTGGGGGAGTGAGTGCCTCCAGTCCCACGGTGATCTCGCTGAAATCACTTTGATCAAAGCCAGTGCCCCAAGTGCTTTTCACTTTCAGAGAGTCCCATTGTGTGTTAAGTCCTAAAATGCCCTTATTACCAGCCTCCAGCATAAACTTCCTCCGTGCGAGTCATGTGGCAGGTACATGTCTGCATCCACCCCAGCATCTCACACCAAGGTTGCCCCAAGTTAGGTACCCAGGAATTGCGGGTGGGATAAATGAGTGAATGCATGAATTTAGTTTAGCATATGGTAATTCACAAAGCAATGTGAGTTACTTCACAGCTTGCCTGCTCACTTTGGCTGTATATTTGGGGGTTCTTGTCACATCTGCCTACCCTCCAGACTTCTCAAAAAGCAAGAATGTGATGCCAGAAGGCTAGGACGCAACCTGGGGTGAGATGTGCTGTAACTCACAGATGGCAGCAGTGATTCAATCAGAATGTGCACAAGGCGAGAAGTGGAAACCCCAGCATGGGGCACTTGGCACTACTAAGGAGGAGCCCCCTCAGTTAGGTGGATACCAGTTACAGGCAGCTGCGGAAGAAACATTCCCTGGACTCTAGGGAGGGTGGTTTTGTAAAGGCTGTATATGGGGGGGTGGGAGGGTGGAGAAGGGTGTGCAGATGTGAGGGAAAACCAGAGAGAGAATTACTGTAAAAAAAAAAAAATCTTTAAGTAACAAAATCAGCAGCTGGACCAGATTAGCTGTTCCCTTCTCTTTCCTATTTTTGGACTTGGGAAGAAAATGTGCAAAATAATTCCTGTTTTGGAGAAAAGTAGAGAAGGAGGCCAGTTTGGGGGTTGGGGAAGGGAGCACAGGCTATGGGGCTGTGGACCAGGTCAGAGAAGCAGAGGGAATTGAGGGGCTGCACAGATTGGTGACTCTACTGCTTCTGGGGGCATGGGGACACCAACGCTGCTCTCTCTTCCTCCCCAGGGAACGAGGGAGACTAGGCCTCTGCTCAGTGATGGAGCAAAACCTTTGGGACAAATGTCAAATGTGTGGTTTTCACAGGATGACTGCTGACGCCAGGCATAGACCTGATGGCCAGAAAGACACCTCAGGGCCACAGCAGAGGTGCAGGGACAGGAGGCAGACTCATGGATCTTTCTGCTGTCCCTAGTCTCCTTTCTGCTGTTAAGTGCACAATGTTTTCCTGCATTGATCTTGACTCTTGTTAAAATCTCTCAGTTTCCTGAGTGAGAGACTCAGTATAAGTGACTTGTAAGAAGAGCATGGGCTCTCCCTGCCAGGGATACATCTCTAATGGCAACATTTCAGACATCTATGATGGGACAGATGGGAGAAGCATTTCAGGGGTGACAGAACCTTGAAATTCTCCTACACTTCTGGTGGGAGTTTAGATCGGTACGGACACTTTGGCATCTGTTGATAGTATCGACTAAAACACATATCCTACAACCCAGCAAGTCCACTCCTGCTAAAGAGGAGTAAGTATGTATATGCTCACCAAAAGACACATACCAAAATATTCAGAGCAGCATTCTTTAGCAATAGTCCCAAATTGGAAACTACCCAAATGCCCATTAAACAAGAAGACTTGTCATATAAATAATTCTGGATTCATACACTAAGGATAAATCACCTACAACCACCAGCAACAATATGGCTGAATCTCACAAACGCAGTCATGGGCCAAAGAAGCCAGGCACAAAAAAGCATCCAGATTTCTCAGTCCAATTATATAAGGTCCAAAACAGGTAAAACCTGTAGATGCTGTTAGAAGTTGGGATAATGGCGACCCTGGGAAGAGAGTATTGACTGAAAGGGCTTGCTGGGGAACTGGTAGTGATCTCAGTGCTAATTACATAGGT
The DNA here is from genome assembly GCF_003031525.2 of Neophocaena asiaeorientalis asiaeorientalis. Classification (NCBI taxonomy): domain Eukaryota; kingdom Metazoa; phylum Chordata; class Mammalia; order Artiodactyla; family Phocoenidae; genus Neophocaena; species Neophocaena asiaeorientalis. Next base: position 2,756,496 of record NW_020175439.1, on the reverse strand, counting down.
GTGGGGAGAATGTAAAATTTCAAAGAGCTGTTCACTTACATGTGCACTTTTCTGAATATTTGTTATATTTCAATTTTTAAAAATGTTAAGGCCTCCAGCTCCTTTGCTGTACTATGTGAGTAGCTGGGCTTAAGGCAGGCTCCAGGTAGAAGGTTGTTTCCTATATTGAGCTGAAGCCGACTCGCTACCACTGCACCCCCTTAGCCTGGTTCTGCCCTCGGCAGGTCACAGATTTGTGTAGTCCCCTCGTAACTTCATGTCCTCCTGAGTATTTGTTTCTGGACAAGCATATCCCCTTCCTCAATCCCCCTCAATGGGACAGCGTTTGTATTCTAGAACCTGCCAGATGTAGAAATAACTACCCTCTTTGGGTGAGACCTTAAATTGATCTTATAGGTGGGTCAGAGTTTTTTGTTTGATTTTTATTTTCCCTCATTTCTTACTGGAGACAGTGCTCCAGCTTCCAACCCTCCACTAAAGGTGAGAATACTTTGATCAACCAAGAACACATGAACCCCCCAGCTGTCTCAGCTCCTTAAAACAAAGTCAGGACCCAGAGGGGCTGGTCCAGGACCTACAGCCAAGCTCCAAGGCTGGGCCTGGGAACCAATTTGTGGGCAGGAGTGAGAGGGGTAATTCTGACCCCTTTCAATCCTTTCTGTGGGGCTCACATTGTCGTACCTCATTGAATTAGGCGCTGGTGCCTCTCCACATTCTTTCACTGAAGTGAGCATAATTCCTGCACCAGGAGTAGTTTTCACAGGAATATTATGAACATGGCACAGGAAAAGGCACACAGAGCCCAGTGTGATGACCCTAAGGATGGGTTAGGCCCATCTGCTTCCCAGAGAAAGGAAAAATGATTAATCCTTTAGTGAATGTCAGCGAGGTCTTCAGGCTCAAGAAGGGAATCTGACCAATAGTTTCTTATAATGATTTCCATGTTCACCATCTCGGTTGTCCTCTTTTGATAATCCAAATTGGAATGACTTGATTTCTGACATAATAAGAACAACTGATTTCTCATGGCCCTACTCTGTTTTAGGCTCGGCCACAAAGTCACTTAAAACTTACTTAAGCTGACTTTTTTTTTTTTTTGAAGACAAAACAACTTATTTATACAGAGCTCCACCTAGCAAGAATGAAAATATAGCTCAGGCATGCCAACAATAGGACACTTTTCTAGCCAGATAAGACAATACCCATGAAGAGGAATTGTACTTTGCAGACTCTTTACTGTTGTAGAGTTTGTTACATAACCATCACCAGGAGTAATTTGCAGTGCCCAATGCAACATGAAAATGTGGACTCCCTCATTTAAAAATTTTCATGATTTCAAGATGGTGACAGCAAAGCATTAAACCAAGCCTGGGGCCCTGTGTGACTGCAGAGGTCATGTACAGTCTGTGAAGGGGGCCCTGGGTACAGAAAGACTGCATGGAGGTTGTTCCTTTAAGGTTGGGAACCTGTCAAGAATATTGATAGTTTACACAATATTTGAGAACCTGGTCAATGTGTAAGAAATGAACAAATAACAAAAATAGTAAGAGGATTGAAAGTGAAGAGATAACAGTATCATTATTTGCAGATAATATGAAATTCCTGGGGAAACTAATATAATCAAGAGGAGAATAAAGCTACTAGCGCTAATAAGATAATTCAGCAAGTTGACCAGATACAAGATCAAAATAAGAAGAGTATAATAAACAAGTTGCAGGAATAGGGATGGAGCATGGACTTGTAAGGGGATCTAATCTCTTACAGCTGTTGCCATCTTGTAGTAGGAGTTGGAATGGAGGGAGGGGTCTCGCTCCTTTGCATCCGCCTGCTGAGAGAGGGCTTCAGTGTGATCTTTGGAAAAGGGCTTTGTATCCCCTGGAGTTTAGGGCACTTTACACTGGGTCTACACAGGGCTGATGGATCCCCAGATAAGAAGCTGAGTGTCTTCTGATGCAGGGCCAAGCCAGAGCAGAAGGCTGAGAGGGGAGGACATGGCCCTCCTTTTGGTGCCACAGAAGGCACAGAATGGTGGGGGAAAGGATGCAAAGTGGGATAGGAATGTTTTGCTTGGGGTCATTTAAATAGAGATTCAATAGAGGTCCACCAGGAGGTATTTTACAAAGAAAGTTCTATGTGGAGCAGATCCTGATATGGAGCGGGAGAAATTTGATGCTACTTCAAGTCTGGAGTTTTAAATGTCCTGTTCACAAGTAAGACTGTTGAGTCAGAAATCCAAGACCTAATCTGCAGCTCTGACACTTGTCTGCTCTGTGAATTTGTACAAATCCTTTAAGTTCTACAGGCTAGGGTTTCACCTTCTGTGGGTTTAATATTATTCTCACAACAACATCTACCTCCCAGGAATATGGTGACAAATAATCTGATTACCTCCAGTAATCATGGCATAGGGGTGATGTATGTATGTAATGTATGTAATCATAAAGCATCTTTATTTTTGGTTCCCTTTACTTCTTTAAGTGTATTCTCTGGGACTAGTCCTTCTCTGCTCCTGGATCAAATCTAGGACAAGTCTCTTGAGTTTTGTGGTCCCTCTCAGGTAATAAAAGCAGTCTCAGGGGCTTCCCTGGTGGCGCAGTGGTTGAGAGTCCGCCCGCTGATGCAGGGGACACGGGTTCGTGCCCCAGTTCGGGAAGATCCCACATGCCGCGGAGCGGCTGGGCCCGTGAGCCATGGCCGCTGAGCCTGCGCGTCCGGAGCCTATGCTCCGCAACGGGAGAGGCCACAACAATGAGAGGCCCGTGTACCGCAAAAAAAAAAAAAAGCAGTCTCAGCTCAATAATTCATATTTTTAATCCGGTGAAAAATTAAACTTTACACTTCATCCACAGTTTTGGCTTCTGCACATTCACAGCTTGGGCCTGGAGCCGCGGCTGCTGAATTGGTCCAACGTGCTGAGTTTGAGTTCCTGAGCTGTGATCCTGCCTCCTCAGCCTTGTTAATCAGGGTTTCTGACGCGTCTAGGATCGAAGTGTGGGAGAGAGTGGAAAAAAGTGACAGGAAAGTTCTTACTTGTCTGACACTGGGGGGACCTAGAAGTAGGGCTCTCTAGTCTCAGTGGTTCCTGTGGGGACAACTTTGGGGGTTCTTCAGAGACAGCCCCTCTCCCCTGCCCCCATAACTGGGAAAAGCATCTCAAATTTGTCCATTAAGTATAACATGTGCTGTAAAGTTTTGTATATCACCTTTATTAAATTAAGGCAGCTCTCTCTCTAGGTTCTAAGCAAGTTTTTAAAAAAATCATAAATAGATCAATGCGTTTTCTGGTAGCTTGAGATATCATTAACTTATTGCTTATTCTATTAACAAGGAAAATTACATTCATAAAATTTCTGATGTTAAACCATCCTCACAGGTTTTGGATGAACTACTTAATCATGATGAATTTTTTTATAATTCAGTATCTGATTTGGTAAGCTAAAATTTTGTTTTGATTTTCACATTAATGTTCAGAAATGAAATGAGCCTATAATTTCTTTCTCTTCTATTATTTTTATTTGGTTTAGTAATCAATACTGATCTCATAAAATTAGTGGGACAGATTTTTCTCTGTTTTTGTTTTCTGGTATAATCTATTTAAGATTAGAATTAACTGTTTCTTAAGAGTTTGATAGAACTCACCTGTAGAACCATCTTGGCCTGGATTTCTGGGGAAGAAGAGATAATTAACTCCTGTTTTAATCTCTCTGATTACTAGTCAACTCAAATTCCCTATTCTTTTTCTTGTGCCGATATTGGCATTTTGTGTTTTCTTGGGTACCTACATATTTTAGTAAATTTTAAAATATATGAGCACACAGCTTTTCATAATACCTTTTAAAATAAGTTTTATTGAGCTGTAATTTACGTACCATAATATTCACCCTTTTTAAAAGTGATGATTCAGTGGTTATTTACAGAGTTGTGCCACCATCAACACTATCTAATTTCAGAACATTTTCATCATCCCAGAAAGAAATCCCATGACGTTAAGAATTATCCCCCATTCTCTTCCACCCACCTAGCCCCTGGCAACCATTAATTTACTTTCTGTCTCTATGGATTTTCCTGTTCTAGACATTTCATATAAATGGAATCATACAATATCTGGCCTTTTATGTCTGGCTTCTTTTATTTACCATAATGTTTTCAAGGTTCATCATGCCATAGCATTTATCACTACTTCATTCCCTTATATGGCCACATAAGATTCCATCATATAAATACACCAGATTTTCTTTATCCATTCAGCATTTTATGGGTACTTGGTTTGTTTCCAGTTTTGGCTATTGTGACTAATAGTGCTATGAACATAACTGTTGGTAAACAGTTGGTGTCCTGAGATCCCTGAGTGCATCCTGCTGCCTGATCCATGTGCCCTGTTCCCTGAGATCCACCCCTATAATCACAGAACTAAAGGGTTAATGTCAGGCAAGGCAGGGGCCTCTCAGTTCTCCACTACAGGGCTGTGGTTGGTATGTGTTCTCAATGGAGGAGTCCACACACTGCTGGTTGGTAAGTATTTTAAATATCAGCCTTGGGTCTTTCCATGTAAGATTTCCTTTGAACAAAGGGTTCACCAGTGTCAAAAATTTAGCAAACCATCAATAATACAATTCTTTCATGTTAGATTTGAGGAAACTGAGATCCAGAAGAGTTAAATCATTTATTTAAAATCACGTACATAATTTGTTCAAAATCACACATCTAATGTGTGACAGACTCAAGGCTGGAAGTGATTTCTTCACCCTCAGGCTAACATTCTGCCCACTCCACTAAGAAAGACTATCAGCAAAATCTAACAGTTTCTTTTTTCTGATTTATGCCAAAATTGGGGCACATTAGGTTCCAAGGGGATTTATTTCCCAGAAAGATAGAACGTAAAAAAAGACTAGAAATATTAATAAGTTGTATTAGTGCCAGAAATAGGTAGAGTTTTAAAAAATAAACCAAACATCTCAGCTCCTCTATCACATAGCGCTGACCATCCTTATCCTAAAGAAAGCCCCACAGCTGCATTCTGGGCTGGCCTGTCACATCCTGTGAGAGCCCAGAAAGTCCATCTGAAACAGATGATTTCTACAGTGTTTCTTACGAGTTGGGCTATGGTCTCTCTCCACATCTGTGCACCTCGCTACTGCATCTGCTGAGTTGGAGCCACGGTCTGTGGTCTTGAATATAAGATCCTCTTTGGGCTGCCGCATCTGCTGAAGATTTTGTTTTTATTGTGCTTTTTCATGTGGATGGCCCAGCGCCAGCCATACCCAAGGAAGTGCTGAGGAGCAGAAAGTAGGCAGGGATGCTCTGGGAAAACTGGAGGTGAAAACTGAGAGTCCTGACGGGACGTTGCCGGTGCAGAGCATTTCCTCTGCTCTCTCTGCCATTCACCTTCCTCCCCCTTTCCATGGACATTCTCTTTCCTGGGGTCTCTACCTTCTCCCAGCTGCTGTATTGCCCTAAAAAACGTGAATTCATTCAACCCAAGTGCAAGACTCCTCCCTCCCCCAGCAGGTGGGGCCTCGGAGCTCTAAGCAGGGAGCTGGAGCCGCAGCCCCAAAGCGCCAGGCTGGAGGGTTGCTTCTCTAGCATCACACCTCAATCGCAAGTTTCTGTGAAGGAAGGCGTTTGGGCAGGCGTTGGGTAAAGCCTGAAATTGTGTTTGAGGCAAATAACACAAATCTGCAACAATTCCTTTCTGAACACAGAGGCAGCCTTGAAGGAACTAAGAATTTGGTTAAATAAAATACAGATCTTGCAAGAGGGAAGAGATATGGGGACATATGTATATGTATAACTGATTCACTTTGTTATAAAGCAGAAACTAACACACCATTGTAAAGCAATTATACTCTAATAAAGATGTTAAAAAAATAAAATACAGATCTTCCATTCAATGGAATATTATATAACCAATAGGGATTGCATATTTGAAGAATTATAATGATGTAGGAAAATACGTACACTATAATATCAGGTGAAAAAAGCCAGAATTGTGTAGATACTATGAGCTCTAATGTGTAAAAATAATATGTGTATAATGAAAATTATATATATGTGTATTATATATATCACTCATTACATATGTAATATATATGACATGTATAAGATGAGTGTTTTATATATATACATACATACATACACACATACATACGTACATGCTTGGGGGAAAAAAAACAAGAAGGAAAAATACCAAAATTTTAACACTGAGGTTCTTACTGAGTTATAAGATTATGGCTAATTTTTTGTCCTTATGCCTTTATATTTCCAACTGTTCTATAATGAACATTAATTTCTTTAATTAGAAAGTTATTTTAAAACAATGAAGTTAGAACCAACAGAATATTAGACCAAAGTCACAGTAGAAACATGAATCTAATCTCTTCGTATTCCAAAAAGAGAAAACAGGAACCATGCTAAAGGACTTGGCCTGAGCTTGTTTTGTAACTTAAGCTGTGTCCTGGCTTTTGAGTCAGTGTTTGTCCACCAAGTTGCTGCTTGAATGCCATTTTCTTATAGTGTTCTTAATGATTTTTAAAATCTTAGGTTTACATAGAACCTCTTACAAGGGCTTTCTCATAGTTATTTCATCTGATTATCATAGCACATCTATGATGTTAAGTATTCTGGGTTGAATTGTGTCCCCCATCCTCAAAAATCAAATGTTGAAGTCCTAGCCCCCATTTATCTCAGAATGTGACTTAACTTGGAGATAAGGTCTTTTTTTTTTTTTTTTTTTGCGGTACGTGGGCCTCTCACTGTTATGGCCTCTCCTGTTGTGGAGCACAGGCTCCAGACGCACAGGCTCAGCGGCCATGGCTCACGGGCCCAGCCGCTCCGCGGCATGTGGGATCTTCCCGAACCGGGGCACGAACCCGTGTGCCCTGCATCGGCAGGCGGACTCTCAACCACTGCGCCACCAGGGAAGCCCGGGGATAAGGTCTTTACAGAGGTAGTCAAGTTGAAGCAAAGTCATCAAGGTGGGCCCTAATCCAATATGACTGGTGTCTTTATAAAAACAGGAAATGTAAACACAGAGACACATATAGAGGGGAGACAGTGTAAAGAGACACAGAGCGAAGACTGCCATCTACAAGCCAAGGAGAGGGGACTGAAACAGATCCTTTCCACACAGCCCTCAGAAATAAACCAACCCTGCTAACACACTGATTTTGGACTTCTGGCCTCCAGAACTATGAGACAATAAATTACTGTCACTTAAGCCACCTGGTTTGTGCTATTTTATTACAGCGGCCCTAGCAAACTACTACATTGAATAAGGCCAACTTCAGTCTCATTTTTACTGTGGGGGACTTTGAGACTCACAGATGCTACATGACTCAAAGTCACAAAGTGAGTTTGCAACAGAGCTGAAACCAGACCCAGATTTCTACCTCCTCATCTGGGGCTTTTTCTACCTTGCCAAGATGCCCTTTTCTGGTTCTTAATTTTTTTTAATTAAAATTTTTATTTTGAGATAATTATAGATGCATATACAGTTGTAAGAAATAATACAGACAGATCCCGTCTACCCTTTACCTAATTTCCCCCAATGGTAATGCCTTACAAAACTGTAGTACAGTATTTTAACAAGGATACAGTCAAGATACAGGCAGGCAGTTTCATCATCACAAGGATCCTTCATGTGGCCTTTTATAGCCGTAATCACTTTGCTTCCACTCCCACCTTCTCCTTAACTCCTGACAACCACTAATCTGTTCTCCATTTCTATAATTTGGTTATTTCAAGTATGTTATATGAACAGAATCATACAGTATGTAACCTTTGAGGATTGGCTTTCTTCACTCATCATAATTCTTTGGTGATTCATCCAAGTCTTTGTGTGTATCAATAGTTCATTCCTTTTTATTGCCAAGTAGTATTCTTGGTGTAGATATACCACTTTGTTTAACCATTCACCCATTGAAGGACATCTGTGTTGTTTCCATTTCCTGGCTATTAGAAATAGAGCTGTTATGAACATTTGTATACAAGTTTTTGTGTGAACATATGTTTTCATTTCTATGGGGTAAATGCCAAACAGTGCAATAGTCAGATTGTATGATAGTTGCAAGGTTTGTTTTTCTTTAAGAAACTGCCGAACTCTTTTACAGAGTGGGTATACCATTCTACATTTCTACCATTAATATACGAGTGATCCAGTTTCTCCATATCCTCTCCAGCATTTTGGTGCTGTCACTATTTTTTTTAATATAAATTTTCTTTATTCTAATACAGATTATTTCAATACAGATACTTAGAGTCCTCTTTAACTTGCCTTTACAGAGCAAAATGCTGAATTGATGATCTTGTGATGTTTTAAATCTTTTTTTTTAATTGAAGTATATAGTTGATTCACAGTATCGTGTTAGTTTCAGGTGTAGAGCACAGCGATTCATATATATATAATATTATATATTATATATTTTATTTTTTTAGTATTTTATTTATTTATTTATTTGGCTGCCCTGGGTCTTAGTTGCAGCATGCGGGATCTTCATTGCACATGTGGGATCTTTCAGTTGTAGCATGTGGGCTCTTAGTTGCAGCATGTGAACTCTTAGTTTTTTTTTAGTTGCAGGATGTGGGATCTAGTTCCCTGACCAGGGATCGAACCCGGGCCCCCTGCATTGGGAGCACAGATCCTTAACTACTGGACCATCAGGGAAGTCCCCATATTATATATTTTATATATATTCTTTTTCAGATTCTTTTCCCATATAGGTTATTACAAACTATTGAGTATAGTTCTCTGTGCTATACAGTAGGTCCTTGTTGGCTATCTATTTTATATATAGTAGTGTGTATATGTTAATCCCAACCTCCTAATTTATCCCTGTCCCTACCTCCCTTTCCCCTTTGGTAACCATAGATTTGTTTTCCATGTGAGTTCCCTTTCTGTTTTGGAAATAAGTTCATTTGTATCTTTTTTTGCTTTTAGATTCCACATATAAGCAACATCATATGATATTTATTTTTGCTATTCTGATCGGTGTGTAGTGATATCTGATTATCGCGATTTGCGCATCCCAAGTGGTCAGTGATGTTGAAAATCTTTTTATGTGCTTATTTGCCATCAGTATATCCTCTGTGAAATGTCTTATAATGTCTTTTGTCCATTTTCTAAATGGATTATTTGTTTTTTACTGTTGAGTTTTGAGAGTTCCTTACATATTCTAGATTCTGTTCTTTTATGAGACATGTAGTTTGCAAATATTTCTCTCACTCTGTAGATTGTCTGTTCATCCTCTTTTGGTCCTTCAGAGAGCAAAAGTTTTAAATTTTGATGAAGTTCAGTTTATCAGTTTTTCCTGTTATAGATTGTGCTTTTTGTGTCAAGTCTAAGAATTCCTTGCCTAGCTCTAGATGCCAAAGATGGTCTCCTATGTTCTTTTCTAAAAGTTTTATAGTTTTACATTTTATATCTAAGTCCAAGTTCATGATCCATTTTGAGTTTGTATAAGTTATGAAGTTTAGGTTGAGGATTTTTCCCCCTCGCGGATGTCCAAATGCTCTGACACTTTTTGTTGAAAAGACTATCCTTATTCCATTGAATTGCCTTTTTACCATAGTTGGCATATTTGTTTGTGTCTCTTTCTGGGCCTTATGTTCTGTTTCATTGATCTTTGTGTCTATCCGTCTACCAATACCACGTCTTAATTATTATAACTATATAAGTCTTAACATTGGGTAGGTTGATTCCACTTTTTCTTTTTCAGAATTGTTGTAGCAATTCTATATTCCTTGAAATTTCATATAAATTTTATTTTTTAGCAAAATATAGTTGATTTACAATGTTGTGTTAGTTTTAGGTGTAAAGCAAAATGATTCAGCCATACGTACATATATATCTATTTTTTTCACATTCTTTTCCCTTATAGGTCATTACAAAATATCAAATATAGTTCCCTGTGCTATACAGTAGGTCCTTGTTGGTTATCTGTTTGATATGTAGTAGTGTGTATATGTTAAACCCAAACTCCTAATTTATCCTTCCCTCCCTTTCCCCTTTGGTAATCATAAGTTTGTTTTCTACGTCTATGGGTCTATATCTGTTTTGTATATAAGTTCATTTGTACCTTTTTTTTTTTAGATTCCACATATAAGCAATATCACATGATATTTGTCTTTCTTTGGCGTACTTCCCTTAGTATGATAATGTCTAGGTCCATCCATGTTGCTGCAAATGGCATTATTTCATTCTTTTTTATGGCTGAGTTAATATTCCATTGTATAAATATACCACATCTTCTTTTTTTTTTTTTTCGTGTTACGCAGACCTCTCACTGTTTTGCCTCTCCTGTTGCAGAGCACAGGCTCTGGCTGCGAAGGCTCAGCGGCCATGGCTCACGGACCCAGCCGCTCCGCGGCATATGGGATCTTCCCGAACCGGGGCACGAACTCGTGTCCCCTGCATTGGCAGGCGGACTCTTAACCACTGCGCCACCAGGGAAGCCCCCACATCATCTTTATCTATGCATCTGTTGATGAACATTTGACTTTTAGAATAATATCATCAGGACTTCCCAAGTGGCACAGTGGTTAAGACTCTGCGCTCCCAATGCAGGTGGCCTGGGTTTGATCCCTTGCCAGGGAACTAGATCCCACATGCATGCCGCAACCAAGAGTTTGATGCCACAACTAAGGAACCTGCATGCCACAACTAAGGAGCCGGCTAGCCACAACTAAGGAGCTCGCCCGCCACAACTAAGACCCAGCACAACCAAATGAATAAATAAATATTTTTTAAAAGAGAATAATATCTATATCTACAAAAAAATCGTCCTGACATTTCGATAGGAATTACATTAAGCCTGAATATCAATTTAGGGAGAATTGACATCTTTACTACATTTAGCCGTCTAATCCAGGAACATGGTGTTGTCCCTCCATTTATTTAGATATTCTTTGATATATTTTATTTTTCACTTTTCCAGTGAGGTTTTAGTTATTAGTTAAGTCATGATTCAGAATCCCAGGGTGGAGATCACAGTGTAGCCAGGTCTCACTTCACTACCCTGGGAGAAGGACAGAGAACACGGGAGAGGGAAGTGGAGACAGTTCCAAGCATTGCAGGAAATGTGCCCTGTGGTCATCTTGTGCCCTGTGGTCATCCCAGGCTGACACCCAGAATATGAGATAGAGGGACTTACATACATGGCAGTGCCATTTACATGTTGGAGGCTTCACCCATTTTAGTGGTCACTGCCTTCTCATAGTGGTGGAAGTGCAGTGGTTCTGCCAGCAATTCCTGGTCTGGTTCTGGTTGTTTGACAGTGTGAGATGTGACTCTCATTTTTCTCAACATATTGATTTGCTCAGTGTAGCCAATCTCCCAACCATTGTAGCATCCTCCTTTGCCTGCTGCCTCCATGTACCCTGCTGCATCTTTAGCCACTGAGCATGACACTACCTTCATGCTGCACACCCTCCCCTTGCTTCTCAGATGCTGGTCTTGACAGTGTTTCTGTGAAGGGAAGGACAGAGGATGGGGAAAGGATGGAAAGGTCCTATTATGCTCTTAGACATCAGAGATCTATTAACAGGAAAAAAAAGCAAACAACAAAATTACAAAGTCAGCTTACTGACCTTCTTAGCAGCTTTCTCTGTAAACTTAGAGGAATGATTTGTCCAGAAGATGTAGCTTCGCTCCCAGTTCACACCCTTGTTTTCCAAGATAAAAGTGCTGTCTCTGTGACAGCTAAGTAAGGACTGGTGGCTGAATTTTTGATGTGATTTTTGAGGGAGGAGCCCTTTCCAAGTGGAGTTGACAGCAGACTAAGGCAGGGTGTCGTGTCAGACATAGGAGCAGAAACACTGGGGCTGCAAAACTTAGCCCTGAAAAACACCCTGGAAATATCCAGCCTAGCCATTGCCAACTTCCTGCCCTTGGCAACACACAACAAGGATGGATGACATTTACTTGCTTGACACATGGGGTGTTCCCAGATGCTTTACAGGCTGCTACATGGACAAGATAGGCTATGAGTTATATGCAAATCCCAGCATGCAATTCTGCCCTTTCTCTTCCAGCGGAAGACACTTGTAAGGGTGTCATGTAATGAAGCTAATACTAGTGACCTGGACTAATCCTACATTGTATACATAAGAAACTGAGTCCTAGAGAGCTTAAACAATTTGCCTAAGAGCTCACAGACAGAACTCCAAATTGTTCTCTTTGCGTTCCTCTTTCTAACATTGGTCCAGAAAGCTCCAAATCAGAAATTCTAAAGATGCCTGCTGGATCTTAAGTTCACAGCACAATTGGGCTTTCATATATGTCTGTACTGCTTCTGAAACTGTCAGGGAGAACATCTGCATGTCTATCCTTTAGAGCTTTGTATAGTCACTTTTATTCCAGGATTTAAAGTTTTGGTTTTATATGGATTTAATCAGAAACACCTTATGAAAAATTTGGATTCCAAATTAGACCTTAACATGTAAAACAGTCATGAAAAAAAATATGGCGCATTCTCTGAAAATGATTTTCTCTTTGGAATTTCCAGATTTCTCTTAGATGTTCCTTGGGACATCCATCAAATCCTAAGTTTATACATGCAAAGCACTTCAAAGAGGATCGTTTTTTTTCTTTTTGCCATACCACGTGGCATGTGGGATTTAGTTCCCTGACCAGGGATCAAACTGGCACACCCTGTATTGGAAGCATGGAGTCTTAACCACTGGACTGCCAGGGAAGTCCCCAAAGAGGATCTTATACATAGCATACATGCACATATTAATTGCCCATGAAGTTAGCAGTTATTAGGGGGGCAGTATGGTATGCTGGTTATGAATATGAGTTCTTCAGCCAGACTTTTGGGTTTTTACTTCTTGCTTATTGGTCCCACTTAAATTCTGATCTCACTATTGAGTTGTGGGAACTTGGATAATTACTTAACCTCTCTGTGCCTTGGTTTCCGCCTTTGTGAAATGTCATGCAGTAAGGATATAATAAGTATTAGGTTTCACTATTATACTAGGTATTCATGTTTTCCCTCCCCACCCAGATTGAAGGCTCTCCGGGCAGGTGCCACAGATGAGGGAAGGCTCTTGTAGCCTACAGTGGGTGCATTTCACACAGCACCTACTCAATCAGTATTTCTGGAATGACAGAGTGTGCCATGGAAGCCAACGTGAACTGAGGGGCAGGGCTGCCTCCAAAAAAAACTGGTCTTCAAACCCAGCCTTCTACCCTGAGAACTGTGATGCTCAAAGCCACATATGAAATCTGGGGGCGGGGTGCCTGTGAGCGTTTCCCAAACACTGTGAACTCATTTCAAAAAGAAGTAACCAAATACATCATTGTCTGAGGGAGGCCCCCATTCCATCCAGGGAGAAAGGAGGATGAGTTCTCCTAGAATGGCTTGTAGTGGGGATTCATCTGCCACAGCCTAGTTTCTTACAGAGTCTGAGGAGGCCGCTGCCACCTGCATCTCTGTCCCACCTCCCCTTACCTGTGGGCTAATGCATGAGGAGGCTGGAAACGGAAGAAGCCAGCAACATTTCCCCAACAGATCACTCGTTCACTCCTAGCACTTGGTATGCTCACCTTGGGATCCCTGTTTGGTCCCACTGTGGGGTAGCCAAAAAGCAGGGGTAATGGAGAAGAGAGCTTCCCCCATTTTCCCTACATACCCTCCCCGACTATATGCTTTCTAGTCTCTCCCTCCCTCCCTCTGGAGGTGAATATGACAAGAGTACAGAGAGTAAATAGAGAAAGTCAGAGGATGTGCCTCTGGGGGAGGCTCTTGTTTTGGTGGCTTCCAAGCAAGTGGCCTTCGGACTTTTTAGTCACAGGGCCCTCAGCAGCAAACCCTGCATTTTAGTAAAGGGTTATTTACACAACAGTCCATGGGCTGGGCTGAGTCATGAGCTGCGTATTACCTATGCATGAGGAGGTAGGTTCAAAAATTGAGAGTATGTATTTAGAAACTTTAATAGCATTTCACATTGTAATTTTATTCTTGTTGAATCTAGTAATAAGAAATTAGGACTTATAGCTGACACATTGTGGAAACTGACTGGGAAGAGGCACAAGAGAAGTTTCTGGGATGATGTACATGTTCTGTATCTTGATATTGTTTTGTGTTACACAGTTATATGCATGTCTTAAGACTCTTTGAATGGTACATTTAAGATAAGCACATTTTACTATATGTAAATTTTACCTCAGAAAAACCCCACAAACAAATATTAAAACCTAGTTCATGATATGCATACTGAACTATCTAGGTGTAAAGGTTACTGATGTCTGCAACTTACTTTGAACGTATCAAAACATAATTTGTATTAATGAATGGACAGAGGAATAAATAGATAAGTGAAAAAACAAATATAACAAAATGTCAGTGGTAGGATATAGGTGGTGGGTACACATGGATTCACTGTGCAGTTCTTTAAGCTTTTCTGTATGTTTTCAAATCTCCACAATGTTGGGGAAATACTAAGGCTTGCATTTTGTATGCCTTTATTGGGTTTTTTCTTTTATAATCAATTTTTATTGCATCTTACAAAAGTACCAAAAGGGAAGAAATCAGAGGGGAAATTTTAAAAATCTTTAAACTAATGAAAATGGAAAAACAATGTTTAAAAACTTATGGGATGCCATAAAAGCAGTTCTAAGAGGGAAGTTTATTAGGAATAAACTCCTACGTTAAAAAAAAAGAAAGATTGAAATTAACTAAATTTATACCTCAAGGAACTAGAAGAAAAAGAACAAACTAAGCCCAAAGTTAGTAGAGGAAAAGATATAACAAAGATCAGAACAGAAATAGATGGAACAGAGACTAGAAAAACAATGGGAAACAACAAAACCAAGAGTTAGTTTTTTGAAAAAATAAACAAAATTGACAAAGCAATCCTAAGAAGTACAAGGCTGGAAGGATCACACTTCATGATTTCAAACTATACTACAAAGCTATAGTAATCAAAACAGTATGGTACTGGCATAAAAACAGATACATAGGCCAATGGAATAAAATAGAAAATAGAAAGAAACCCACTCATATACAGTCAACTAATTTTTGACAAGGGTGCCAAGAACATACGATTGGTAAAGGATACTGTCTTCAATAAATGATGTTGGGAAAACTGGATACCCATATGCAAAAAATGAAACTGGACCCCCTTTCATTACACCACTCAAAAAAATTAACTCAAAATGGATTAAAGTCTTAACTATATGTCATAGAAGAAAACATAGGAAAAAAAGCTCCTTGACACTGTCATGGAAATGATTTATGACACCAAAACAAAGGCAAAAAAAGCAAAACAAACAAGTGGGACTACATCAAACTAAAAAGTTTTCACAGCAAAGGAAACAGCAAAATGGAATGAGAGAAAATGTTTGCAAATCATATGTCTGACAAGGAGTTAATATCTAAAATATATAAGAATTCACAAAACTCAGTAGCAAAAAAAAAAAAACCCAATCCAATTTTAAAAATGGGCAGGGGCTTCCCTGGTGGCACAGTGGTTGAGAGTCTGCCTGCTGATGCAGGGGACACGGGTTTGTGCCCCGGTCTGGGAAGATCCCACATGCCGCGGAGCGGCTGGGCCCGTGAGCCATGGCCGCTGAGCCTGCACGTCCAGAGCCTGTGCTCCACAACGGGAGAGGCCACGTTAGCAAGAATGTGAAGAGAACACTTATACTATACACTGTTGGTGGGAACGTATATTGATACAGCCATTATGGAAAACAGTATGGAGGTTTTTAAAAAATTAAAAATAGAACAACCCTATGTTTCAGCAATGCCACTTCTGGGGATATATCCAAAGGAAGGAAAATTCAGTGTATTGAAGAGATATCTGCACTCCCATGTTCATTGCAGCATTAGTCACAATAACCAAGATATGGAAACAACCCAAGTGTCCATCAGTGGATGAATGGATAAAGAAAATGTATACACACGTACATACACACACACACACACACACACACACAGGAATATTATTCAGAAAGAAGAAAATCCTGCCATTTGTGACAACTCGTATGAACCTGGAGGGCATTATGATAAGTAAAATAAGTCAGGCATAGAAAGACAAATACTGTATGGTATGACTTATATGTGGAATCTAAAATAAAATAAAATTTAAAAAGGACTCATAGAAACAGTGAGTAGAATGGTGGTTGCCAGGGGCTAGAGGGTGGAAGAAAGTGGGAGATATTGGTCAAATGATACAAACTTTTAGTTGTAAATTGAATAAGTTCTGAGGGTCTAATGTACAGCATGGTGACTATAGTTAATCATGCTGTATTGTATGCTTACTAAGAGAGTAGATCTTAAGCATTCTTACAAAAAAAAAGGTAACTATGTGAGGTTATGAATGTATTAACTTGTAATCATTTCACGGTATATACATATATTAAATCATCACATTGTACACTTTAAATATATACAATTTTACTTATCAGTTATACCTCAATTAAAAAAAAAAAGCCAACCAATTAGAATGGTTCCAGTCCCAACAGAGGGGCTGGTTGCTCCCACCCAATATTGGTAATAGCAGTTAATGTTGACTGAGCACTCACCGTATGCCCATGACTTTGCTAAACCCTTGACATGAATTATCTCATTCCTCTCTACGGGGCTGTAAGCTGAGCGCTGTTATGATCCCCACTTTATGTATAAGCTCACTGAGGCTCTGAGAGGTGAAGTGACTTGCTCAGTGTCACATAGCTAGTAAACAGTGGCATCTGGGTCCACAGCCCCTGCTGTTAAACATGATCCTGAAACCGTGGATCAACATTAGTTAAATCCATTTCACCTGTAACCTGCCTTCACTAATCAAGCCCATTTCAGTTGTTGCTACAAAAGACTTGCATGTCCTCCAAGGGCATGTAGCCTAAGCAATGTTTGCCCAAGTGGTTTTCCAGAAACACGGAGTCAGCTGTGTCTAGTTTGAACTGAGCCTGGTAAGACAGGATAGGACCACCAGCCCTCCAACTGGGCGTGCGCACAGAGATCTTGTCTGCTCAGTGACCTTTTGATGTCAGTGGCCAAAAACTCTGCCCTCAGATCATGCTGTGTGCCTCCACATGTGAACGAGGCCTGTAGTTTAGTTACACCTGCACAAAACTACAGTTACCACCATCTTTTCCCAGTCACCTTTACCCACACTGCCCATGCCTCAGATCACCCTGCTTCTTAACCCCATAAATAGCCCCCAGCCCCTAGCTTTCTCGGACATGGTTGTGAGATGTGTTCTCCCCATCCCCTCGCTTAGGCTGTCTTGCAAAAAATTTCTTTGCTTTAAACCTTGGTGTCTCAGCATTTTGGCTTGCTGAGTGTTGGGCAAAACTAACCTGGTTAGATTAAGTCCTATCTTGAAGGTCAGTTGAAGGATATCATTTTCAGCACCTTTTCTAACTCAAGATCAGTACTTAGGTCTCACTGGGAAGAGAAGAAAAAGGCAGGAAAGGTTTACGTCTTTACTTTCTGTTCTGAGAAAACTTTGAAATGTTCTGACATCCTTTTTTCAAGTTCACAAAAGCTTTCCTAGTTTCTTCCAAAACGTTCACTCTTTCAGGCAGCAGTAGTCTGTTGATTAGCTGTAGGGATATGTAGGAGATTAGATGTGAAAACTCTGATAGTACTCATACTTCTCGGCTTTCTTCTACCTAAACTAGTTGGGGTTGTTCAAAATTAACTCCAAGGTTCTACTTTTCAAGATTGGCAGCTCTTAAGTAACTTTAGAAAAGAAATTTCACCAAAAAAGCGAGAAACTCTGTGGGCTTTCTATTACAAAACTACATGCAAGGACCTCATTGGTTATAGTAATAAAAACTCGGGAAGCAGGCATTGAAGGAAAATAAATATTGTCTTTCTCACAGACACGCGAAACAATTTTCTTTTCAAACGCTAAGTAATCTAGGTGACATGGGTACCAAATTTCTGCTCCTGAAGAAAGGGATAAATGGAACATTTTTGTCTGAGAAATGACCACAAGGATCAAATTCCCTAGATAACTCCTCCTCTTCTATCTCTTTTGCCTCGAATGCTTTGCCTTTTGAAATGGAAAGTGTGAGTTGAGAAAAGGTCCATTCGAACCAGCCACCCATTGTGATGAAAGACCTCTCTGGGCGCCTCGGGCTACCCCAAGTGAGGCTCACAGCGGCCAGAACTTTGGTTCAGCTTCCCAGTATGTAAACAGCTTTCTCGGAGTTCTGGAGGTGGTGGGGCTCCAGCAGACGAACCCATTATTAACTAAACACGAGAGACTTACAGAGAAACCCAGAGGCCAGTTGATTGCTTTCTACAGGAGAACGGTCTAGTGCGTTACCTGTCACTGGTCCTCGGCTCAGGGTACTCCTTCCTAGTAGGTTAGCCCACTTAGGCGCAGAAGTCGTGTATTAGAGGGTTGCTTGGTAAAGAGGGAGAGTAGCAAAGTGCAGTGTCTTCAGAACTCTTTCCTTGGTTTTGGAACTGTTTGTTCTGATAACAGCCTACCCTGGAATGGCCGTTATTAGACCCACGTGCCTCCACTTACCTCCCACACCTGTGTAGACTTTATTACCTGATCTCAACACTCCTTCCCAGTGAGCCCAGACCTGGTCTCAGAGTCCTACTCTAAACGGCTAACAAAGTTGTGGTTTTATGGGGCTAACAAATAATGGGACTGCTGCATTACACAACCCCAGGAGCCCTACACATGTTAGTTTCTGTGCTGTGCTACGTGGCACCCTTGTAAAAACCCCTTCTTCCCCACCTAAGTTCTGAACCAATTAAGAAATAAGACACAGGAGACAGGTAAACCCCAATCAAAATGCTGTCTTCTAATCAAGATTTTTTGGAAGGTGAGGCTTTTGATTTGTGGGATCTGCTCCCACTCCATCTCTGGATTGGATACTCACCTAGTCACAAGCAGCACTGGAAAACCACAGGCCTTCCCCACAGAAAATTCTGGCCCACTGGGCTTACAGCCTGCCAATGGGACAGAGCAGAATGCACCCTTGTTGCAGATGGCAGATTTGATGGCAGAAACTGAGAAAGGGCTGAGTCATTCTTTTCCAGATTGACCCGTCAGATAAACCTCTCTTCTCCCTGAACCAAGAACCAGGAGTACATCTCCAGTGCAGTGGTCCTCACACTTCAGAGTGTGCATCAGAATCACCTGAAGGGCTTGTTAAACAGATTGCGACACGCGTGCCCCCAATATCTGAATCAGTAGGAAAGGGGTGGGGCTGAACTTTACATTTCTAGAAAGTTCTCAGATGCTGCTGCCTCTGGTTTGGGGGCCACACTTTGAGATCCACTACTGTAATGGAAGCTCCTGTTTGAAATTTTCTTGTACTCGACCATCAACAGTTGAGGGTTAGCTCATAAAACAGTACGTGCAGCATTTCTCAAAGTTATTTGATCATAGAATACCCCTTTAAATTTCTCTCTTCCAGGGAGGGGAGGGGGAGCAGAGCACACCCAAGCGGCATATGTTCCACTGACCACACTTTGGGAAGCATTGGATTGGATGAGAACTTCTTCAGTTGCATTTCAGACCACAAGACTTTCTCATGCTTCCTCAATTCTTTGATGCAATCAGCACAGGTTTAATTCTGAGTCCCAAATGCTGAGATTAGCACTGGGAAACAAATATGAATGATCTGGACTTGAGGAGCTTACACTGTGAGCGGGGAGGGAGCCAGATGGTGTTGATGAGCACTGTACCCCCATAGCAGTTGCACGAGCTCTGGGAACAGAAGGAAAAGCACACTCGGCTGGGCAAGGAGTGGGTGAAGAAGAGCATGAGGAATTCAGACACTTCTTGTAGGAGTAACACCTGAACAGTCTACGTGCTTGGGTAGCAACCTGACCCACATTTTCTAGGCTGAGGGAACAGCATGCCCAAAACTTAACAGGAAGAGAGGGCTTGTGAGGCTGGAGCACTGGTGCTGTGGGATGGTGAGCAAGGTGGCTGGAGGGGTGTAAGCAAGGTCCACATGGTGATGGTCTGAACTGCTATGTGGCACCTCAGCATAGTCACCGGGTATTTTATAAGGTGGATCACTCCCATAGGGACTCACTTCATCCCATTCACATTGGCTTTTACATGGTTTAGCCCCAGAAGTTAAATTCTCTATGATGGGTCAGCAGGCTCCAAAGAGCTGCGTACTGAAGATACCGTCCCTCCTCCTCCTGCTTTTCCCCAGCCTCCAGGGGATGGGCAGGCAGGGATGATTGTCATGGTCTGTGTTCCCTGCTGCATAGAACTAGCTGGAAATGAAGATTCCTCTACATGAAGTAGTGGAATGGTGGGATTGGTGCCCATGGGTGTGATAGACCAGAACACAGGGCATACCCACCCCCTTCCCAGCATGTCCTTTGGGCTGTGCTATGTTGTAGCCAGACATCACGTGACAGCACCTGTGTGTGAGAGGACAGCACTATGGCTCATGCCTAGATACTAGCCAGATGTTGACATGAGCCTGCTCTTTGTCTCCTCACTGACTGGCAGAAGACAAGGGGAAAAGGACAATGAGAAGAAGTTTATAGAACCTGTGGGTTCCCTTTACAGCCTTGACCTCAAAGAGTATCTGATGGGTATGTTTTCACACGTTTTTTTGTTTGTTTGTTTTCCCAACGAGACTTGGGAATTCTGTTTCACAGCACATTTTGCTCATTTTTATTTTTCAAGCCAGATTTAGCAATTACATTTCACAGTACATCAGAGATGTAAGCAGCCCTATTGAACTGCACGCAATCAGCCAGCTCTCTCAGGTTCAAATAATGCAGCTCTCCTTAGAATTCTGTTAGTCCCAGTGGATAGGAAGGGGAGTCTTTTTCTTATTCCTGCATTGTTACTTGAATAAAAATGACACATCCCAAGGTTTGATTCTGGCATCAGTTTGAAAGCTGACCTAACAACAACTTTTGTGAAATACTTGATAGGTTTTATCTTTCTAGAGTCAACTGACCAAATGGGGTTCCTGAAAGCTTGAAATCGGCATCTCTTTCTTTCATATTGTCCATTCAGCACTTTAGGAATAGAAAAAGGAAGGGAAGTACCAGGAGAGACAAGATGAAGTCCCTCACTTTAAATACCCGACACAGCTTTATTACTTCCCATGGTTGTCTCCATAATAACCCTCAGAGACCAGAAGCTTTTAGGGATTCACATTGTGTCATACATCATCCCAAAGGCCATTTTGGTCTCCCAGATGATTGCAGAAAAATGAGTGTATTGATCACTTTCTTCCCTATTTTCAAATCCGTGTAGATGAAAACAAGAAAATGCATTTTTCTAGTTAGGAGTAGATTTATGGTGATATCTCTCTTCCACCAAAGGAAGGGTAATAGTACAAAGACCAGGGATCACGTGGTTAGAGATGGTTATATGACTCCTCAATGGCTCTCAGAGGGTTTATGGTGGCCAGCTTCCCAGACTGTTGCATATCTCAGTCCACATCTGGTGGTAAGACGTTTATTGAGAGTCTGGATTTCGTATTTATAAAGCTTCCATTACCTGTTTTTAACTAGGTGTTAACTTGATAAAGAACTTCAGTGATAGTTAGGATTATCTTTTTCTCACTTTTATGAACTGCTGAAAATGTTTGCAAGAGTCAAAACGTGGAAGATGTGTTCTTTCCTTCCTTTCTTTCCTCTTTAAATTATGGGGCCATGTTTTTGGGATAGCGTCTTTTGTATTTTTTTTTCAATTGTAATGAAATATTTTAACATTTTAAAATCTGCTAGCAGAAAGAGCAAAGGGCTAGCAATGAGATAACAGACCAACACTTCCTTGCTGTACAAATTAAATCCAAGTTCCAGCTCTGTCTGAAACAATTTCTTTTTAAAACATACAATTTAAGCTCTTTGACACTGGTTCTTTATTTGAAAAGTGAGGATAATAAGTCTGCTGTACCTGCCTCACACAATTGAGGATCCAGTGGGATGATTTATGTGAATGCCTCTTGTAAAATGTTGGTTATATTATGGTCTCAACAACCCAGCTGAGTATTACCTATAAATTACTCCCTTTAGGTTCATTCCTGCGATAGGATAGTCACATCCTAATTCTGTCTGATCACATATATTCCCCTGTTGGTCAATATGTCTAACAAATTGCTTGTCTCTCCACTATCTCCATTCATATATTGAATTCTTGTCTGAAGGCTGTGAAATACCAGTTACTCAGTTTTACCGCTAGAGGGAGCAAAGCCTTTTCGTTTCCTTTTTCTCAAGTCGAGAGTTAATTCTGTTGAGTCAGACAGTACTCTCATATTATGGTACCTCCTGAACCAATAAGTAAGTAAGTAGAATCATAAGTAAGTTGATGGTTTGTGGTCTGTGTCTCTTCACAAAATATCTAAGAAAATAATCTCTTAACTAATTACAACTAAAAGAAATTTTTATATCTGTATGTGGGTGTATATATACACATAGAACTATGTAGAAGTAATGACACCCCAATAGCAACAAGCACACCTAGCACCCAGATCTTGGTTTCTAAATACCATTCTCCAATAAAAGAAGGCAAGACTCCTTGCAGAATTGGTTGATTCTGGGGCTAGGGCAGAAAAATACAACGTGAGCTTAAATATTTCGATACCATACAGGGCAAACACAGTTCAGAAAATTATGACTGCATGTCTAAACACTTGAGTCAACTTGAAGGAACTCCTAATAGCCAAAACTGGGCCCATCTGGACCAAATACATAATGTAATCATGGATCCAAGTGATATAAACAATTGAATGGATAAGGGATAAGAAACATCTCTTATTACAGTATAATTCCAAATAATAAAAGAAGGAATAATGGAAATACAACATCACCATTAGGAGAACACCACAGTAGTTATTACTGGCAAGAACCATCAATAATTGCTCAAATCAGTGGGTGAAAGCTTGATAAGAAACAGGATATATCTCAAAGTAACACCCTATATGACACTAATCATAAAGGGAAAAGCTGTAGGTTTTTAATGGAGAAACCTGGATACCACCTTTACCAAGTGATCAAAGTTAATCTTACCAGTTACAGGACATGTCAGTTTTCTTTACCTCCTGGTATGATGCGCTGAGAAGAACCCAATATCACTTCTGTGCTATCTTTGCCAGTATACATAATCTCAGCCTAAATCCTGAGGAATCATAAGACTCATCCAGATTGAAGGACATTGTAAGAAATGACTAGCTAGTAGTCATCAAACTGACATGAAAGACTGAAAAAACTGTTAGACATTGGAGGAGATGAAGACATGAAAACAAACTGCAATGTCAGATCCTGGATTAGACCAGAAAGGAAAAGACATCAGTGGGAAAACTGAAATACAAATGAGGTCTCAGGATTACTTAATAGTTTTGTATTAAACAGTAACTAGTAACTGTTAGTAACTAGTAGTAATTTCCATGTTTTCATCATTGTACTGTGGTTATATAAGATGTCAGTATTAGAGAAAGCTGAGTGAAGGGTATAAGTGAACTCTTATTTCAAAACAAAAAGCTTAAAAACCAAATTGAAATTAAGAACCAGGCAATATTTAAATAGTACTTTCCATATGCTCAGCACTAAGTGCTTTACATATATTATCTCAATATAACCCTTGTCATAACTGTGTGAGAAAGGTGCTATATTATCTTTTTTTTAGATGAGGAAATTGAGGCCAAAAAAAGTTTAAGTCAATTGCCCAAAGTCACATACCTCTATCGTAAACAATAGTAACAACCATGTACTGAGCACCTATTATGAAATTTTGTGTATACAATATTCCATTTTTAATGGTAAAGATAAAATTGAGTCTCAGAGACTTAACGACATGTCAAGATCATACAGCTAGTAAGTAGTAGAGCCAAGATTTAAATGCAGATCTGTGCTCATTAATGCAACAAATATTTACTAAGCACTGCTGTGTGCCAGGTAGTGTGTTGGGTGGTGGAAATGCAGAGACCAAGGCAGATGAAGGACCTGTCCTCAGGGAACCCCCAAGCCTCTGTGCTTCCCACAATTTTAATAATGCAGCTATCATCTTACAGCTCAGATCTGACCCACAACTTCTTAGTACTTAGCCTCCACCCATCCATACATGCTTTGTCCCTGACCTGGCTTTCTAATATTAGGGTTATCCACACGAAACAGTAGACCCACCGTTTATTCCATAAAATACAGCTTGACAGCAGCCATGCAGCACTTCTAAGTGAGGACTCCTGCTTGCAGAACCACAAATGGAAGCTCTTCTAGCTGGATCAAAGCCCTTTACTCCTATTTCAAATAACTGGCTTTGTCACGAGGTGCCTAGCTCATCCCTCCAGTCCACTGCCTCCCATGGACTATGTGCACGTAAAGATTCAAGATGGCTTTCCTGAGCCTTGAGGCTTGCTTGATATTGGCAAATCAGAAAGTGAGAGGAACAAAATCTGGCCATCTGGTGAGAGTCTATTTCTAACCATTCTTTCTGCCTTCTCCCCATCTATGATAAAAATTCCTTCCTGAACACTGAGTTCTGTGAGCAACAAAAGCCACCAGCCTATTTAGGCTTTTCTGAGATTGCTTATTCTAAAACCTCTGGACATGAGTGGATGCAACTCTTGGAACAGTCACTGATATATAATTTTACCCTACAACAGAGATCACACAATCTATAGGTGTTACTTAGCAGTGAAGCATTAGGCACAGGAATATCCAGTCAGAAGTGGGAAGTCCAGTCCATGAATTACAGATCCCTTTATCTTTCCCTTCTTTAGCCCCTCTAGATTCTGTAAGTTTCTACATGTTGCCATCCAAGTGCAGCTCTGGATAGTAGAGTCACCTCTGAAGAACATGGGCTTTAGCAAGCCTGTGTTGTGTGAGGACCCATTCTTTGGCCCAGCCTCCAAAGGTACACTACACTGTAGCATTAATGTTTCTCCTTTAAACTTCTTTTTGCAAGTTCTGATAGCCAGGTCATTCTCTTGGATCCCTGCGTCCAAGCCCTACACTGCACTCAGCAACCTGATTGCCTGCCTTGAGCACCTACCTAGGACTTCCGGGGCTAAAAGTTTTATATGACTCTTCCTCCTTGGGTCTTGCTCATTGACCCTTGGCTCCTTGCTGCCTGACAGTATGTTCTGTCTGTCCTTTGCCCTGCTGCCTATTGTTAGACATAGTTGATACAGGTGCTCCATCTACCTGGCTCTGCAACTTGCTGGGGACTACCCAAGTCAGTTATCCTGATATTGGCCATCTCCTATCACCAATAGATACTTACTCATAGATTTCAAGCTTAAATGACTGAGAATAATGATGGTGTTATGAACAGTAAAGTCAGGAGAAAAAAAGGTGAGGATATGTGTTGGAAATGGTACAACTGTTAAAAGCAAAACAAGGCAATGAGGAATGGAGTTTTAAGTGTGAAGCTTTTTATTGAAGCTGTGAGAATAAATGAATCCAAGAGACCGTAGTTCAAACCAAATATTCAGTCATTCCACAGACAACATGTAAATCATGGCCTGTAGAGATCCATCTAGGCTTGATGATCAGGTTTGCCCCTCAGCTGGTTTGCATCAGTACAGATTACTGGGTACCCATTCTGATGGGGTGGGCATCTGTACTGGCTGGTCTGTGCCCTTGCCACAGTGATGAAGTAGTTGAGGTAATACCCCTAGGTTTATCAAATAGAATGTAGTGGTAGTATTATACTAAAGAGATACTGAATTAACACTGAAACCATCTTTCAAAATCTGCTAATAGTTGATTGATGTTCTATGGCCCACAAACACTCCCAAAAGTAAGAGTGAGAAGTAGAATTACCAGTTGTATAGAACAGCATGTCTCTAAGTTAAAAATAGAATGACTGGCTGGGCCCTGAACTTCCTACAAGTGAGATGGTCTTAAACTGTACTCTTAAATCATGTGTAAATCTTGAATGCTTCATCTAATGCTATTTTGACTGGGATACCAGAAATGGGTACTTTTTAAATAAAATTAGAAATTCCCATTTGATGAAAACTGTTAAGAAATATGGCTCTTCAATTAACCTGACACTTCTGAAGGCCAAGATGGCTGTGAACATGTTGTTATTGGGCCAGAATATTACTTGAGTTCAGTCTCACAAAAACCTGTTGGTTTTTTTATTTTCCTATTTTTTAAAGTTTGTAAGAAAGGACTTCTTAAAAACTTTAAAAAGGAAAAAAAACCCAGCCTTTTTGATTTCCAGATATCTAGCTGGAAAGAAGATTGTAGTTTCCTCCTCTTATAAAACAAATGTTGGACTAGGTCTAGATTTCCTAGTCTAATTTCTTTTTTTAATTAGCAATGGTTGAATATCACCAAATGCCATTTCACCATGTATTGAGAGCATCAGTTGCTGCTTTAAAACCATCAATGGAATGGTCATTTTGGATCAGCCTTGCTAATTTTGGAGAGTTCTTACATTTCCAGGATAAAACCTACTTGGTTATGATGTATTTTTCTTAACATTCAATTAGGTTGTATTTGGCAGAAACTTAATTTTTGAAAATGGTTTATATGTTACATTGTTTATGGGTCTATTTTGATACTATAGTAGGGGCGGAATATGAGTTGGAAGTGCTGCCAAACACAACCTTGTGTGCCTGACGCGCAGTGAGGCCAAATAAACCTAAACGTTGTAGTTTGGAGGAGAGAAAGGCGTATTACAAGGCCAAGCAAGAACAGGTAGTTCATGCTCAAAAGACCTGAACTCCCAGATGGTTCTTGGAAGAGTTGTTTTTTGTTTTTGTTTTTTTTAAAGACAAAATTTGGGGTGAAACCTGCAGGGTGTGGGACTTCTGACTGGATGGTACTCCAGGAATCCTGCACTCAGCCTGAAGTTACCATCCTCCACCTGCATAGGGGCCTTAGTTCCTGTAGAAGCACTCAAAGATACTGTTTATAATCCTTGAGGAGGAACTAGAACTATGTTTTATTACTGTATTATTATTTCTTGACGCTTTTCCTTTGTTTCTGCATTCCCTCACTTCCCGAATTGGTAAAATCTGCCCTTTGGAACTCAGGAAAGGTCTAAGAGGCAGAAGCCTTTCTCTACAAATAAGAAACAGGGGACACAGAAAGAAAAGGGGGACACAGAAAGAAAAGGGGGATGCAAAAAGGCTCTTGGGACCCCAGGGGGGGCCCCACAGAGTTCTGTTCAGTTTCAGAAGCTGTATTTGTATGTGTGTGTGTGTGTGTGTGTGTGTGTGTGTGTGTGTTTTAATGCCATGGAACAGTTAAATGACCTGACAAGTAAACACTCTTTAAAGGCTTCACAGAAATCACTCTTAAGGCTAAGTCTGAACACTGAGGGTAATATATTTTACACTACTTCGATACCTTCTCAAACCAGTTTCAGTAATTTTTCTCATGGATGATCACTTTTTCCAGACCTCAAATATTTGTATAGAAATTATACAAGATATCACATCTTTTAAAACAATCCCCTTCACCTCCCCACTAGCACTTATGAGTCTTTGTTACCATTTCTGCTCTTCAACACTTTGCAGGATGTATTTTCTGACTTACTCAAAAGACCCAGCCTTGTTTACGTTTACTGCAATCTTCAGTCTAATTTCAGTTTGGTATCTTATTTAACCCAATAATTATCTAGAGTTTTAAAATTCAAGTGTTATTTTTTTCGCTTTATTTTTTTAATTTCTAGTTTCGCTGCACTGTCGTCAATATGACCACATGTTGTCTGTGTTTGGGGGGGGTGTACTCCTGATCTTGAGATTTTTAAATTTCTTTTTTCATAGTTTTACTCTTTCTTTCCTTATTTAACTTCTTGATTTTTCTTTAAAAACTTTATCTACTTAAAGTGTTGAAGGTTTTCTCTTGAATCCTTGGCGTTCTGACATCATCTCAGAATTTTTGTACTCTGTTCCAGGAGACATTCTTGACCTTATCTTTCAAGTTATTCTTTCTTCAGCCACATCCACATTAGGCTTTTAACTTAATTTACTTTGGGTAGCTTTTTTTTTTTTTTTTTTTTTAGTTTCTGAGTAATTTTATGGTTCCTCTCTGTTATTTATGGCTATGATGCATTTGCACATATCCTGAAGATAATTAAGTTCTGTTCCCTTTGATCTATCCTGTTCTTGTCTTACTGCTACTTGAGGCTAACATCATCACCTCCCTCCTCCAGAAACACAAATTCCAGTTCAAAAATATGGAGCATTTCCTTAAGTTTGGGGAAACAGAAGGGAGTTATGTTGCAAACTGAATAGGGGAGTTTTCTAAAACTCCTTAAGAATATTTTACCCCTAGTGGATACCTATTCTATGCTCCATACACACACAGAATACACAGACACACACTTTTCCAGTCATCCTGGGCTTGGCTTTACTGTTTGTCTTTATCCTCTGCTTATAGGGTCCACACTAAGAACCATACCTTCTCTCCAAGCTGAGCTCATACATGAATATACTTGCTTAAAGAACTGTTTTCTCTACTTAGCCCAGCCAACCCCTCTGAACAGTAGGGGAGGGGGTTTGTTAGAGTGAAGACAGAGCATGAAGAGTTTGTTACTGGCAGCCCCTCTATCTCCTTAATTATACCACCCCTAGTACTGATCTGTGGAACTGTTCTTTCTGTGTTTGTGTTTGTCCAGGCTTGGAAAAAGCCACCTTTACGTGTACAGGAGCTTTCTCCTGTAACTGTTTTAGGATACTGACTCTCGTTTCTCCACTGCCATTAACATTATTCCACCTTCACTATTGTCTAGAAATCCAGTGTCTGGTGATACTCATTTCCATCTTCCAGCGCTATTTATACTTTCTTTCTTTTCTTTTTATTTGTTTTGTTTTGTTACTGAACCCAGATTTGGCTGCTTGCCGCTTGAAAGCCAATACTAGAGACAAGTGTTTGTTGGAAAGGAAAGGTTGCTTTGTACAGGAGGCTAGCAACCTGGGGAGGAGGTGAACTCATGTCCAAGAACCAACTCCAAAGATTGTGCTCAACCATGAAAGTTTTTAAAGGAAGAATCATTTGGGGAGGGGGGTCAGAGTCTTTATCTTCCACTGTGTGCAGACTTTCTTCTGATTGGTTGGTGGTGAGGTAGCAGGGTGGTGTTCCAGGAATCCTGCACTCAGCCTGAAGTTACCATCTTCAACCTGGATGGGAGCTTTAGTTCCTTAGGAAGAACTCAAAGATTGTTATGTATATCGCTTGAGGAGGAACCAGGACTTGCCCCTTGCTGCACTATTGTTTCTTGACAACCCCTCCTTTGTTTCTGCACTCCCTGCATTCCCTCCCTTCCCTGATATTCAACTGTTTGAATGTGCCCTTTGGAACTCCGGGAAGGTCAAGCCTATTTCCTACAAATGAGAAACAGGACATTAAATGAAGCCTATTTCCTACAAATAAGAAATGGGACACAGAAAGGATTTGTACCTGGGAGGGCCCCACAAGGTCCTGCTCAGCTTCGATCCCCCTTTTCTTTTCTTTTTTTTTTTTTTTAAGAAGTTGAATATTTTATTATTAAACTGTTTCTTATTTTCCTGCAAGGCTGTTGCTTCACTGTATAGAAGTAGCACCAGCAAACACAGTATATTTTGCAAAATTAAGAGAGTAACGTTCTTCACTGGACACTATACAACTCACAAACTTTCCTCCACTGCCATTTATTTCCAGTGGCAAGTTCATTGAGTATTTTGACCCAAATCCAGGGATGGCTGTAAGCAAGTTACAGTATTATATAAGGTTAAGATAACAATGTTATCCTTGAATTACATAATTTTTATAACTAGTTTTACCACAGATAATTTCAGGAATTCTGAGTATTATAACTGGAGACTAGCCTAAAAATCACAGGCTGTTGTGAAAAAGATGCATAGTGTTTATGTGCAATCATTAGGAAGTTAAGGGGTATTTTCTTCAGGCAACATTGTTGAAAGTAGTTTCTTTTGCTAAAAGTTGCTTTTTAAAAATCTATCCACCACTAATTTAAGACAACTATACTAGATTAAGTTGTTTCAAACTAGTTTATTTAGGGGTTCCATTTTCACTCCTCAATAGACTTTATGTATTTCTCATATGCTTCTTCACTCATTAGTTCATCTAGTTCTGAAGGGTTACTGAGTGTCATCTTGATCAGCCAACCTGCTTCATAACAAGATTTGTTGACAAGTCCTGGATTTTCTGCTAGAGCTTCATTAATTTCAGTTACTTCTCCTGATAGAGGAGAATAGAGTTCACTAGCAACTTTCACACTTTCCAAAGCACCAAATTCCTCTTGTTTGTTCAATTTTGTCCCAGCTTCAGGCAGACTACAGTAAACAACATCTCCCAAAGCTTCCTGTGCAAAATTGCTGATTCCCACTGTTCCAACACCGTTTTCTGTTGTTACCCATTCGTGTTTGTCTGTGAATTTACGACCCGACAGCAGAACGGGACCGGTGCGCAGCGCCCGGACGGCGCCCGCCCGCAGTCCCCAGGGCCGCGGCGGGCAGGGCGCGTTGGGCGCAGAGATGGCGCGCAGGCTGCAGACCGCGGCCCGCACGCTCCGCGCCACTCGCAGCGCCATGTTCGCAGGGGTGCAGAGGGTCTCCGCGCAGCATCTAGAGCACCCCCGGCTGGAGGGGCCCCCTTTTCTTTGATACTTCTCAATCCTGAGGGGACAGAGACAGGACAAGAAACAGAATAAAGTTTTGGATATAGAGGTTAATCATAAGCTCAGCAGGGGGACTCAATTTTACCTAGAGGGTTCAAGTCTCTTGCACATTCAGAACTGATGTCAAGAAAAGAGATTTCCTTTCATCATTTAACATTATTTGACTCATTTCTTTAGGGTTCTGCACCCAACTCCAATGTGTGGAGAGAAGGTTTTCTCCCATCACCAACAATTTTGACACTGATGGATGTCCTACAATTTAACTCGATTCTGACACTATTTCCCTGGAAATAGCATCAGATTCCACAGGTTGTTTCAGTCCTAGAAGACTGTACACACCCCATGCCTCCACCCCCCACCCCCACTAACACACACTTCAGACATGCCGCCTGCAAGCCCAGATTATCACCCAAAGCTTGTGGTTTGGATTACCATGCCATCATTTGCCAAAACCTTGATTATTTTACATGAACCTTGACAAAGAAAGGCTAGGAAATGGAAAAGACTAGAGACATTTGGCCTGAAAATAGAATAGAAAAGGTGGACAACTAAATTCATTGGTGTGGCATCTTCCAAAATGAAGTCTATGCATTGTTTCAACCATATACTTTGTTGAAATCCAATCAAACTTGTAATTATTAAGGGAAGTGCAATTCTAGGCACACAGGATGGGTCATGGCAACTTCAATAGGACCAAATTAAGTCCTACATGACATAAAAAGAATGTTGTCATAATTGGAATGAAACAAATGTCGGCTCCATTTCATTTGTACACATGCAGTACTGGGCAACTGTTATTCCAGAAATAAGGGCACAAGATAATGACCCCAAATGAAATGGAAGATCTAGCACTCGAAGAAAACTCTACTCTGGAGGAAACGATGGGTTGATGACAGTTGTACACATGTGAAGTAGTCCAGGCATGATTCCTTTGTTTCCTTCCAGCTGGGGAAGGATTGAATATAGGAAGCCTTAATGCAGAAATTTAGTTTCTCTGCCCAAACATGAAGGCAACTTTTTCCCAATGTTTCCAACACAAGTTTTCAAAGAATGCAGGTGTTTTTATATCATTATTTATCTTTAGTATTTTGAATTGCCCAAATGTGGGGAATAGGAGGGATAGAAACACAACACAGGGAGTAAGAATCCATAGCTACACCAATCCCACTTCACTTCAGAAAGCATCCAAAAGTGCATAGTGACTGGTATTCTAACAACCAGTGACTTAAAATCCATCTTGGCTTCTGTGATGGTAGTTCATTCAATCACAATTTATTGAACACCTGCTGTGTACTAAGCACTGTGCTGACTTGGAGGGCTACACTGTTCAAGACAGGCCAGGGATCTGCCCTCGGCTTCTGTTAACAAATGCAACTTTTAAAAAAATCAGCATTCATTGCTTTAGAGTAGACACAGGCAAGAGAGACCCTAGGCCAGGCCCTGTTACTTTAGGTGGCCTGGCTCTGGCTCCGGCTCCATTCCAGTCTCGCCCCTGCACACAGGGCCAGGAGACGACAAGCCCCATCTAGGCATCATTCTAGGTACCTGGTACCCAGAATGGCCTGCTCAAATGGTGAAATCCTAGGCTCAGAGTGGCCACAGGACAGCTATCTTCTGAGGTGTCTGGACAAAATCTGAATGTGTGGGTTGGAATATGTGCATCCATGTCTTTCTGTGGTAGAAGCAGCCCACCTCTCCCTGTACTACCTTGTTCTAGCAAAGAACCCCAGCAGCCTGAGAACTGTAAATTCCAGCCTGGCCTTCCACACTGTTACAGAGTTAGATGTGTCCAGGTAGGAGGATAGAACATATTTTAACAGTTTGTTGGTTTGATTGATAACTTTTAAATATTTAGACACCTGGTATGTGAGTCCTGCAAACGTGAGGGGTGGGTTAGACCTTCAAAGCAGTGGGAGGTGAGGCTGAGAAGTGACACAACCAACCATTCTTCTCACCCCTGGGGGTTCCCCATGCCCCATCAAAGGGCTGCATGGATTCGATGTACTTCAAAGAACGCTTGTTCTCCACACAGTCTACTCCCCACCCTGGTCACCATTTGCAGAGCATAGCCACAGCATTCAACCACAGACTTCCAGTGTCCCGTAGAGAACTGGCTACAGCTGTTGGGCATTTTTCTTGCATTAAATGGTTAAGTGTGTTAGGTAGAGTTCAGAGGCAACCCCCAGCCAGGACAAGGCATTCCTTCCCCACCCATTGCTAAGTGTTGCATTAAATATTGCTGTACCTTATTAAGCTGGTGTTCTCCTTTTCCATGAGACACAACATTGTACTTAGAACTGTGGCCCTAGGAAGGGACAGTACAGTGGTGTTAGACCTGAGACTAAAATGAGCATACTTTATCCCAGTGGTAGGGGCTTGGGCCCCACGCCTGGAGAGAAATTTTGGCCACTTATTAGCCATGTAACTTTGGACAAATTAGCCCCCTCTAAGTTTCCATTTTCCATTTGAAGATGGGAAACAGGTGACTGAATGGGAAGGCATGTAAAGGAAATTCAGGAGACTGGCTCATGGTAGATGCTCAGAGGTTGGGTAGACTTGCCTTTACTCACTATCAGCCCACCTCTGTGTGTCCTCAGGCTTATCTCTGTCCCTACCTGGCTGCACCCAATGCAGTGGGCCCTCCTCCTCGCCCCACTGCACCACCACCCCACGCACACACGCACACATCTATGGGCCAGACAATAGTCAGTCACGAGGGCTGCTGGCAATATCAGAGGTTTCAGCTCACCTGTCAACCAGCATTCTGAACCCGTTTGCTCATCAGCCTTCAATATCTGAGTGAAACCCACTTGAGTAGAAAAGTGCTGCGGTGTTGAGGGCCTGCTATAGCTGGAACAACAAACATAAATGTAGATGAAACTGAACTTTCCCTGAAAGTTTCCACCCCAACAAAGAAGGTAACAGACATGAATGCACTGCATAGCCCAGGGATGCAGATCACAGGCTCTGGACTCTAGACTGGTTGGGGCTTGACTCTGACACTTGCTTGGTGTGTGCGTTTGAGCAACTTAACATATCTGAACATTAATTTCTTCCTCTGTAAAATGAGACGAAATCAGAGATTTGAATGACCCCTTATAAGCCGTTAGCTCAGTTTCTGGTAGCTAGTGAATACATGAAGCTGGTTGTTTTTTATTATAGTGGTAGTAATATTATTGATAATGATATTGATAAAATTGCACTATCCATGTGGTAAGAGTAGGAACAAAATGCCTTCTAATTGTGGAGGCTTAATCTGCCTACGGAGGAAAGTAAAGTTAGAAGATGGCCCTTGAGCTGGCCCTGGAAGGACAAGAATGACTTTGCCAGGTGTCAGGGAAGAAGGAAAGGGCATTGCAGACAGAGGAGGTCCAATGCTATGATGATGGAAGGGATTTTCGCATTGGCCCAGTATTCTCTGAGTGTCGTAGATGAGGGTAGAGAGGCAGATGTGGAAGGACCCAAGTGTTGGCAGTGCCATGCTAAGTAGAATAAATTACCCTGTAATTCTATGCTTGCTACTATTTGCTCAAATAGAGGCCAGCAATGATACAGACTGAGGGAAGGCCAAAGTTTCTTATGTTGAACACAAGCACTGAGGCAGATTGTGGAAAGCACTTTGTCTTAATCAATATTAATGTTGCCTGGTGGCCCACAAGGGACTAACCCCTAAGAAAACAGGCTGTCTTTAGAGCTCAGTTAGGGCTACAGAGAAGCCAAGGAATTCAACAGTTAATCCTGACTTGGAGGGCCTACTCATTTGCGAGACAATACATCTCTCAATTCTTTTTTTTTTCTCAATTCTTAAAAAAAAAGAATTTAAAAGGCCTCAGCAAATTATCAAGAGATTCAGTATGTAGAAGCACAAATGTGTAATGTGCAAGAACTTCTCCAAAAAAAAAAATTGGAAGAATTTTCCCAAAAAGGTATTTGGCTGGGGAAGGGAGGGGGTTGGATTTTTCTTTTAGTATTTTGCAGCTGCAGCAGAACAACCTTTTTTTTAAAACAAAACAAAACAAAACACTGTGGCCAGCCAACTTCCTTTCCAAACATTTGGTCCTGAGTAGCTCCTGCAAAGAATAGTCAAGTGTAATAGACATGTAGGAATGTAGCGATCCATTTCCTTTATTTCTCCAAAATTATTGCTGATTGCAGGTTTGGGGGAGGGAATGCATGGGAGAAATTGGCTGCTTTATTTCACTGGGTCTCATTGGACCTAGGAATGTATTTGCACGACATTGTACCTGTATCTGCTGAGCAGTTCATCCAGGTCCTTCCTTTTGCCCTGAAGGTTTGATGGTTGAAGGAAATACTTGAAGGATATTTCTGCTTTTTCATAACAATAATGATACATTATGGGCAGCAGGCCAGGAGATCTTCACCTAGAATGAAAACACAGATTAGCCAGAGGTGGTCCTGGAATCACCATTATTTTTAATCAGGTTTTATGAGTGATTCAGAAATTAACCAGTCATATGCTGATAAAGTAATAAAGTAAGATTTATATCTATTGACATAGAAGGACGTTCAGAATATATGTGAAAAAAGTGGGGAAAAACATATATAGTGTGATCCTGATTTTATGATTCACAAGGGAAACAACAAACTGTGTGTTTGCATAGGCAGGAGAAGATATCTGGGTTGATATATAGTATATTATATACCAGCCTCTTCACTGTGGTTATGCTTCCGGGGTATGAATAAGAAAGAGGAGCAAGGAAAGAGGGGATCTGTTTTTATACTTTTTACACTAAAATGTATTTCTTGTGTTTAAAAATAAAAGACAAATAGTACTGTAGAGTAAAAAATTGTTTAAAGAGATTTCATGACATTTTCATTCACTTTTGGGAAATTCACTATGAAATATCTCTAAGTATCAAACATGCAACTCATGGTATTATCCTCCAGTACAGAGAGTCATTTACCGTGTTTAGTTAAAACGATTGTTCAGGAAACAAGGAGGAAGAGACCTGAGGTATTTCAGACTGTACTTCTCAGTTCCTTTCATTCTTTGCAGGATTTGTTTTTCTGAGGCCATGATCTCCACATCCAGCATTTTTGTTTGTTTGTTTTTTGCGTTTGTTTGGTTGGTTGGTTTTTTGTTTTTTGCGGTATGTGGGCCTCTCACTGTTGTGGCCTCTCCTGTTGCGGAGCACAGGCTCTGGACGCGCAGGCTCAGCGGCCATGGCTCACGGGCCCAGCCACTCCGCGGCATGTGGGATCTTCCCGGACCGGGGCATGAACCCATGTCCCCTGCATCGGCAGGCGGACTCTCCCCCACTGCGCCACCAGGGAAGCCCCATAGAGCGTTATTTAGTGGATCTGCTTGCTCACAGGGTCAGGTGCTTCAAGCCCACTGGTAACTTGCGTCAAGTGATTATTGCTTTTCCCAGGGTACTAAACAGCTCAGCATCACAGATGGCACTGGGCTGGAGAGTTTGTGGTTGGTCTCTATCAGTCTAGAACCAGACACCTTTCATGAAGCAGCTCACAGGTCTGGCATGATTCAAATCCATGACATCACCCAGGCCCTCAGAACAGTGAACTAGAAACGTTTTGGTTCTTCATTTGCATCCTACTCTTGCTAGTTGAAACAAACAAACATGAATTGGAAAGACACAGGAAAAAAATAAATTGAGCTACCGGACTTTGAAATGGAAGAAACTGGAGCTACCCTGGGGATCTAGGGACTCTATAACAAGGGCTGTGTCTTCAGGGATTAAATTGGCTTAGTCATTTACCCTCCTTGTGTTGTTCCTTCTGAGATAAGGACTCTGAGAGGCCATGCTTAGGGCTCTAAGGGAAAGGTCACTCCTCGAGAAAAATCAAGGTGCTCCCCACAGATGGAAAAGAGAATGGACGTCGGATAGGCATAAGTAACACGTGTCTACTATAGGGACACATAAGGTCAGTTAAGGATGCATTCCCCTTTATGGGGAAAAAGGCATTCTTGAAAGACTCATCACCCTGCCAGATGTCAGTTTCCTTCTTACCACGTGGATCCTCCGTTTCTTCGGAAAAGGCATCCTTCAGGATTTGATGCGGTGGTTAGGGTATCCCCAGAAGTAATGACATTCTTCCCCTTCAATCAACAGATATTTTACACCTGCCTTTCTCCACAGTGAACTGTTAATATTTTGGACGGGATACCTCCTTTTTTTCTTCTTTTTTTTTTTACATCTTTATTGGAGTATAATTGCTTTACAATGGTGTGTTAGTTTCTGCTTTATAACAAAGTGAATCAGTTATACATATGTCCCCATACCTCTTCCCTCAAGCGTCTCCCTCCCTCCCACCCTCCCTATCCCACCCCTCTAGGTGGTCACAGAGCACGGAACTGATCTCCCTGTGCTACGCGGCTGCTTCCCACTACCTATTTCACTTTTGGTAGTGTATATATGTCCATGCCACTCTCTCAGTTTGTCACAGCTTACCCGTTCCCCTCCCCATATCCTCAAGTCCATTCTCTAGTAGGTCTGTGCCTTTATTCCTGTCTTACCCCAGGTTCTTCATGACATTTTTTTTCCTTAAATTCCATATATATGTGTTAGCATACAGTATTTGTCTTTCTCTTTCTGACTTACTTCACTTTGTATGACAGACTCTAGGTCCATCCAACTCACTACAAATAACTCAATTTCGTTTCTTTTTATGGCTGAGTAATATTCCATTGTATATACGTGCCACATCTTCTTTATCCATTCATCCTATGATGGACACTTAGGTTGTTTCCATCTCCTGGCTATTGTAACTAGAGCTGCAATGAACATTTTGGTACATGACTCTTTTTGAATTATGGTTTTCTCAGGGTATATGCCCAGTAGTGGGATTGCTGGGTCATATGGTAGTTCTATTTGTCGTTTTTTAAGGAACCTCCATACTCTTGTCCATAGTGGCTGTATCAATTAACATTCCCACCAGCAGGGCAAGAGTGTTCCCTTTTCTTCACACCCTCTCCAGCATTTATTCTTTCTAGATTTTTTGATGATGGCAATTCTGACCGGTGGAAGATGATATCTTGTTGTAGTTTTGATTTGCATTTCTCTAGTGATTAAAGAAGTTGAGCATTCTTTCATGTGTTTGCTAGCAGTCTGTATATCTTCTTTGGAGAAATGTCTATTTAGGTCTTCTGCCCATTTTTGGATTGGGTTGTTTGTTTTTTTGTTATTGAGCTGCATGAGCTGCTTGCAAATTTTGGAGATTAATCCTTTGTCAGTTGCTTCATTTGCAAATATTTTCTCCCATTCTGAGGGTTGTCTTTTGGTCTTGTTTATGGTGTCCTTTGCTGTGCTAAAGCTTGATTTGCGTATATTGAAGAATCCTTGCATTCCTGGAATAAACCCCACTTGATCATGGTGTATGATCCTTTTAATGTGCTGTTGGATTCTGTTTGCTAGTATTTTGTTGAGGATTTTTGCATCTATGTTCATCAGTGATATTGGCCTGTAGTTTTCTTTCTTTGTAACATCCTTGTCTGGTTTTGGTATCAGGGTGATGGTGGCCTCGTAGAATGAGTTTGGGAGTATTCCTCCCTCTGCTATATTTTGGAAGAGTTTGGGAAGCATAGCTGTTAACTCTTCTCTAAATGTTTGATAGAATTCCCCTGTGAAGCCGTTTGGTCCTGAGCTTTTGTTTGTTGGAAGATTTTTCATCACAGTTTCAATTTCAGTGCTTGTGACTGGTCTGTTCACATTTTCTGTTTCTTCCTGATTCAGTTATTTCTTCCAGGTTGTCCATTTTATTGGCATAGAGTTGCTTGTAGTAATCTCTCATGATCTTTTGTATTTCTGCAGTGTCAGTTGTTATTTCTCCTTTTTCATTTCTAATTCTTTTGGTTTGAGTCTTCTCCTTTGTTTTCTTGATGAGTCTGGCTAATGGTTTATCAATTTTGTTTATCTTCTCAAAGAACCAGCTTTTAGTTTTATTGATCTTTGCTATCGTTTCCTTCATTTCTTTTTCATTTATTTCTGATCTGATTTTTATGATTTCTTTCCTTCTGCTAACTTTGGGGTTTTTTGGTTCTTCTTCCTGTAATTGCTTTAGGTGCAAGGTTAGGTTGTTTATTCGAGATGTTTCCTGTTTCTTAAGGTAGGACTGTATTGCTATAAACTTCCCTCTTACAACTGCTTTTGCTCCATCCCCATTGCTTTTGTGTCATTGTGTCTCCATTGTCATTTGTTTCTAGTTAGTTTTTGATTTCCTCTTTGATTTCTTCAGTGATCACTTCGTTATTAAGTAGTGTATTGTTTAGCCTCCATGTGTTTGTATGTTTTACAGATCTTTTCCTGTAATTTATATCTAGTCCCATATCGTTGTGGTTGGAAAAGATACTTGATACAATTTCAGTTTTCTTAAATTTACCAAGGCTTGATTTGTGACCCAAGGTATGATCTATCCTGGAGAATGTTCCATGAGCACTTGAGAAAAATGTGTATTGT
>NW_020175439.1:2712069-2717280 GCF_003031525.2 Neophocaena asiaeorientalis asiaeorientalis | reverse complement strand
GGGAGGGAGGGGAGGGAGGGAGGGAAGGAGAGAGAGA
Source organism: Neophocaena asiaeorientalis asiaeorientalis (assembly GCF_003031525.2). Lineage (NCBI taxonomy): Eukaryota > Metazoa > Chordata > Mammalia > Artiodactyla > Phocoenidae > Neophocaena > Neophocaena asiaeorientalis. The sequence goes on along the minus strand of NW_020175439.1, from coordinate 2,717,243 downwards.
AAGAAAGGAAGGAAGAAAGGGAATAAAATAAGATAAAATACAATAAAGTTATTAAAATAAAACATAATTATTAAGAAAAAATAATTTTTTTAAGTAAAAAAAAAAACGGACGGATAGAACCCTAGGACAAATGGTGAAAGAAAAGCTATACAGACAAAATCTCACACAGAAGCATACACATACACACTCACAAAAAGAGGAAAAGGGGAAAAAATAATAAATCTTGCTCTCAAAGCCCACCTCCTCATTTTGGGATGATTCGTTGTCTATTCATATATTCCACAGATGCAGGGTACATCAAGTTGATGGTGGAGCTTTAATCCGCTGCTCCTGAGGCTGCTGGGAGAAATTTCCCTTTCTCTTCTTTGTTTGCACAGCTCCTGGGGCTCGGTTTTGGATTTGGCCCCGCCTCCACGTATAGGTCGCCGGGGGGCGTCTGTTCTTCGCTCAGACAGGACGGGGTTAAAGGAGCCGCTCATTCAGGGGCTCTGGCTCACTCAGGCCTGGGGGAGGAAGGGGTACGGATGTGGGGCGAGCCTGCGGTGGCAGAGGCCGGCATGATGTTGCACCAGCCTGAGGCGCGCCATGCGTTCTTCCCGGGAAGTTGTCCCTGGATCCCGGGTCCCTGGCAGTGGCGGGCTGCATAGGCTCCCCGGAAGGGAGGTGTGGATAGTGACCTGTGCTTGCACACAGGCTTCTTGGTGGCAGCAGCAGCCGCCTTAGTGTCTCATGCCCGTGTCTGGGGTCCGTGCTGTTAGCCGCAGCTCGCGCCCGTCTCTGGAGCTCCTTTAAGCAGCACTCTTAATCCCCTCTCCTCGCGCACCAGGAAACAAAGAGGGAAGAAAAAGTCTCTTGCCTCTTCAGGAGGCCCAGAGTTTTCTCCGGACTCCCTCCCAGCTAGCCGTGGCGCACTAGCCCCCTTCAGGCTGTGTTCACGCCGCCAACCCCAGTCCTCGCCCTGCACTCCAACCGAAGCCCGAGCCTCAGCTCGGCGGGTGAGCAGACAAGCCTCTCTGGCTGGTGAGTGCTAGTCGGCACCAATCCTCTGTGCGGGAATCTCTCCGCTTTGCCCTCTGCACCCCTGTTGTTGTGCTCTCCTCTGCGGCTCCGAAGCTTCCCCCCTCCACCACCTGCAGTCTCCGCCCTCGAAGGGGCTTCCTAGTGTGTGGAAACCTTTCCTCCTTCACAGCTCCCTCGCACTGGTGCAGGTCCCGTCCCTATTCTTTTGTGTCTGTTTATTCTTTTTTCTTTTGCCCTACCCAGGTACGTGGGGAGTTTCTTGCCTTTTAGGAGGTGTGAGGTCTTCTACTAGCGTTCAGTAGGTGTTCTGTAGGAGTTGTTCCACATGTAGATGTATTTCTGATGTATCTGTGGGGAGGAAGGTGATCTCCACGTCTTACTCTTCCGCCATATTCCCCTGCACCCTCTTCTTATAACTTAAGCATACCTGCTAGTGTTGGAGAGTCTCATGCAGAGGCGGGGAGTGGCTGTGGCTCACTGCGGGGACAAGGACACTGGCCAATACCTCCTTTTTTTGTGGGGGCTGTCCTATGAATTGTGGGAGGTTTAGCAGAATCCCTAGGCTCCACTCTCTAAATGCCAGTAGCATGGCCCTCAACACCAGTCTTGACAATCAAAAATACCTCTGGGCATTGTCAAATGTCCCCTAGGGGCAAAATTGACTCTTGCTGAGAATCCTTGCTTTACCAAGATAAATTCACTGTCACACAGTGCCAGCCCTGAGGACTTCCAGGTCCTGCAAGATGCTGCAGTGAGCCCTGACTATGCTCCTCTGGACACTTCTCATGCCCAGACATTGACATATGCCCTCTTTAAGCCTAGAGAGTCTGTCAGCTGAAGCACTAAGCAATCCTACCACAAAAAGAAGCCCACCTCTGTAGAAAGGGCTGGTGGCCCAGCAACTGTAGTCGTGCCGTTGTGCAACAAAGAAATCAGAACCACTGGGATCGTCCTTGAACACAAGAGAAAGGAAATGAGATAGTGTAATCAAGGGCTACAGAGAGACAAAGGTACTGAGACAGTTACAGTGTCTTCAGACTCAGGATTTGTTGTGAGAAGCGTTTTACAACTTTGCATCAAGCACGTTGCCCTTGTTTGGAGTCATGGATGAAATATTTTAAAACTTCTCTTCCTCAAAACCAAGGCAAAATTTCCTTCTGCCAAAATAAGAAATCCTTTTTATTTTGAAAAGTCTCTGGTACTTGGGCCTCAGTAAACGTTTTGAGTTAATGGGGCAAAAGCAAGCAAAGCATTTGATGGCCACACACCACTTTTTGTTTATACCCACCAATTGTCAAGGAATATTCCCAACAAGGTGTGAAGTAGAAAGCCCTGCCCAACTCCTCCCTTGCATGTGCCTTTTTGACACCATAAATAAATACAGATGTGGCTCTACCCTATCTGGGACTGGGAGTTAGATCAGGCCCAGGCCAAATTTCATCTAACTACCTTACACACAGCTCACCAGAACATAACTCTGCTCCTGTGGGCTGCCATGAATCCCTTTTCACAGGCTCACCTCCAAAGGTCTGATAAGACTGGTTGAAGGTAGAGCTTAATCCTCTAATTCCAGAAAGGATGTTTTCAGTTAGATTTTAATTTTACCCTCACTACATCACTTCCGTACAGTCCAAAATAGACAAAAGGAATTAATTTAAGGTGGAAAACTTTTAAATCCTATTGATACTTACATAAAGCTTGGTTTTCTAGCATCTCACCAGGCATTGGGACGTTCTTAGCACTGTTTCCAGGGAGGGCAGCATTGAGAGTCGCAAGGACTCTGGGCATAGCTCGTAAATTGATTGACAGCCTTAAGCTTCCAAAGTAAATTTCTGAAACTGAAGTAATTTTTTCGCAGACATGTGATACTTCAGAATTCCAAAGGGAGAAGTAAGTCTTATTTTTAAAATAAACTTTTAAGTTTGAAAACAAAACCAGACAAGCAGTGCAGAAAGAACAGCTCTAAATTGAATTTCAAAGTGTGTCTTTGTCTGGAGCCCCTCTCCTGACTCCCAGCCACAGCCTTTATTCTGGTCCTCATCTGCACTGTTAGAATGACTTCAGGGCCGGTGCCTTCCCAACTTCACAATGTTGCCTTCCCAACTTCACAATATTACCTTCTCTGTTGCACTTTAAAAGTTGCTGCCAGCATCCTTTCCTTAAAGCCCACTCTAGATAATGTCACTTTTCCACTCAAAACCTCCATCCTCATCACTGCATACAAAATAAAGCCCAAACTGCTGGCTATGGCCTTCAAGGCTCTCTAGGATCTGGTCCAATTTATTTCTCTAGGTTTTTCTGCTTATGCCTTATGTTCAAGACAAACAAGATTCATCAACTTCCCCTAAACCAGAAATCTACTTTTCTACTTCCATGCGTCTGTCAGGGCCGGCTTCCTGGGTGTGTGACCTGTGCAGTCACACATTGACCCATGCTCAGAAGGACCTTGAGCTTGGTTTAATGATCTGCTGTTGCCATTTTTAAACTCTTAAATATCTTTTGAGTTGTATCTATTGGGTGAAGTCCAGTGGGTGGATGGAGCATGCAGACAACCAGAGGAGATACCTTAACGTGCACATCTGCACCCGTTGATTTCCTAACTGTTTGCATAGTGGTGCCCTCACCTCCCAGTATGGAAATCTGTCCCCACAGTCAGTGCAGAGTGGGAGTTCCGTGGTAAATGTGCTACCCTATGACTGATTAAGCAGTGTGCTGACAGCCCCAATAACCAAAACTTGCTTCAAACATAGAAGACAAACAGTGTTCTAAAAAACACAAATGATTGAGGAATCCTGTCATATTCTTGTTCTCTAGATTAGCCAACTGCTTATGCTGAAAATGATGACACAGAAGGAAAAGGAAAGATAGGGCAGCCCATAATTCCTTTTGCTTACAAACCTTCCTCACTCATCAGGAAGCTGAAGTGGAGAGAATGATAGTAGACAGTGCGGTTGTCAAGAAGTGAAATAAAACCAGCTACGTACGTTTTGTGCGGTGTTTTCATTGTTATGGTAAGAGCAAAATACATACCCACGTGCAAGCCACGAAATTAGAGAATTCTTATTTTGATGGTTCTGCATATGAGTTAATGCTCTGATACTTACATTTTATTTTATATTATTTTTATAGGCTAATATACCATTTATTATAATTTTTAAAGAATCAGTATCAAATGAGTACTTAGTATCAAATGAGTATCAGTATCAAATGCGTATTTAGTACTCTAATGAGTTACTAAATTTTATTTTATTTTTTTATTTATTTAACATCTTTATTGGAGTATAATTGCTTTACAATAGTGTGTTAATTTCTGCTTTATAACAAAGTGAATCAGTTATACATATACATATGTTCCCACATCTCTTCCCTCTTGCGTCTCCCTCGCTCCCACCCTCCTTATCCCACCCCTCTAGGTGGTCACAAAGCACTGAGCTGATCTCCCAGTGCTATGCGACTGCTTTATGGCTGAGTAATATTCCATTGTATATATGTACCACATCTTCTTTATCCATTCATCTGATGATGAACACTTAGGTTGTTTCCATCTCCAGGCTATTGTAAATAGAGCTGCAATGAACATTTTGGTACATGACTCTTTTTGAATTATGGTTTTCTCAGGGTATATGCCCAGTAGTGGGATTGCTGGGTCATATGGTAGTTCTATTTGTAGTTTTATAAGGAACCTCCACACTGTTCTCCATAGTGGCTGTACCAATTCACATTCCCACCAGCAGGGCAAGAGTGTTCCCTTTTCTTCACACACTCTCCAGCATTTATTGTTCCTAGATTTTTTGATGATGGCCATTCTGACTGGTGTGAGATGATATCTCATTGTACTTTTGATTTGCATTTCTCTAATGATTAATGAAGTTGAGCATTCTTTCCTGTGTTTCTTGGCAACCTGCATATCTTCTTTGGAGAAATGTCTATTTACGTCTTCTGCCCACTTCTGGATTGGGTTGTTTCTTTTTTTGATAATGAACTGCATGAGTTGCTTGCAAATTTTGGAGAGTAATCCTTTGTCAGTTGCTTCATTTGCAAATATTTTCTCCCATTCTGAGGGTTGTCTTTTGGTCTTGTTTATGGTTTCCTTTGCTGTGCTAAAGCTTTGAAGTTTCATTAGGTCCCATTTGTTTATTTTTATTTCCATTTCT
>NW_020175439.1:2693077-2710971 GCF_003031525.2 Neophocaena asiaeorientalis asiaeorientalis | reverse complement strand
TCTTGCTCCTTCATCTGCTGTGTGTTTATCTGTCTTCTCATTTTGCTTATCTTACTGTGTTTGGGGTCTCCTTTTTGCAGGCTGCAGGTTCGTAGTTCCCGTTGTTTTTGGTGTCTGTCCCCAGTGGCTAAAGTTGGTTCAGGGGATTGTGTACGCTTCCTGGTGGAGGGGACTCGTGCCTGTGTTCTGGTAGATGAGGCTGGATCTTGTCTTTCTGGTGGGCAGGTCCACGTCTGTTGGTGTGTTTTGGGGTGTTTGTGGAGTTACTGTGATTTTAGGCAGCCTCTCTGCTAATGGGTGGGGTTGTGTTCCTGTCTTGCTAGTTGTTTGGCATAGGGTGTCCAGCACTGTAGCTTGCTGGTCGTTGAGTGAAGCTGGGTGCTGGTGTTGAGATGGAGATCCCTGGGAGATTTTCACCATTTGATATTACGTGGAGCTGAGAGGTCTCTTGTGGACCAGTGTCCTGACGTTGGCTGTCCCACCTCAGAGGCCCAGCACTGACTCCTGGCTGCAGCACCAAGAGCCTTTCATCCACACGGCTCAGAATAAAAGGGAGAAAATGTAGGAAAGAGAGAAAGAGAGGAAGAGAGAAGGAGAGGAGAGAAGGGAAGAAGAAAGGAAGGAAGAAAGGAAGGAAGAAAGGAAGGAAGGAAAGAAAGAAGGAACGAAAGAAAGAAAGGAGGGAGGGAGGGAGGGAGGGAAGGACAGAAGGAAAGAAGGAAGGAAGGAAAGAAAGCAGGAAAGAAAGAAGGAAAGAAAGAAAGAAGGAAAGAAAAAAGATAAAATAAAGTAAGATAAAATAAAATAAAGTAATTAAAATAACTATTAATAAAAAAAATTTTTTTAAGAGAAAAAAAAGGGACGGATAGAACCCTAGGACAAATGGTGGAAGCAAAGCTATACAGACAAAATCTCACACAGAAGCATACACATGCACATTCACAAAAAGACAAAAAGGGGGAAAATAATAAATCTTGCTCTCAAAGTCCACCTCCTCAATTTGGGATGATTCATTGTCTATTCACGTATTCCACAGATGCAGGGTACATCAAGTTGATTGTGGAGCTTTAATCCGCTCCTTCTGAGGCTGCTGGGAGAGATTTCCCTTTCTCTTCTTTGTAATCACAGCTCCCGGGGCTTAGCTTTGGATTTGGCCCCGCCTCTGCGTTTAGGTCACTGGAGGGTGTCTGTTCTTCGCTCAGACAGGACGGGGTTAAAGGAGCAGCTGCTTCGGGGTCTCTGCCTCACTCAGGCCGGGGGGGGGAGGGAGGGGTACGGAGTGCGGGGCGAGCCTGCGGCGGCAGAGGCCGGCGTGACGTTGCACCAGCCTTAGGCGCGCCATGCGTTCTCCTGGGGAAGTTGTCCCTGGATCCCGGGACCCTGGCAGTGGCGGGCTTCACAGGCTCCCCGGAAGGGGGGTGTGGATAGTGACCTGTGCTCGCACACAGGCTTCTTGGTGGCGGCAGCAGCAGCCTTAGCGTCTCATGCCTGTCTCTGGGGTGTGCGCTTTTAGCCGTGGCTCTGCGCCCGTCTCTGGAGCTCCTCCAAGCAGCGCTCTCAATCCCCCCTCCTCGCGCACCAGGAAACAAAGAGGGAAGAGAAAGTCTCTTGCCTCTTCGGCAGGTCCAGACTTTTCTCCGGACTCCCTCCCGGCTAGCCGTGGCACACTAGCCCCCTTCAGGCTGTGTTCACGCCGCCAACCCCAGTCCTCGCCCTGCAGTCCGACCGAAGCCTGAGCCTCAGCTCGGCGGGTGAGCAGACAAGACTCTCTGGCTGGTGAGTGCTGGTCGGCACCAATCCTCTGTGCGGGAATCTCTCCGCTTTGCCCTCTGCACCCCTGTTGTTCTGTCCTCTGCGGTTCTGAAACTTCCCCTCTCCGCCCTCGAAGGGGCTTCCTAGTGTGTGGAAACCTTTCCTCCTTCACCGCTCCCTTGCACTGGTGCAGGTCCCGTCCCTATTCTTTTGTGTCTGTTTATTCTTTTTTTCTTTTGCCCTACCCAGGTACGTGGGGAGTTTCTTGCCTTTTGGGAGGACTGAGGTCTTCTGCCAGTGTTCAGTAGGTGTTCTGTAGGAGTTGTTCCACGTGTAGATGTGTTTCTGGTGTATCTGTGGGGAGGAAGGTGATCTCCACATCTTACTCTTTCGCCATCTTCCCCTCCGATACTTATATTTTAACCTGGCACTGTACAGTATAAATTCGAACTATAAAATTCATGCTAATTTTAATTTGCTTTACTTAGAACAACACTAAATAGCAAATAAAAGACACTGTCAAGTTGAAGCTGTGGAAGAAATGAAGAGGTTTTATATTTTGAGTATCTTAAATGGCACCTTCCTGCTTTTTCAATAAGAGGCCCACATATTCATTTTGCACTGGACCCGGGAAAAAATTATGTAGCCAACCTTAGCCTTTACTTAAGCTTTATTCTTCTCTAGAAACCCCTTCCCTTTTCCCTTTCCTCTCCACAAAAGGGACTGCTCAGTCTCCACCTGTCAAAATCCAACCCTGATTCTTCAACATTCCACTCAATGCCTCATCTATGGAGCTGTCCCTGATCTTCCCAGAAATGATTGTTTCCACAGCATTGCACAACTGTGAGTTACTTAGCAGAGTAATTTGTGTGTGTGTATGTGTGTATGATATATATAATGTATATATTCCCCTAATAGGTGTCAGTTAAGCTTTCTCAATGGCAAGGATGGTTATGTTCTTCTTTGCTTCCCTATGGCTCTTTGCACATCTTGTCCTAAATCAGTCCTCAGTAAGTGTTTGCGAGGGGAATGACATGGTCAAAGCTGCTTTTGCTGCCCACAGGTCATATGCATAGAGGAAGAGTGGTCCAAGAAGTTTTTGTCTCAATTTATTGTAGTCCCACAATTAGTGGGCATCTCTCTCACTATTCTCAGGTTGCTTCAGTAAGATCTAAATCTAGTTTTGTTTTTCAGTTCTAGGGGAAACTTTTGTCAGGTAACTCCATGATGTGAAGATTCTATTTACACAAAAATTGAAGTTGGTCTGCTGCAATGAACTGAGCTGTGTCCCCCCTCCCCAAATTCATATTGAAACACTACCCCCATCCTATGCATTTAGAGTAAGGAAGTAATTAAGGTAAATGACGACGTAAGGGTGGAGTCTTGATCCAGTAGGATCGGTGTCCTTGTAAGAGGAGACACCAGAGAGCCCTCTCTCTCTCTCTCTCCCCTCCCCCTTGTGAAAGACAGCAAGAGGGTGGCCATATGTGAGCCAGGAAGAGCTCTCACCAGGAACGAAATCGGCTGGCACCTTGATCTTGGACTTTCCAGCCTGCACAACTGTGAGAAAATAAATTTCTGTTTAAGCCACCCAGTCTATGGTATTTCGTTGTGGCAGCCCAAGCAGACTAATACTTCTACCACTCTTGTCACTGCTGATTGGCATGGAAGCTTTATCCCAGGTAAAAACAGCTATGGCAGGAAATTTTTTCAGGATATATGGGAGGAGAGGGAACTTCATTTTGTTATTGCATAGATAATTGCAGTACTAAATTAGAAATAGCCATAGCTAGAGTGATGTTGCCCAAAGTGTAAGTCATAGGCCACCTACAAAAACACACTAAAGCAGAGTTTCTGGAACTAAAGCCCTCAAATGTGCACTTTGAACAAACACTGAAATGTGAAAAGCTGAGTCAAAGCCATACAAAGAAATGCAGCTGAAGACTCTGGGTGGAAAGGCTGAGGTCTTGACTGCCTTCTAATTAAGACACTTTAATACTAGGGGCAATTGAAATGAAAAACTTAGCAGGGTTTAGATGAGCAAATCACGAGGAAATTATCCCTAAATAAAGAAGAATAGAACCAAAATGAGGAAAAACACCCTCCCAGTCACTTGTTTTTTTTTTTTTTTGGCCGTGCCCCGAGGCATGAGGGACCTTAGTTCCCTGAACAGGGATCGAACCCTCACCCCTGTAGTAGAAGCACAGATTCTTAACCACTGGACCACCAGGGAAGTCCCCCAGTCACTTCTTGATAAGGTCTCACCAATAACCTAACGTGAAGGTTCGTTACGTTTGATGACATCAGAATCATACTGTAGTCAGGGCTGTGTATGCTGGTCAGTATGAAGCTTAAGTGACCGAGTCAGTTGTACATAATACAAGCAACAGTATGACTTCATATATTCTCATTTTATCTTGTAACTTACTAAGTCCAGACATAAAAGATCCACTAAGAAAGTTTTAGGGTTTTTTGTTGTTTGTTGTGCTATGCACTGGGTAGCCTTAGCTTTCCACTGTGATCTTAACTCTGGACTCTGCGATGAACAGGTCAAATGCATTTTGCCTTATTCCTTCCAGTGTGTACTACAGGGAACTCTGCAATGCACCTCACTCCTGATCCAGTCCAGGCACCATGCTAGGACTGGGCAAACAAAGGCAAATTTAGATACAGTCCCTGCCCAGGGGTAGGAGGAGACAGAAAGAAAGGAAAGAAGGGGAACGGGCACACCTAGGGACAAGGATATCCCACTTGATGCCCAGTGTAAGATATACAGGCTACAGTGACCCTCAAACATGGAGCACTCATATCCATCTGTCACTGTTCAATTAAAACACACAAGAGCTGAGAAGCAACCACATACAAGGCAAGGGCCTGGGGAAAGAGATGCATTTGGGTACTACCCCTCATCTCTGCAGTCTAGCTCAGAGAAAACCAACCAATTTAAAAACCTCTGGGAGAGCAACTCCTAAACTAGACATAATAGCAATCTCACCATATACAATTACCCAAATTTGAATATCCTTATAGATTTTGGGGGGAAGACAACAAAAATTTCACTGTTGGAAATTACAAAATCTTCATCTACTTTAAACTGAATTATGTTTATATGCCCTGTGATTTAATTAAACCTATTTAGAAAGTATGGACTTAAATGGAACAGGAATTTCCTAAACCACTGTTTTATCCAATAGATAGTTTGTCTGAAGGTGGCGTGTGAAAGAAGGTAAACCTCATAGTTTTTTGGTTGAATTGGGTGACCTGTATTGTATTTAAGAGGTGTGTCTCTTCTTTTTTAGCTTCGGAAGCTTTTAAGATAACAGACACTTCTAACTTTTAATCTGAATCTAACTTCTGTCCCTAAGACTCCGCCTTCCTTTGTCAAGTTTATTTGAGCACAGCATTCAGCATTTAAGGTATACCTGTAGTCAGTTCTTTTTAAATGGGCAGTAGTAACATTATAGTTTTCTAAGCTTGGGCTTCTATTTCTTTAGTAACTTTTTTAACCATAGCATTACATAAACAATATATTTCAATTCTGCATTGCTTTTATACATATCAGACATTGGGAAAGACTGCCAAATCTAACGGAGGCAAATTAGCATGGTTAAGGGCATGAGGTGTGAAAAATGGCGTGAATTCAAATTTTGACTTTGTTGCTATTCTCTGAACGTCCTTACTTTACCTCTTTGTGCCTCACTTTCTGCATTGGTAAAATATGTATGTTAATAACTGCCTCTAGGAGTTCTGTAAATTAAGTCAGGAGATACAAGTAAACTATAGGGAAGTAATTTATATAAAGCACAGTAGCCTGTAATATGCTATCCATTATTTGATTAGTATTATCACCTGTGTTTCCACAATCCTTCCATATTCCTTATAACTCTGAAAGTCTGAGTCTACTGTATTTGCTCATCATCTTGTGTAGTCACTTTGAAAATATAAGTAATCCTCATGCAGTATCTACTTCCTATGGGGTTTGGGGTAGAGGGAGCAGTCTGGGAAAAAATGAACAACCCCAAGTCTAAGATGTTGATCAGGTCCATGGACTGGAAGTGGAAGCATCATATTTCTTGGGACTATAAGATACACAGCTGTCTGAAAACATGAGCCCTATGGAGAAAAGTAAAAGAATTCACATTGCAGCAAGGAAAGGAATTCTTAAAATAAGAATCTAAATGAAGCTAGAATATTGCCAAATACGATCGCTGGAGGCATCTGTTGAACACTGCCTAATGGGAAATGGCTTAGTCATTTTTTCCACAATTACTTTTGCAATATTTCTATTCTGAATTGATAACTGCCACAAGGGCAATACACAGTAAACAACTGAGTAGCCTGATATTTTTACTTTGCAGGGGTTCCTCACTACTTAAGCCATGAACCTCTTTGGAAGCATGGTGAAGCCCATGAACTCCATCTAAGAATAATGTTCTTAAATATATAAAATAAAATATGTAGCATGACAAAGGAAATCAACAATATTGGAGTAGAGTTACTAAAATATTTTTTCATTCTGGAAAGACAAATTTCTGAGAGTATTGCATGGGTAGCCTTCATGCAATGAAAAAAAAAAATCTAGTGGCAGACCTAGAAACTATAGTCCTCAAGAATTAATGAGCATAAATGAAATTTAGAAATATTTGTAAACAACCAGAACATGGTATGAAAATAGCTATGATTTCAATTAGTGATAAACTCACAGGTACTGCTTCTGCTTCTGTGGCTGTTTACCCATATTAATAATGAAAGGAAATGGTAGCTTCCATGGAAAAGTTAAGGGAAACGAGGATATTTTTTTCTCTCATGTGAGGCCACAGACCCCAGGTCAAGAAGATTTGATTTCGATAAACTGAATCACAGGGAAGTCAGAGCCTTTCATCACCATGTGCTTTCCCATTATGATCTTCTGCATCCTTGCTGAGGACAGTGCTTCTCATTAATATCCTTCATGATTTCCCCCAATTTCCTTTGAGCTTTGAGGAAAAAGCTCATCTCAACAACATCTTTCTGAAGCCAGCCTGAAGGACAAGGAGGCCTCCCAGCAATGGCCACGATTCCTCTAACGCCAGTATCTAATCTGTTTATTCTGCTTTTTCTGATATGGACAAATGGTGTAGGTCTGGTTCTACAGATCTCCTTGAAGCCCTGTTCTCTGCTGTTGCCCCTGGTATTTAGCATTTGAGAGCAGAGTTGTGAGGAACAAGGTGCTTATCTCTCTTGTTCCTGTGTGGGAATCTCAGCAGCCACACTTCCTGGGGACTCCTTGTGGAGGGGAGATGTTGGACCCATCTGCCGTCAACCCAGGAAGCTTGAGGATGCTCAGTGCTGGCTCTTCAGGGACCAGATCATCTCTGTTTGATGTTCCAGACCCCCTCCCACTTCAGTGGACCATGGTGCTGGCTTTGGTGTTTGCTTAAATGTCTTTATCTTTTTTTTGTGTGTGTGGCCGCCCACGGCAAATATCTTTATCTTAAAGAGACAACTTTGAAGAGAGACTAAGCATGGTCATGGAGCACGATTGAGGTATCTGTAAAGACTTTACCTTTTGGTGGGTGACCTTCTCTAAGCACCATATTGCTTGCCCTGTCACCTTAGGACTCACCTTCTCCTAACCTTCACCAGGCATTCAGGGTCCCACTGGCAGCAGCTAGTGAATCCTGACCAGAGGTTGCACATATGCCCAGAACTTTCCCTTACCCAACCAAAACCTACCCACTGCCTGCTGTCCAGTTTTTTCAGGGCTCTGCTTTCAACTTCCCAAGGTGAGCTACTTGCATGGTACAAGTTGAGGTGTCCATTGATGGTAGATGGTCAGTCATTGGGGCACGAGTGTCCTGCTCACACTGTGTAGGTGGAGAAAATAATCCATTTTGGTTGCTTTATTTAAAGAAGTCGCACTAGTGGTGACGTTTTAGGGTAAACCAGTGAGATTGTGGAAAAGAGAACAAAGGAAAAAATGTCTGGCCTATAACTTAAAGATAACCATATAATTTATAGTCCCAATCAGAACAACTCAGAGAGTGAAAGGTGGCTCTGTTAATAATTACTCCAGAACAATAGGCATAAACCATGGTTTTGATGATCCTACACTTAGAAGGTGGTGAGTATGCAAATTATTGTGTGTCATGTGAGGTTTTCCTGGGGAAGATGGTTCGTAATTATCATCATGCTTAAAGAGGTCTGTGACACAAAGGTTAACAGCCAGTAGTGTGTACACATTTAGAGGCAGGTGGCATAGTGGAGTCTGAAGTGAAATGAAGTCTTCGTTCCAGAATTTAAGACTGTAACATCAAACAAGTTCTTTGCCTCTTAAGGCTGCTGTTCTACTCATTTAAGAAAATGAGGATAATACCTTCTTGACAGGTGTATACAAAAGAAGGTCCCTGTCACCAATTGGTTAAGTGTATAGATAATTACGTATAAATATCATGTTCCCCTTGATCCCTGTAATACTTTTTCCCTCTGACTTCTGTGCATTGGTAAAGACAATGTTATATCAAGATTAAATTACAAAAAAAATTCACTCAATTTCACCACCCTAACACATTCTTACCCTCCTTCCTAATTTCTAGTTTTTAATGCTATAAGTCTACATACAAGTTTGCCTTCTGTATATATTTCCCACTTGAGATAGCTATCTACATTTTTCTTTTCATAGCATTACAAGAGTCTATCAGGTCGTACCATGATGGATCTTGCTCTTGACTATATATTCTACTTCAGTGTTTTAATATTTTAAGTAAAATTGCAGTAGATAACTTTACCTTTCTTTTCCCTATTGAATAATTTCTTTTCCCTGTTGATTAATTTCCTTAGAAGCATTCCAGTATGAAATTCAATTTTTCAAAGAATGTGAACATTTTTACCACTCTTGTGTAGAACCAAACTGCTTTTATATAGCTGTTTGGATTAATTTACACTAACTTGGCCCTTTGAGACTGTAATTACACTCTAACCTGTTCAATGTTGAAAATTATTTTGTTTTTAATTTAAATTTAGTCATGAAATTGGTGCCTTGACTTGGTGTAGTTTGAAGTTGTTTTATTACTAGCAAAGTTGAATATGAACAACTTATAATATGTACAATGTTAACTTCCTTTTATGTAAATTATTTTGTCCTTTTCCCATCAATCTGTTGATTCTGATGCCTTTATAAGTAGGGGTTTTTCACAGTATTAGTGATTGGTCTTTTTTCTTTTTATTCTTGATTATAAAACTAACATTTGTTTATAAAATGAAATATTTGTGTTAAAAACCATTAAAAATTAGAAAAACTACACAAAGCACCACTACTTAAGTTTTAGCATGTTTTTGTCTCTTATTTTTTTAAGTTATGTGTTAAATATTTTTGTCTGATTACAAAAGTAATGTGTATGCTGCACACCATTCCACCATATGGATGTATCATGATTATTTCTCCAGTGCTGGACATTTAGGTTGGTCCCAGTTTATTACAAATAATGTCTTTCAGACTATTCTTGGATGTAAATCCTCTCCTGTATGCAGAGGATAGAGTATTGGATGTAGGATTATGTGTCAGAGAAAAGAAATATCTTAAGATTCTGGGTATGTATTGCCAATTTGCCTTCCAGAAGGATAAGATCAACCCATCAGGATTTAGCTGGCTGTCTCACAAAACCCTCCCCTGCAATGAGTATAATTTTTTCTTAATCTTGCCAACTCCATAAGTAAATGGTACCTCATTGTTGGAATCTGTACTTCTTGGGTTATTAGTGAAGCTAAAAATATTTTCATTACCTATATACATTTTTAAGAGTGTTTCTCTTTTGATTTTCATTTTGAGACTTTAAGAGGTCTTTATGAATTAAGGATGTTAATTCTTTGTCATTTGCTGAAAATGTTTTCTTCCAGTTTGTCCTTTTAGTTATATTTCTTCCTACATACTGATTTTTGAATTTGTATGTAATAAATTATTTCTAAGCCTTTGGATTTTTTTCCCCATTACTTTTGGGCTTAAAAATCTTCCAATCATATCAATAATATTTACCTATATTTTCTTCTGATCTTCTGACTTTATTTTTATTTTTTAATATATTTATTTATTTATTTATTTATTTTTGGCTGCATTGGGTTTCTGTTGCTGTGTGCAGGCTTTCTCTAGTTGCGGCGAGCAGGGGCTACCCTTTGTTGTGGTACGCAGCCTTCTCATTGTGGTAGCTTCTCTTGTTGTGGAGCATGGGCTCTATGCATGCGGGCTTCAGTAGTTGTGGCTCTCAGGCTCAGTAGTTGTGTCTCGCAGGCTCTAGAGCGCAGGGTCAGTAGTTGTGGCGCACGGGCTTAGTTGCTCCACGGCATGTGGGATCTTCCTGGACCAGGGCTTGAACCCGTGTCCCCTGCATTGGCAGGTGGATTCTTAACCACTGTGCCACCAGGGAAGTCCCCCTGACTTTATTTTTTAATATTAAATTCCTTAATTTATTGAGCATTTATTTTGGAGAGGAGTAGAAAAATTCAACAGTAAATTTTTCTTGAGTAGCTCATCAGTTCTCATGACACCACTTATTTAATCATATTTCCTTCTCCACTGATTTGTCATAGTGTATTCAGCATATATAAACTCCCAGATATTCTAGGGTCTCTTTCTGAACTGTGTTCTCTTCCATTAATCTTTTTATGCTTGGACCAGAATTAAACCATTTACAAATCTACTTTAACACCTAGTAGGCAGATATTCTCTTATTTTTCAAAATTTTTTAGCTCTTTAAAAACACATTTACTCAAATTTTAAAATTAAGATTCCATTTGTTAATTCCTCTCTCCCTAATCCTCCTGGAAACTTCATTATACCTATTAATTAATCTGGGAACACATTATGTCTCTCAATTTCTTCAAGACTGCTTTTATGCCTCCCAGTGCAATGTTATAATTTATTCTGCACATTTTTCTTGCTAAAACAATTCTCAGATACCTTCCATGTTTGCTGCTGTTGTAAGTAGGATCCTTTTTTCTATTTCTGGGTTAGGAAAGCTATTTATTTTTGTATATTTCTCAATGCAGCCTATTTACTGGGCTTGCTTATTAATTATAAAGCAGTTATTACCAAACTTGTCTGCATGTTAGAATCACCTGGGGGTCTTTAAAAATTCCAGAGCCCAGGCCACACCCCAGACCAATTAAACCCCATTCTGTATGGTGATGCTTGAGCTTTGGGAGCTTGTGACATTCCCCCGTTGATTCCAGTTTGTATATAAATCTTGGAACCCACAACTCTAAATGGTTTTCTGCTGATTCTCTTGTGTTTTGAAGGGTATCATCTTACTGGCGAATAACAGTAGTTGTATCTTATTTACTATCACTACATCTCTTTTTATTTAATATTCTATTGTATTACCCACAACTTTTAAAACAAAGTTAAATAATAAAAAGCAAGCATCCACATGATTTCTTTAATGGGAATAACTAACATCTTACCACTAGACACAATGTTATGAATGTTGTATACAGAAAATTTATTTTTGTCAAGAAGGATCCTCTATGTATTACACTCTTAAGACTGTTTTTTAGGCTCCATCTTTATGTTACTATGCAGAAGCTCGTAGATTGCCTGTGGGGAGTTTTCAGTCCTTTCAAATTTATTTCTTTGTCTTCAAAACTTAGAGCAATTGAATATTCTTTTATTTACAACTTTTTATTTTGAAGTTTAGCTCTTTAGCCAGTCAATGATAACAAGATGAATATTCAGATCATGAATCTAAGGACATGGTTTGATCACCCTATGACTTATGTTGCTGTAGTGATTAGATATGCTGTTAACCTACCACACTGCACAATCACCGATCTTGTAGGCGGCTGCCTGGGTGTCGTGAAGGTGAAAAAGAAGTCCTCAGATGTGTGTAGTATCCTTAGATCCTCACCAGTCTCTACTGAGGTGCCCCTCTTCTGCCTGGTCACTGCTGATCTTGCAGCTATTGGCCGGTGAGGGCCGTGGCTGGTCTCGTTGGCTTGGTCAGAGTCTGGTGACCCCACAGCCATCAGCCTCGGAGCCTGTAGACCCTGAGTTGCATGTCCTTCCTTTAGCTCTGCTGCAGTCAGAGCTGCTTCTCCCCACAGGGGTCCCTGGCAGGATCCCTGGCTCTCAATTCCACTCCTTTCCTTCCAGATTCTTCCCTAAGAGAGATTCTAGCATCTCTCGGAGGGTGCTGGGCCAGGGTACCCTCCCCTTTGTTGGTAAAGGAACCACCTGTAGGTGGCTGCCCCCAGAGGCCTAAACAAGAGTTCTCAGTGTCCCCTCACACCACCCAATCCCTGCTTTTCTTATCCCAGCCTTTGAAGCCCCAAAGAGGGGAGGTTGGAGCACGTGTTTCTAACCTTCCACACTATCAAACTGTCTCCCTTCTTTGCTCTTTCTTCTTCCTTCCACACCCTTGAGTTGGAAACGTAAGCTTTTACTTACCCTCTGTCATATCCTGTCAAAGAACATCAGCCCCATGGCCCAGCTGTCATTCTGTGGGAGAATTCTGAGAACAGTCATCCAGACTGTGTTCCTTCTTATACCAAAAGGAAAGGAAAAAGACTTTGAAGCATTTCTGTGTCCAGGTATATAAGTCATATATCCACCTTCTGGTTTGGGAGGTGGAACGCCCCCAGGGGAATAGGATCCAAAAGGGAAATTCTTTAATATTTCCAAAAGTATTTTTCATATCTCTAATATAATGCTCATTAGTCCTTTTGGAATTGATACTCTTCATCATTTTAGGGAAATAGATTTCTAATCATGTTTAAACTGTCTTTGAATTTCGAATTTAAGCAACTGGGGAGCATGTTTTAAAATTAATATGCCAAATTAATACATTTTCTTATGTGGACTCCTCCTGTGTTCTTGAGATAACGAGATTGTGGTATATTAATATCTTAATGTATTATAAATTCTATTTGCTATTTTGTTAATTCCAAAAAGGTTAGTCTTCTAGTTTATCTTTACATTTAACATCACTAGGGCCTTCTGTTATTTTCCTTCTGGATGTTCGTTCCTTTCCTAAGTTGAGTGCTCTCTCCATGTCTTAAATATCATTTTCATTATTATAATTTTCTAAAAAGAATAATGTGAAATAATACAGTCTTACCTGTTGCTAACCAGATTACAGTCCAAGGCTTGAATTCAAATTGAAAAGTAGTGGACAGGGCTTCCCTGGTGGCGCAGTGGTTGAGAGTCCACCTGCCGATGCAGGGGACGCGGGTTCATGCCCTGGTCCGGGAAGATCCCACATGCCGCGGAGCGGCTGGGCCCGTGAGCCATGGCCACTGGGCCTGCGCGTCTGGAGCCTGCGCTCCACAACGGGAGAGGCCACAACAGTGAGAGACCCGCGTACCGTACCAAAAAAAAAAAAAAAAAAAAAAATGTGGACAATGTGGGAGAGTATCCCCAGGGAATGGGAAGAATTGGCACGTGGCTTGATGCATGTTTAGAGATTACTAGTCCCAAGATGAGCAGAGGGAGTGAGGGGCAGCATGTAAAGTAATATTTATTGTTAATTCATTAGCTTCTTCAGTTGGCACATCTTTTTCCTGATGACGTATGATATGGAACATCTTTTCATATGCTTATTTGTCATATGTACATCTTCTTTGAAGTGTCAAGGTCTCTGGCTGCTTTTCTGATCGAGTCATTTGTTTTCTTATTGTTGAGTTTTAAGAGTTCTTTGTATATTTTGGAAAACAGTCCCTTATCAGCTAAGTCTTTTGCAATTATTAGTTGGCATATCTTTTCAGGTTTCTTTTAGAAAAACTTCGGAGCCGAAATTCAATGAAAATGTTTGGTTGCTGTTCTGTTAATCAAGCATGAGTCTACTGTTCTATAGCCATAGAAAAATCTTTCATTAGTTAAAATCTGAAGTTTATCTTTACAAGTAACTTCAGTCCTATTGTAAGATACATATATGTTGAGAGAGAAGATGGAAAAGAGTGAGAGCGAGGTGGTCTAGTAAAAAGTACCCTGAACTTGGGTCCAAAGACCCAGCTCTATCACTGGCTAGCCATGTGATCTTGAGCAGTTTCCTTAGTATCCGTAGATTTGTTTCCTCCCTAGCAAATAAGGTCAGACTCCTGTGATTCTTATTGAATCTTCAAGCTCAAAGGTTGTTTGACTCCAAGACCTCCCTTGCTCTCTTGATCTGATGCAGTATCTACATTGGTCAGATCTGCAGGACCTTGCCTGGTACCCCTCTCACTGATGGATCACACTCTCCTTGTGTGTGAGACCTTTTCACTTGGTCTTCTAGTAAAGCTGCAAGGAGAGCAACTGGCTGTTGGAGACTGTTGCTGGTCGTATCTGGCCTGAGAGGAGGAGATTCTGAGGGAATCAGTATCTGCCTGGGAACATTGAAGGCACTTTCATATAAAACAGTTCATACTCTTTTTAAGGGACACCAGGAAATAAAGTGAATGCCTACAATCTATAGGAAGTCTGATTTTGGCTAAATGTAATATCGTGGCTATCAGACAAATGGGCTTGATTCCCAGTGTTGTTACTAACCACTGTATGACCAAAAGCGAGATACTTCACCTTTTCTGTATATCAGATTTCTGTAAAATAGAAGTAGTAATAGCTATCACGTAGGGTTTTTTATTTGTAAAACACTGAGCATATTACTTGGCTTGAAGAATTCAGTAATAGTTGCAGCTTCTCAAAGTTGCTGAAAGATGGAAGAGGATGTAGTAAGCCCCCTTTGTCTGGGCATGGTACACGAGCTGGATGGAAAGGTGTGTGTTGGGGAAGGCGCAGGGTGGGAGAAGAGCAGAGGAGATTCACATACTAGATGGAGTCTTGACTCAGTGTGCATTAAGGTGCCTTCCAACACCATGGCTTATCTTAAAGGCAATGATCGAGCCATACCTCGAAACCCACATCCTGGCTGTCACTCTGACTAGATGTGGGGCCATGGACAAGTTACCTGACCTCTGTAACTAGTATCCTTATCCCTTCAGATGGGTAGTACAGTTTTAGCATGCACAGCTCAGAACATTGTAAATCAAATAAAACATGGTACAAAAGCATTTTCTAAACTTTCATCCCTATATAACTCTAAGGGATTATACTTATAATATCTAGTCAATAAACAACAAATTTACTTTTTCTCTTTCCTATCAGGAAGTTATATTGTGAGCCAATCCTGGACATAAGCCAGAAATCAAATTTAGATTATCATTTGGTATTCCCAATGACCCTGAGTTTTTCAAATGCTGTTTTCCTTTTTGCTGTGGGTACAAGCAATTTCTAGCAGCTGTTCAGGACTGTGTGTTTGATCATGGGAACACATGCTGGGGATGAGGGTGGGACCAGAATAGGTAAAGATCCAGGAACTGATAGTTGGGCTGAGTCTCGAAGGATGAGAAAGGTATTAGCCAGGGAGACAAAGGAGCATGAAGACCTTCATGCAGCACAACGTGGGTAAGGACACAAAGGGGAGAATGGGGGTGGTGGAGAGGTAGCGAACAGTTCCAGCTGACTAGAGGGTCGCGTGCATCTGAAGGTCAGTGGTGGACACACACTCAGTGCGAAGGCAGGAACCGTAAATGGAAGGTCGTGCCATCAGGGACAAATTCATACTTTATCCTAAGGGCGAAGAAACATATATAGGATTTCTTTAACAATACATTTAAAGTGTTCTAAAGGAACACTTGTTTTCTATGAACAATATGAAAAAATAGAGAAATGAAAAGAAGGGGGGAAAAAAGCATCCAGTATTCTACTACCAAAGAAAACTCCTGTTAACATTCTGCCCCATTGAAGCGTTCTGACCAAGGTCATACAGAGAATGTCTGGTTTGCTTCTGGTAGCAGTGTGGAAAATAGACTGAAAAGGAATTGAACATAAAGCAATTTTTGGCAACACTTTTTTTGTTCTGAAAGTTTGAGGAACTGCTGACTATCAACAGAACTCATGGTTCAGCCCTCCTGTTTCTCTAAGACATCAGTCCCTTTAACTCCTACAAAACTGTTCCGCGTCAATCTCACCAATTAATCACAACCATCAAATCATGCCTCAGCAACAATCTGGGCCTCTGGGTCTGCATCCCCAAATATCATTCCCATCCCTCCCAAAGCAGCTGAACCAACATCTTTTGAGGCAACCAAATGGTGGACACATCACTGGCACACCCAGTGTCTGCACTTGGATTGTAGCAACCTTCTCCTGACAGATTTCCTAAGAGTATGCACATAGGGACCTTCATTCCCATGAAGGGCTGCAGGGTGACCAGCCTACTGCCCACTTAGGAGAATTTCTGGAGGAATGGTACAAAGGGCATTCTTGACCCTCCTCTATGATCCAGACCACTGAGGGGCTGCGGAGTGGGGCCAGTTCAAGTCTTGGATAAGGAGGTATTCAGTCTTCCAGAGTGACCTGGGAATACAGGTTACCTTCACATAGGAAAAATTGGTGTTTTACCCTCCCTACCTTAAAAGGTTTTAATGAAGATTCAGTGATCTTAGTACTTTGGAAAGAGGTAAAATGCCATGAATACGGAGAAAATTGGCTCCTTTTTGGCCCAGCACCAACATAGCTATTAAAATGTAATTTATACCCTATGAGTAACCCAGATATAGGAACACCTGACCATTGATATATAATAGATTTGATGGACTTATATGTGGGTATATATATGTGTGTGTGTGTGTGTGTGTGTATGTACTTATGTATGTACTTATATACGTATTTATATGTAAAATTCTAACCTGGGGTAACCAAAATCACTCTTCTAACTCCAAGCATGCCTGTTCTTTTACCTTGTTAAACTAATACAGCCTATCCCCACCCACCTTACACACTCTGTTGTTGATCTCAGCTCTCTGGGTGGTATTTCCTTGGGGGTAAAAAAGTGATAGAAGAAGCCCCTTGAATTAAGACTCGAGATAAACATCACCAGCGAGGCTGGAGTGACTTTATCCAAACATAGGACACTTTGGGGCTCTGAGGCAGGCCATTTGGTGGCTGGCATATGCAACATCCATTCTAAATCCCATGAGTGACCTTATTAGAGAGGGGGTGGGCTTGGAGGAGGTATGTTACCTGCATCAACCGCAAAACAAAATATTTGATCAGTTTCTTAGTTATCTGATACTCCCAGTTTTTTTGACTCTACCAAACAACTCATTTTCTCCAGATGGAGAAATGCTTTTAGATTCAGTTTGTGATACATACCATTTTTAGTATACTCACAATTTAGACCAAATGTCTCTTTGGATAAGGCTAGGGATGAGTGTGGAGAGAATATGCTGAATTTCCTGATGAATTGAATTCAACTAGTATTATATGCCTAGGCCAGTGCCAGATACCAGAGATACCAAAATAAATGATACATCTGGTATACATAGTCTAGCTATGCTTGTTGCATTATTGAGATGGTTTTTGGAGTGTGAGTTTATTGAACACTACTTGCTACCCAGTCAGTCCCTTTCACTAGCAAAATTCTGCCCAGGCTCAGCCCATCTCAGCAGTGGAGTTTCTCTTGCATGCCAAGATAGCTAGCTACCTCTTAGAATTCAGCTTGTAAGTCCTACCTACTTCTGGGTGCTATATTCGAAGTCTCTTAGGAAATTTTAGTTAGTTTTTTTTTTTTCAGCTTGTCTTAAATTTTTCAGGAATTAATATGAGGCAGGTCAAGAAGAAAAACTGAAGAGACTTATCAGGGATGACACTGCTTAATAAGGGACACGGGAGTTGGGACTTAGATCCAGGTCTTCCAGGCCCAGTCTCCATCATCTTGGCAAATAGCAGCCGATTGCAGGACACCAGTTCTGACCGGATGACCACAGATTTAAGACACTTGAAATTAATTCAGTAACTGGTCTGAGACCCTGGTGCATTCTTTGTTCTCCTGGGTCTCACCTTATCCTGAAGGAACGTTGCTGTGATGGGGACAATTTGAGAAGAAAGGCTGGCCTGAGCTCATGCATTACAGTCAAAACCATTTGTTTTGTTAACCTCATGTGAACATTACAAATGTGTGATGGAGCAGAGGCCACATCCTTCTATAGATTAGCAATTTCTTGAGTCAACATGGCCCCTTTACCTTGACCTTCAAAGAAAACACTTCAAAGGAAAAAGTCAGGGTCCTCTTCAGATGGTGGGAACTCTGAGGTGGCTCTTGCTTTGAACTCAGAGGGCTTGGGTGTCAATG
>NW_020175439.1:2653793-2692786 GCF_003031525.2 Neophocaena asiaeorientalis asiaeorientalis | reverse complement strand
GTTGGTCTCTCTTTCTCTAAATATGTTATGTGTTGTTGGTGTTGTTCTTTCACATTCTTTAAATGGAAAGGCCTGTGGAACAACACGTTATGGGAAAGTTTCCCACATATGGGTTTAAGGAAATGAACTTTCTCTACGTCTGTGTCTTTATTCCTGTCCTGCCCTTAGGTTCATCAGAACCTTTTTTTTTTTGAACTTAACGTTTTTATAGAGAGTGACCACGTGTTCTCAGAGGACCATGTTTTTTTCTTTTTTTGTTTTTACATCTTTATTGGAGTATAATTGCTTTACAATGGTGTGTTAGTTTCTGCTTTATAATAAAGTGAATCAGTTATACATATACATATGTTCCCACATCTCTTCCCTCTTGCATCTCCCTCCCTCCCACCCTCCCTATCCCACCCCTCTAGGTGGTCACAAAGCACCGAGCTGATCTCCCTGTGCTATGCGGCTGCTTCCCACTAGCTATCTATTTTACATTTGGTAGTGTATATATGTCCATGCCACTCTCTCGCTTTGTCACAGCTTACCCCTCCCCCTCCCCATATCCTCAAGTCCATTCTCTAGTAGGTCTGTGTCTTTATTCCTGTGTTACCCCTAGGTTCTTCATGATATTTTTTTTCTTAAATTCTATATATATGTGTTAGCATACAGTATTTGTCTTTCTCTTTCTGACTTACTTCACTCCGTATGACAGACTCTAGGTCCATCCACCTCATTACAAATAGCTCAATTTCGTTTCTTTTTATGGCTGAGTAATATTCCATTGTATATATGTGCTACGGCTATACCACCCTGAACGCACCCAATCTCGTCTGATCTCAGAGGACCATGTTTTAAACAAGAGCAGCCAGGGATAGAGTCTAATCCCTGGTATTTTAAAAATCTGGGTTTGGGGACACAAACAGCTCCGTTTTCCCATCTTCAAATCAGCAGGCTCTAATGCAGCCAACACCAGGCAGAGTACCCGAATCTCCCCCTTCTGCAATCACAAGAATTCGCATAGTTTCACAGTCTCCATCTGGAGCTATAGTTGTGCCTCCCAGTCCTGCCAGTGTACTAGAAAGTTCGTTAAAAAGTTAAACATACAATGTAAACATAGCTGTTTTTATCATATTAAATAAGCTATGAGATAGGAGAGAGGCAATTAGGCCCAATTATAGCATATCTAGTTACAGTTGAGGGCCCTTCCCCATGGAAAGCAAGGCCTTGTGGAAAATAACAAACTTACACTTGGATTTCTCTCTGCTCTTATTTAATTAAAGTTAGGGAATGGAGTGGTCGCTACAACCTTGAGTTCAACACAGGTTTATCAGCTCGTAAGAAAACCTTTTCCCATCAGTGAACGTGAGTGGAAGAAAAGCTTAGCACAGATGAGAAGGGAAAGTGCTTGGGTTTGCACAGCTATTGCTTTAACTATCGCTGCTTTCAACAAACGTGATGAGAGCCCCCTCTCCTTGTTTTCCTTTGACAACATCTGATATTTTCTCTTGCTCATTCTTCCAGATACCTTTTAGAATCATTTAGGCAAATTCTAAGACTTCCTTGTTGGCATTGCATTAAATTTGTAAATTATTTTGGGAGGAACCGACAGCTGCTTGGCATATATTCATCCTACTCAGGAGTGCAATGCATTACCTTCCTAGAATATCTGCACTAATCAATACTTCTACCAGTAATGTAGGAGAGTGCCATTTCCTTCACATTCCCATCTACCAGTAGTTCAGTGGAATTATTGAATCGATTTGTTCAACAGTTAGTCAATTACTACTACTAATAAATGGATGTATTCAAAATAATCCCAACTCTAGAGTTTTGCAATTTATTCATACACACCATACACATCTCATATGCATTCTGGGAAATATTCTAGGAAGGTAACTTAGCAGGTGAGTCAATTTTGAAATTCCTTTCTAGGAATTTGACACCTAAATTAAACTTCAGGGCTGTGAAGGAGGGTTTAGGGACAAGGATGTTAATTGCCTCCTATTAATAACAGCCAAAAAAAATGGAAACCTCCAAGTTGTCCAACAGCAGAGGTTGAACTATGATATATACTCTTGGTTGAATACTATGCAGCTATTCAAATTCATGTGTAACAGAGGAATGACAAAGGACATTGTTCATAGTAAATGTTGAAAGAAAACAAGTTTCAAAATATTGTAATTGTGTGATCCTAATTCAGTAAGGAGAGAGTATATGTACACAAAAATGCTGGAGTTTGTCTCAGAACATGGGTTTATGGGAAGTTTTCATTTTCATTGTAACTTTCTAGGCTTTTTTTCTTAAATTTTTCAAACAAAGAACAAATATTCTTTTTGTCAAAAGGAGAACACTTTCATACGTCCTATAAAATATTCCTAAGTGACTTGTATTTCTGGTTGCTAGTAGGTAGAAGTGAGGAATCCATACTTTGAATCTGATTTTTTAACAGAAATACGTTGATTTGAAATATATACTCAATAGATACCATTCTGCTCCTACTTTTGTAATAGTTTTATTAAGAGGCATCACTTATTCTTGAATGCCTTTTTTAGTCTGTCAAGATGATCTTGTTTTCCTTGTTAAATCTGTTGTACTCTGTTATATCAGATTTCCTTATAATGACCTATCCATGCATTGCTGGAACAAAAGCTCTATGTGGTCTTAGTGTTACTAGTAGGGTAACCACGGACAAGTTATACTCTCCGTACCTGTTTCTTCACCTGTTTTTTTAAAAAAAGGCACCTCACAGGGTGTTAGGCTGATTTCTGAATCACTGTATGTGAAGCAGTCAGACCAGTTACTGGCGCATAGAAAGATCTGTATAAGGATAAGCTGTTGTTTTTATTTTTATTATTATTATCATATTACAGTCTTTTCTTGTATTTCGTTTAAGACCTATATCCCTAAAAGAACTTGGCCTGTAGTTTTTCTTTCTTTCTTGTTGTAACGCTATGTTCATCAGTTTTTGGTACCAAGGTTATGTTTCCTTTGTATAATGAACTGGGTAGCTGCCCATCTTTTGCAACATTCTGGAACAATTTACATCACTTGCATTTAGTTCAAAAAGGAAGTACAACCAGTCAATTACACAAAATGGTTAGCATGCCAAGTTATAGAACATGATACAGCTAATCATACCAGCATTCCCAGGTATATTATAATGTGAGCCCAATAAATGTGTCATTTAATTATACCATTTTCAATTTAATTCCATAGACATTTATGAGATATATTGTTCAGTAAGAAAAAGAACTTACAGAACAGCACGTGAAACATGACCCAGTTTTCTTTTACAATTATTTTATATATACACACACACAAGCATGTGTGCACATTCACTTGGGTGAGTGTGTGTTTGTGTGTGTGCTCTCCAAAAACTACATGGTAATTTCTAAGGAGGGCTAGTAATTAAGGTAACTTTTAAAATTGTTTTCTCCCTTTTTTTCTCACCTGTTTTTGTTTTTGTTTTCGTTTTGCGGTACGCGGGCCTCTCACTGCTGTGGCCTCTCCCATTGCGGAGCACAGGCTCCGGATGCGCAGGCTCAGCGGCCATGGCTCACGGGCCCAGCCACCCCGCGGCATGTGGGATCTTTCCAGACGGGGGCACGAACCCGCGTCCCCTGCATTGGCAGGCAGACTCCCAACCACTGCACCACCAGGGAAGCCCCTGTTTTTTAATAATGAATATATGTACTCAAAAACCAAAGACATTTTAAAGCTCTATGCAAATTTATGGTTATCTACTCAGTACAGACCTTGTGAGGATGGAAAAGATCTATGTGATCCAGTCCCCTCTCTCAGGAATTCTGTAATCCAGATCTAGATGAAGTAGAAACAGACAAGTATGACATGGTTGTACAAAGAGACAAGCCAAGGGCTGGTGGAAGGGTGACCAACCTTCTCAGTTTGCCTAGGACTGAGGGTTTTCCTGGATGCAAGACTTGCCAGTGCTAAAACCCAGGTAGTGCTCGGCAAACTGGGTAGTCACCCTTGCTGGGGGAGCCTATAGCAGAGCAGTGCTGACCAAAGGTCCACGTGCTTCCCTGTATTTCCCAGACTCCCCTGTAGGTCATTTGGAACCTTACGATTAAGCTCTCCCCAGGGAGAATGTGAGTGGAGTGATGGGTTGCTTCCATCCTGAGACAGTTAAGTGTGGGTGTGCATTCTCCAGATCCTTTCTCCTCCCCACCGTTGGAAGCTGACAGTTCTGAGATGGCAGAGTTGACAGATGGAATCAGCTGGAATCCCTGAGTCACTGTTGGAGAAGAGCTGCCAAGGAGAGCTGCTTGACTTACGTCAGACTGTGATATGAGTGTGCGATAACTGGGTTGAGCCCCTGAGTTTCAGGGTTTATTGGTTAAGGCAGCAGAGCATGGTGATATGCTGACTAAAACAGAGCACAAAGGTTAGAGATTAGAGAAGACTTGATAGGAGAAGATGTTTATACAAAGCATGAAAACTTGGTAAAATTTCCACATGAAGAAGTGAATGGTGGGCAAGGGGCAGTCCATGTGAAAGCAAGGGCAGCTAGGCAGGGGAGAACAGGGAGTAGTTCAAGTACAAGAAGTGGTCCTGTGTTGGGAGATGAGGCTGGGAAGGTTAGTTGTGCAATTTGAGAAAGGCCTTGAACTCTTCCTTTAAAGTTTATGCTTTATTCCAGAGGTAACAGACAGTAACTGGACATTCTAAGCAATAATGTATCACAGTCAGAACAATGTAAAGAAAAGGTTAGATAGGAAGTGCTGAAATCGGGTCAGACGTAGGACTGCTTCAGAGGTGATGACAATCATCAGTAAGTCCAGGCAGTAATTCAAGCAAGAAGAGGTGAGAACCTGAACTAGAGCAAAGGTCATAGGTACATAGCGATATTTGGGAAGCAGGAGTTACTGGACTTGGCTGCTCCAAATTGGAATATCTCGTAAATTGAATTGTAAGTTGAAGGTGATGCCGAGGTTTCCACCTCTGTGCTCTAGAGGATGCTGCTGTTCATAGAAACAGGGAAGCAAGGACGAGAAGCAAGGGTAGGAGAGAAAACAACAGAGGTCATTTGGGAAGGAAGAGAAGAGCGTGAAGGGTTCTGAGAAAGAAGTCACAGAAGTGGAGGGGAACCAGGAGAGCACAATATTCCAGAAATAAAAGGGAGGAGACAATTACAAGAAAGGAAAAACTGGACCAGTGTTACAGCCTGCAGACAGGGTGAGTAGACCAAGAACTGAGAAGGGACTCTTGGCTGTTATATCAATATTTAGCAAGTTATTTAGAAGAACATCTCACAAGGTGGCTAACACAGAAAGCAAATAGAGGAGTTTGGAGTGTGGGTCACGGGAGTGTAATGAATGATAGGGACTCAAGAGTTTAAGGTAGAAGCAGCTGGCTAGACTGCTTTTAATTCAACAGCTATTTAAAAAATTTTTTTTGTTATTTATTTTTGGCTGTGTTGGGTCTTCGTTGCTGCCCGCGGGCTTTCTCTGGTTGCGGTGAGCGGGAGCTACTCTTCTTTGCAGTGCACGGGGTTCTCATTGCGGTGAACTAGTGTCCCCTGCATTGGCAGGCGGATTCTTAACCACTGCGCCACCAGGGAAGTCCCTCAACAGCTATTTTTAAGCTCAGTATTTGTCAGGTCCAGTATCTGAGGAATATACTGATGACCAAGATGTACTCTGCTCCCTCAAAGAGCCTATAATCCAGTGAGGGATAACACAGAATAAATAGGCAGTTTCAATACTTTGAGATAAATGCTAAGACAGGGTTACAAGGTGCTCTGAGAGTACATGAATTGGCTCTATTTTGGTTTCTGGGAGTCAGGGAAGATTTCCTGGAGGAAGTTCTCTAAAAGCTGAGGCGGCCAGGGTGTGAGACAGAAAGTAGGGAGTTGGTCAGGCAATGACGTAGGGTGGAGGGGTGCAGGGAGAGACAGTATTTCAGGCCTTGGACACAGCAGGTTCAGAGGCTCAGAAGAGACAGACTGACACTTGCAGGGAACTACCAGTGGTTTGACCTGGCTGGAGTTTAGAGGTAGGAAATGCAGAGGTGAGGATGGATGAGTCTTAAGGGTCAAATCATTAAGGGTCCTTTAAGGAAAGGAGAAGGGTAGATGGCAGTTTGAGAGGGCACCAGTTTGGGGGAGGAGGTACTAAATTAGAACGTGGTGAGCTGAATAAGAAGAGGCAGTGGGAAGGGGCAGATGGAAAGAGATGAACATATCCGTGGGGTTGGTCAGAGGGGTACCAATTGGCCTTCATTCCTGGCACAGAAAGAAGGGAGAAGCAGGTAAGTACAGGAGGATGCCAAGGTGGTGGGAGCTGAGGACGCCTGGCTTTCATCCCCCCAATAAGACAGGAAGCATACAGTTACCTGAGGTTAAGAGATCGCTCTGTGTATGGCTGACGGTGCATGAAAGCTGAAAAAACTTTGAAATAGCAGTTGCAGGGTCTGTGATAGGGAGTCAACTGGGATGTATTAAAGGGTTGCTGCAGTTTTAAACCTCAGCTTGGTAAAAGGCTAGAGATAAGTGGCACTAGAGGAAAACCTTAGACTAGGAGGGATGGACTGCTCTGTTTAGTGAGACTTTCCATCCCTTTGCTGACCTATGGCTTCTGCAGAAGGATGCCTAACTGGATACATTGCCCGTGAACATGAGTCTTATTAAAGCTCTTCTATTCTTCCCTAGATCAGTGGCTTTTTCCTCCTCTTTCATAAGATGTGTACTGATTTTTTCTTTTTTTTGCCTGAGAATGAAAAAATTAGACTGACCTAAATATTTCTTGACTGTAGTTTATTTTATCCAGAAACACTGGCATGGTTTATAATTACCCTTGTGCTCTGAATAAAAATTACAAATACAGGACTCTAACATTACCTTACCTAATTTTGCCTGCCTTGCTCAGTATGCACTTTTTTTTAACAATTATTTGTATATGCAAATAAACACTTTGTGAAATTACTGTGCATGTTCACTTCACCTCTTTTGTTTTATTTTGTTTTTTCTTTTTGTTCTCATTGTTACGTTCTCAGTCAATAAGGTGACTGGGAATAAATGAATCCAAAGAAAAAACTTTTTTTAATTAAAAAAAAATAAACGGTTGCTGCGAAGTAACAAGGGCCCAAACATTTCCTTGGGCCTTTATCAGCTAGAGGAAATGGTCTGTTCTTTTCTTTAAATATTTATTAATGTAAATACTCTTGCTCTCAAGATACCCCTCCCCACTGCTTGGGAAAGGAGAATCTGGTGTCCACTAGTGGTTTTCTCTGTGCTTCAGGAACTGACACTAAACCTGTGAAGTGTCTCATTTCTTGCTTGGAGCCCCCAGAGCTGGGAGCTCAAAGAATACCCAGGTCCTAGCTTCTGTCTGAGGAGACTTGCAAATCTGGAGCACAGATCAAGCTCTGCAAGGGGGAGTGGGGAGTAAGGCAGCCTGCCAGGTGTGCTCTGCACTTTGAGATGACTCCTAACCTCCATAAGAGTCACTCCTGGGGTCAAGAGAGTGCCTAAAGAAAAGCATTTTTTTTTTAATGTGCCACTCGTGGGTGAGCAGGGCCCCACATCAGAAGTGACAAGTCATGTTGATAGGATGGGATGAGAGGTCATGTTTGCTCTGTGGTCTTCCTCTCAAGAACATATAACCCCAGTCTAATCATGAAGAAGAACATGAGACAAATCCCAGTAGATGGGCATCTTGCAGAATACCTGACTGATCCTATTCAAAACCGTCAAGGGCAATGAAGACAAGGAAACTGAGAAATTGTCACAGCCAAGAGGGGCTTGAGGAGATAGGACAAGTAATTATAATGTGGTATCTCAGTTGGGATCCTGCAACAAAAAAAAGGATGTTCAAAACTAAGATTTGAATAAACTGTGGACTTTGGTTCATAGTGGTGCATCAGTATTGGCTCTTTGATTGTAGCAAATGGACCATTCATACATATGATGTTAATACTAGGGGAAACTGAGTGTGAGGTGTATGGGAACTCTCTATTCTGTCTTTGCCATTTTCCTGCAAATCTAAAACTTTAAAAATTTTAAATTTAATTCTTAAAAAGTACTATCAATAATAATACTTTCGTATGGTAACCCAAAAAAGTAGACCAGGAGGAAGGAGAGCCCATCAGTGCCGCAGCATTTGTGGCCACATCAGTTCAGCATTCTCAGGGTTCGTTCATTCTCAGAAATATCTCAGACATGAGTTAATGTGGGACCTTGAGTATTCTTTTAAGAGAATAGCAGCTTTTAAATAAACAGCAGCTCAGTGCAGCTTGTTTGGTTGCACTTAAATCCCCTTTTGTCTGGTGATAGCTACATTTCTATCCATATTATTAAAATAAGCTAACTAGGTCAGGAATAGAGAACACTCCAGGCCTGACCACACCCTTCCGTCTCCTGTGGGCCACATGGTCTTTCTCTGGTCCCGTTCCCTCTGCTGTGCGCCTCCCTCTGTGCACTGGCTTACTCAGCTCTCTTCTGACCAGCTTGAATGTGGCCTCCATCTGGCCTGGCCTCTCCTCCCACCACAGGACAGTCTCCCAGGTGTCACGCCTGACACTCTCCGGCCTCTGTGCTTCCTAGCTCTGGAAGATTCCTGCAAGAGCAACACTCTTACTTGATTCTTTTTGTTTTGGAAAAGGTTTATTTGCAGAAAAGTACAATGAATAATACAACATATGTATTTCTCCACACAGGGTTAACACGAATTGGCATGTTATCATATTTGCATCCTAACTTTTTCCCTATGTGTATGTCTTATCAAAATTACACAACATATGCTTAAACTCTCTTTTGAAAAGTAAAATATTACAGATAAAATTCTTTTGGGCCAGCCAAATCCTACTTCTTCTCTCCCTCTCCGGAACCAATCACTATCGCTCACCATCAGTTCTGATGTAAAGTGTTTAGTTCTCTCTCTCTCACATACACCCACAAATAATACATGGTATTCTGTGCATGTGTGTTTTCATTTACATAAGTATTATCACATGGGATGACTTTCCTTTTTGATTCGACATCATGATTTTGATATATATCCATATTAAAACATACAAACCTAGTTCAACCCTTTTAACCACTGCATATATTCCATCCAGTAAATAAATAGAGTAAAAGTAAATAAAAACACATTTCATTTATTCATCTCCTATTGATAAAAGTGTAGGTAGTTTGCAGTTTTTCAACTCATGAAATCGCTTATCCACGTCACCTTTTATACTTGAAGGAGAGTTTTCTGTTGGGTAACTAAAAGTACTTCCAAGTTCAGTCTCTGTGTGTTGGAGAGATGATTTGATGAGCCCAGCTGCTTTTTTTCACATCAGATCTGTTGGGATCATGGAGAAGGCCTCCTAATAAAGAGCACTTCTCTTCCCAACTCAAGTTCTGAATAAGCTGAAAGTAAAATGCAGGACCAGTAGACTACCTTTATTGCTGGTAACGTCCAGGTTGGAGGATGAAGCAGTGGCGAGCCATGTGGGTCTGAGAAGGAAACTCCATGCATGGGCAGACTACCATCCATCACAGAGAGCTAGGAACTGGGCCAGGCTCCGCTCACCTCTGTCCTTCCAGCCACCCAAGGGCCAGCTTTGGAGGAACAGCAGAATGCATGGCCCTCTGGAGGGAGCCTACTCTCAAGAGCATCAGAGAAGTCACTCCCTGGGGCACCGGAAAGCCAGGAGAGCATTTCTAGAACAACATGAGTCTACAGCAAGTAGACTTTTTTTTGTTTTTTTTAGTCATGGCACGCAAGATCTTTTAGTTGCAGCTTGCGGGATCTAGTTCCCTGACCAGGGATTGAACCTGGGGTGGGCCCCCTCCATTGGAAGCACGGAGTCTTAACCACTGGACCACCTTCTTAATGATATGCTACTAGCTTGTTTTTTTCAGGGACAAACTATAATAATGTGCAATGAAAACTTGTTTCATTGAAGCTATAATAGAAATGACTTATTCAGGTGTGGGCAAAGGTGAGATTCACCCAAACTCCAGAGCCCCGTTTTCACTTCCCACTCCAGAAACAAGGTAGAAAAGGTGAATATATGATTCTATATGGTGACATTTTAAGAATGAGCACTATGTCCACTTGGAGAATAATAACAATGTCAATTTTATTGAGCACCTACTATGTGTCAGGCATTATACTAAGTTCTTTATATAAAACAATCCCATTAGGAAGGTATTATTCACCCCATTTTGCAGTTGAGGAGACTGAAGCTCAGGTTAAGTAACTTTCGCAAGAAACAGGAGCAGTGGGCAGGGGTCACCCACAAAGGAAAATGAAGGATAAGGAAGGGAACTAAAGTAGCAGAACCTGGACACAGTGCCCAGGAGGAGCACCAGGACTGAGCTGAGAGAGGTGCCCACACCAGTGGTCCTAGGGGCCCAGCCATACCCTTAGTTCCATCATTTTGCCCTATCTGAACTTCAGTCTGTTACAAGTCCGTTTTTTCTGAGTGCTTCAGTTAACATTCTGAATGCTTCCTGGGTACTGATTTCACACTTCATTTGGACAAGCAAGAAAGAGATTCTGTTGTTGTGAGGAAACTGAAGCAAAGTTTATTTGGTGATTTTTCCCTTGCTCAGGGCTCTGGATAGTGGTTTTGAAAATGGATTCTGGTTTTAGAAACTAATCAGTTCCAGACAAATTCAAGAAACCATTTGGGGTCATTCAATAATTATTTAAAGATTAGCACTTAATTTTTTAAATTATAAAAATAACAATACATACTTATTGTGGGAATTTTAGAAAATGAAGAAATGTATGAAGGAGAAAATAACACTTATTCCTAAGGCCACAGCCAAGAGAGACAATCCTTGCTAAAATCCTAGTGTTTCTTTCCTCTGTGTATGTGTGTGTATATATTTTAATGACATCATACTGAATATACATCTTGAATCTTTTTCACTTAAAAATACATCATGAACACTGAACAAATATGAGTCACTGTCTTTTTTTTTTATTATTCTAAGTGTTTACTGCACGCTTTACATGCATTATCTCATTTAATTAAACACAAACCCCAAGAATAGTTTCTATTGTTATTCTAATTTCATAGATGGAGAAACTGGGGCTCAGAGGCCTCATAAGGTCATTTGACTTCTAAGCTATCCTTGTTACTGAGTTTTATTTTTTACATGTTTACTAGCCATCTACATCTCATCTCCTATTTTTCAGTTAAATTCATCTTTTTCACATTGACATTAGGGACTTATTAAGGGTATTAATGTCTTGGTTTTCAAGTAGAAATATTTTCTTCCTTTTGCCGTTTGACCTTTATACTTTTTTCTAATCTTAACATAGAGAAGTTACTAATTTAAGTACTCAAACTATCAATTTTCCTTTATGGTTTCTTTCTTTTTATGCTTAAAAAGGACTTTCCCACCAAAATACCAAACAAACTATATTTACTCTAGTTTTTTAAAGTTACTTAAATGTAGTACATCTGGAATTTATTTTATTGTGTAGTGTGGGGTAAATATATAATCAATAATTGTCCTAGCTCTGTTAATTGACTATAATTTCCTCACTGATTTGAAATGCCATACTTAACACATTATAAATTCTGACGTGGTCTGTTTCTGGATTTCCCCATCTGGTACTATGGCAAACTTTGCAAAGTGCTCACCAAACTCTTTTTTTTTTTAATTTACTTCTGGGTAGACAACTAGACTACATTTCCCATGCTCCCTTGCAGTTAGTAGTTACCATATGACTGATAGAAGGTGAGGGAAGAGACGTGTGGCACCTCCAGAATGGCCTATAAAAATAAAACCTCATGAGAGCAATTCTCCAAGATCTTTCTCCTTCTCGACTGCCTAGAATTGAAAGGATCCCCAAGACAACCCTGGAAGCCCTGTGGTGAGAAGGAGGATCTACAGGTAGAAGGAGCCTGGGCCTCTGAATCTCTCTCTTTGGAAGATAGCTGCTGGCCCATCTGAAATGCCCATTTTTGACTTTATGTGAATGAGAAATGAACTCCTATTATATCTGGGATTATATATTTGAGGGTTCACTTATCTGGTAGCTAGTTTTTTTTTTTTTTGCAATTCTTGAACATTAAGAATCACTTTGGTTCCCCCCTCAAATTGCAGTTCTTATTAAAATTGCATTAAACTTATAATATGGGAAGAATAATGATTTATATGCTATTCAATCTGCCAATTCAAGACCATACTATGTTCTACAATTAGTTACATATTCTTTTATGATCTTCGTTAAAACTGGGTTCAGCCTGCCTATTATATATGTTTAAACATGTTATTTTTATGAGATTTTTTCTTTTATATTATATAACTTATTATTCTTGATATATTACATAACTATCTTTGGTATATTTTAATATCTGGCCACCATAATGATTTCTTAATTGATTTTGGAGGGTACTCAAGATTTTTTCTGTAAAGGTCTAGATGAGCCATATCGTCTCTGTCAAAGCTATCCAACTCTGCTGGTGTAGTTCACAGGCAACCACTAGACAACATGTAAATGAGAAGGCATGGTTATATTCCAATAAAACTTTATTTGCAAAAGCAGTTCAGGCTAGATTTGGCCTTTGGTACATAATTCGCCCACTCTGGTCTAAATAAATCACATTATTTGCAAATAACAATACTTATTTTTTTTTCTGTTTTAAGACTTAACAGTATTGAGACTTACCTGGTGGTCCAGTGGTTAAGACTCCACACTTCCCATTGCAGGGGACGTGGGTTCGATCCCTGGTCAGGAAACTAAGATTCCACATGCCATGTGGTACAGCCAGAAAAAAAAAAAAAATTAAAATTAAATTAAAAAACTTACAGTATTGCCTAGAACTTTGATAATGTTATGGATATTAAAATGGTTGTGATAGTATCATATCTATTTTAATGAGATTGTCTCTAGTGTTTCATCAATAGCATGGCTATTGATTTGGAAGAGAGGAGTGTGTGTGTATGTGTGTGTCTATAGTTTTAAAGTTGTATTCCATATCATTCTATACCAAGTTTATTGCAAGTTTTAAACAGAAAGGATATTCAGTCTTACACCTTTTGATCATATTGAGATAGTAATGTGACTTTAGTCATTGACCTAGTACTGTATAATTTACATTCCTGGATTTCCCTGTTGCAAATCATCCATGAATTCCTGGGTAACATAATAAACATTCTGTATATTATTCTTGTAATACTATTAGGTAGGATTTTTGCATATTTAATAATATGGGAAATTGGGCTATAAATTTTTTAATCTTTGTCAAATTTTTACTTTAGAATTATGATTTTTTAAATGAATTTTCAAGTTTTTTCATATTTACTTTTCTCAGCAAGAATTTGAGTTTTTTGTTTTTTTTATCCTTAGAAATTTGACCAATTGTCAGTCCGGTATACTTTGGGGAGGTAATTACTTAGCAACATTTTTCCATTTCTTCTACAATCTTTGATGTTTCCTACTTATGGGCTGGGTGAATATTTTGAAGGAGTTATCAGCATGTAAATATCAAGCTAAAAGAGAAAAGAGTAAAATAACAAGTATTTTAGAAGATGCTAGAAGTATGGGAAGCTTTTTATAAAAGGAAGATATTAGAAGCTAGTATCTTCTTGAAAATAGTTATGTTTTTTTAATTTTAATTGTCTCAAATTGGGCTACCATAGTCCCACTTATGTTGAATGGCCCTAAATAATTCCTATCCATCAACGACCAGTTTCCATAAATATACCTCAATAGCCATAGTAGTTGAGGTGAATTATTATAAAACCAAATCTGTTTGATGGGCAACAGACCAACCAAAGAGAGGAAAAAATATGGACTGTAAATAGAAAATAAAATTAATAAACGTAAAGGATGATAATAAAGCATTTTGAAGGCTGAAAGTCCTTTGACCATCTGCTTAAGTTACTGTATAACCATGGTACCCAAATTTTTCTCCTCCAAGTCTGTATATGCTGTTTGTTTGACCAAACCTTTCTTCATTGACCCCACAATGCTAGCCTGATTTAGCCCAACCTCTTTGACTGATTAATCAAAATTCCAAAATTTTGTATTTCAAATTCTTAGGATTATAATTTGTTCTTGACTCTTTGACAGAGAACTTGCAGAAACTGGGAATGAAAGTAAGGGCAAAATTAATCATATATCTGGGTTTACTGGGGACAGTCTCTACTTATGCTCTGGTCCTGATGTAATTAATAGTAGTACCTCATTGTACTCTCAAAGTGCCCTTTTATAAACAAATTGTCGTATTACATCTGACCATATAATGCAGTGAGAATAATAAACCTATTCTAAATTAGAGGCTGAGAATAAGTTAACAGGTCAGGTATGTAAGATGAAGAGGGGAGATGCCACAGGGATGGCAGAGTCTTTGAGATCCATGAGCTGATCAGGTACTAATGCTTCCATTCACTGCAGAGATGCCAGAGAAGGAAGCACTGTGATAGAGTGAGTAAATGACTCCACCAAGTCTGTGCTTAAAGATGTGTGAGGAAAGGGAAATGGGTGATGGGTGTAAGGGGCTGGGGGTGCAGGTGCGAGGGCACAGGATTAGGAGGGGGAAGGATGAGAAGAAGTGGCGGGGTGAGGAGAGGAGACAGCAGAGCAGGGAAACAGAGAAATGGGAACTGAAAAGCATCAAATGGAAAATTCTTGCAAAATTTCAGTTCACATTTATTATTTTCATGAGGGAAAAACTAAAAAACATCACAATGAGAGGATAGACACTTCAGAAAACAGATGCCGACAAAGACCCTCTTTGACCAAACTTGAATCAAGCTCCTGAGTCCTCTTTCAGACTAGGCTCCCACCTTGGGCTCTGTCCTTGGCCTGCTTATTCCACAACAAGAATCTTGCTAAAGTTAGTTTAGTATAAATCTCCCACTCTTGGTCTGATGATCTTCAATATCTGTCCAAATTCCTCATCCCCCACTTCAATATCTTTATCACCCTCATCTGCCTTCAGCAAAAATCTTGTTAGGTCAGTTTAGCAAAGAACTAGCCTATATCTTAGCAATTTTTTATCCACTGACTCTCAGCCCTGCTCCTTGGCTCTAAATCCCCACTTTCCCTTGTTGTGTTCTGAGTTGAGCCCCATCTTTCTCCCAACTGCACAACCCCATTGTAGTAGCCCCCATTGAATAAAGTCTTCCTTACTGTCTTTAACAAGTGTCACGAATAATTTTTTCTTGAATAATGCCTACCCTAAAATGTCAGCTCTGTGGTAAGGAAAACTATACAAGAAAGATGAGGAAGTAAGAAAAGCACCATCAAATCTTTGGGCTCCAGTCCCACTGCCACTGGATAGGAAGGTAGCCTTCAATGGTGAGCTGAGTCCAAGCTTCCTCCTCTAAGTGTGAGTTTACATACTGTGTCCTGCCCTGAGCTTTCCTTGCTGTCCAAGCAGGGAATTTCTACATCCAAATTCCTCTCCCACCAACCACTTAAGTGTTGTGTGGTGCTCTATCTCTTCAGCTTCCTGAAAGAGTAGGATGAGAATAAGGCTTGTACTTCTCTGATTCTCCTGACTCATCTGGGAAGAAGCCACCTCACTACTTTGTATCCTGGGACTTTGACCAGTGTCTAAATGAAGAGAACCTGAACGGAATCTGAAACTGGTAGAAAGCCAAAATGCAATAGTAAAATCTGGGACTAAACTATGGAATTCAATATACTTGATGAAATTGAAATTATATTTTCTTTGCAATGAGCATAAAGATTTTTATAGATATATTCACCACCACATTGTTTAAGGTTTAGAAAAGATGGAAACAACCTAAATGTGTAACAAAAAAAGGATTGATTAAATAATGGATGGAAAAGTCATGTGATCAAATATTATGCAGTCATTAAAAATCAGGATTTAGCACAGATGTAGAGAACAAACATATGGACACCAAGGGGGAGAAGCGGGCGGGGGTGGTGGTGGTGGGATGAATTGGAAGATTGGGATTGACATATACATGCTAATATGTATAAAATAGATAACTAATAAGAACCTGCTGTATAAAAATAAATAAAATTCAAAAATCTGGATTTAGAAAATGTATGTGGACAAGGGAACTAAACACAATATATTAACTGCAAAAAATCAGATTACAAAATGGTGTGTACAGAATGATTCCAGTTTTGTAAAAATATTGATGCATATATATACATGCATGCATTTAAAAAAAAAACAAAAAACTAGGATACGTGCCAAAATGATCACAACAGAATACTGGCTGAGTTTATCTGTTTTCCTACATTTTGAATGTTTACCCAGAAAAGCAAGTGGATGATACTTGAGCATTAAGAAAAGTGTCTTCTTAATTCATTGGGATAAGGAATTTCTGAGAGATACCATTAAATCTAGTTCTCTGGTCTTTAAAAGACACATAGTTTCTTGACATTCGAGGAATTTTCTGTGTAAGCTGGTGCAGGTCCAGTAGAAGGCAGTAAATAATGTGGCCCATCATCTCTAACCTTGATGCTAGATTCCTGTAAATTTATGGCACACACAAACCTGGGCACATTGCAACAGGGAGATGAGGAGAAAGGAATCACTCAAGGTGCTAAATTGCTGGTAGAGATGTTGAAGGACGGTTGCCACTAAAGCCACAACCAAGCCCGAGTGCTCTTTGGCCACAGCTCCCAAAGTATTTCTGAAGGCATCAACAGGACCCAATTTTATTAGGCATTTGCTCTGAGGACAGTTTCATAATTACTCAAACATATTAGTCTAAGCCAGTGTTTACTAACCTGGATACTTCAGAGATACGAAGTCATATGGAAACCATATCTTATACACTGACTGCATGAATATATCACACCAATTTGTACTGTTTCTCAAATGCATGTAAATACTGCTATGGTGAAAAATACAAACACATTTTTCAATGGTAATGTATTCATAGTTTTTTGTTAAGTATTTCTCAATGAATAGATTCTAAATGTAAATGTCCAGGGACTATCATTTGGGGTTCTTTGTGCTAAAATATATTGAGAACCACTGCCTCAACCACTTGTATGTTTAACTCAAGCTCCAAGTTCTTCAGAAAGTTTTAACTACTCCAGGGGACAGTGGTCATCCCTTCTCTGAAATTCCTTTTATTACACATTAGTCTATCCTGTTATTGTTTCAACTGGTGTCTTTTTCTCTCCTCAAGTAGCCTGGAAGCTGGATGAGGGCAGGGCCCATGTTTTCTGCTTCTTTGTCACCCTCTAAAGCATTCAGGTCATTGGGGACTCAATAAGTAGTGATGATAGCTGTCTCTCTACGCTCCGTTCCGTCACACTGTATCAGAAGCTCCTCAACTAACAGGAAGTTTCCATTCTAAAGGGCTAGTCCCAAGGCAATTTTTCTAAGTCCAGAATTAGTGCATTCTCTTTATTTGTACAGGAACGTTGTGCATTTACAAGCAACTTTAAATTCTATCTGATGTGTTGGGCAAAATGGCCCTACTTTCACTCTGGCTCAAGACTGTGCTCTTTTCCATGAAAGGAGATACATTTGTAAGTAGAGAACTCTCTGTATGCTGCAGGCCTTGGCCAGATTGTAGGTAAATACCCTTATCTACATGTTGCTTTATGTCTAATTCCAGATTGTGCTTTCATTATTTCTCTTAGAACTTTCTCTTGACATCTGCTCTCTGGAAATTATTTTTCTCATTGTTCATAAATTCCATGTTTGTTTACTCTAGAATACAGGAGAAGCAAAAATAGAATGTTAGGCTGTGAGGGGCAGCGTCTGCCTGAGCTGAGTTTTTTCTGGGGAGTGATAAATGATGCTGAGTTCCCCGTGGGTTAGAGGGCACACAACTTCAAATAACTACAACATCCGATAACAAAGTTTTTCTCCATCATTTGCAATCCAAACACGAAGAACACAGCCCTGCGGACCCCTCATCCTTCATGTTCAATTGTAAATCCTGATTAAATAGCTTGCAGGTGTCAGGATTAAAGTATATGCAGTGGGAGCCTAAACAGAGGACCAGCTGGGTTCCTCATTTGCCAGTTGCAGTTTCTTCTTTGTTTTGAAACTGTTGACAGTACAACTAAAAATGTTCCTTAGGGCCCAGGCTGAGTTAAATAACAAGCAGGATGAGTAAGAGAACAGCTGTAGATATTTTTCTGTGTTTAACATACCTGCCTTGTTGATTTATAGGAAGACCCCCATATAATGTACATTTTGTAATCCAAAACATTTAACCTTTCGAGCCAAGTCTGTGATAGAGACATCAGAAACAGGAAAGGTCTTGATGGGCCTTGTGTTCCCAACTTTTTCCCCCCTCGAAGGAAAAGTGAAATGATGGAACAACTTGATTGTATTATTCCAATGACCGTGGTGATACTGTCTTGGCCTCATTCGATACTTACAGCTAATCAGTGGGCAAGCAACGCCATGGAAAGCAGAAAGGCCTGCCCAGAGTAATGCAACTTGGGAATTCCTCTCTCTGCATGAGCTGGATCAAGAGAGCCAGCTCTACACTAATCATCCATTCTGACTTCAGGAAGGGATGTGAACGAGAGCCTCAGTGGACCTGCCAAACCGCAGAGCAGGGCTTTGGGCCACTCCTGAGTTCCTTCTTTTGTGCAATAGCATTGATAGGCATCATGAGTGTGCAGACAGTGTAGAGTCCTTAAAATTTGTCTGTGCTTGTGCTTAGCTAGACCATGGTGTTAGGAAACCTCAATGCAGCAGCAGAATTAAACAAGTTTGAAGGGTAAAATCTAAATCTTTTATGCCATTACTGTCAATTGTGTGCTAAGAACCTATTGCATTCATGGTACTGGAGTGGGCACCAACCTGAAATTGCATGTTTAAAATAGTGCCTATGACTTCTGACCCAACACCCGTTCCACCCCTGAGTATTCGTTAGGGCTGATTATGGTCATTCCATTCCCCTTGCTAGGGATTTGTTTGGGAATGGGCATGACCCAATCCTGGCCAATAACACGTGAGGGGAAGTCTGCCAGCTGTTGAGGTATAAACATATGGACACAAGAAAAACAGTATCTTTCTTTTCCTTTGAATATTCCGGTTGAGGGGAGCCAGCATAAGAGCAAAGCCAGCACGTAGAGGTTGGTGATGCTAAGATGCTCAGAGAACTGGGCTCCTCAGTGACATCACTGAGCTGTAGAATCAATCCTGGAATTCACCCTACTCCTGAATTCTAATTCTGTGTGATAGCAAATTTCCTAATTGTTTCAGCCAGTATTACATTGTTTCTGTTAATCAAAAGCATTCTAAGTAATAACTTCTGTTTAGACATGCTACCCTCTAAAAATAATAAAGTGTATATGTCAATGGAGGGAGGACAAAAATATTAGAATAAGATTGAAAACCTGATTTTACCTAACTACAATAACAAAACCTACTTTATTTTTTCAAATGTAGAACAACTGATTGGATATACTTGCATTCAAGACA
This sequence comes from Neophocaena asiaeorientalis asiaeorientalis, assembly GCF_003031525.2. Lineage (NCBI taxonomy): Eukaryota > Metazoa > Chordata > Mammalia > Artiodactyla > Phocoenidae > Neophocaena > Neophocaena asiaeorientalis. The sequence continues at coordinate 2,673,439 of NW_020175439.1, read as the reverse complement.
TGCTTTTAATTAATTGGCTCTCTAGTGGCATCCCAGTTGTCTCAGAACTGATGGGATGGATAGTGGTCCCTTGTTAGTCCATGCACAGCCCAAGCACAGCTTGGATGGGAAGAGCCACCAAGACCAGAACTGACTGGGGGAATAAGGAAAGTCAACGTCTGCAAGGATCCTTTTGGAGTCAGGATGTTGGTTTCTGCTGGGTGAGAGTCTAGTGCGAAGAGAAAGAGTGGAGAACTCACTTCTCACTCAAGGGACATCCCCCTTGGATACCCAGCCAGACCACCTTGTTGGCAGTATTATAAGGTGCTAAAGAACTGGGACTCCTAATAAACTGTGATACTGGGGGGCGGGGGGGGGGCTTGTACTTCCAGTAAAGTGCTTTATTGGTACTATAAGCTCTTAACCATTCAATTACTAGTAACACCTTCCGCTAGGCACTATGAGATACAAACTAAGAAAGCCTAAAGATGGCCTGCAAGGGTCCTAAAACTTCCAAAAGACACAGGCATAGGCCTGTCAATGTGGTGTATTGAACCCTTCAGAGTTCACCAATCTAATGTTTAAGTCCACTCTGCATTGAGCCTTTCCAATTGAGCTCCTGGCATCACATGCTATCTTTGGAAATGTCTGAAGAATACGAAAAGAGAGCTAATAGTCACTGCCAGGACTTATGCTTAGTAAGCACTTTTAGACATGATCTGATTTAATACAGCAGTCCTATAAGGTAGGTTATTATTATTCCCACTTTTCAGATGAGGAATTCGCTCAAACTCACAAAGATAAAAAGGCATATTTGCAACTCAGACCAGGACTGTTGAAGCCAAATATTCCATTAACCACTTCTCCCTACTGCCAAGACCCCATAGAACATTCACTTCATGTTTTTTAAAATCATTTTACTGTTTATTACTATAGTCAACATTTGAATTGGCAGAACTGTTCGCATGATAGACAAGACAGAGACGTGTCATTCAAGCAAGAATAGGTGACGGTTTTCATAAAGCTTGAGGAGAGAAATCCCACAGTAACTAACACAAGGATGGCTGCAGCAATCTCAGACAATGGTGTGCAAGTAGGTAGGAACAAAGGGTGTTGCGGCAGTAGCTGACCTTCGTGTGTTGGCCTGAGACTACTGCTGTTTCCTAAGGGGAATTCCTTAATATGTTGGTAAGCAGATGACTTGCAACAGACATGTAAGTGGAGTAGGGTGACACTTTGCAGAATAAATTCTGTAAGTTTCTGGGCAGGTTCTACAAGTCTCATAGGTGATAAATGGTTGCTGAATTATGATTCAGCAAAGGTACTCCCATAAATGGACATCCAGGGAATTTTATAACTTGTGAAATTCTTAGGCCAAAAATTAAATAGCCACACAAACCAAACCTACACGCTGTGAATTAAAATGGTGCCATGTTAAGCCTTCTGAAAGAACCAGCAGGAAAGATTATTCAGACAGAAGATCCTCATCCTTCTCTTCAGCCGGAAGACTAGCAGGCTCCAGGTGCTCTCTGTTGCTCCAAGTCCTTCTCAGACTTTTCCTTGAGAATCTTTTTCTTCTCCTGATGCTTGGAAGGTAGCACTGTTGGCTCATTTTGATAAAAGCCTAAGCATGGCTGCCAGACCCTGCCCCAGACTTGGACCCACCCCGAGTGCCTCACTCAGAACATTCTCACTCTAGTCCTCTGGAATTCCCAGAAGCATTTAAGGGGTGGGTGAAAATTGCTTTTATTTACTTGGGCACATTATTCAAATGTAAGTGGTACAGTTGAAAGAGCAAGATTTGAATGCATGACAGACCTCTCGTAATCATTATAAGACCCTGTGCTAACTACCTAACTTTTCTGTCTCAATTACCCCTGCAGCATAAAGGGCATATACTACCTGACCCTTAGGAGTAGAGGGGTGGGGGGAGGGGTGCTGGTGATGCCTCAAGTGATATGTGTAAAACATTCACGTATGCACGAAATAGGAGCTCAGTATTACTTTTTCTCATCTTCTATACTGACTATGGCCCCATCGATTGGGCTAGCTATGAAATAACTTAGAAACACAAAGAATTTCCTTTCAATGATTATCGAAAAGCAGCAAAGCAATTCTTATGTGAGCAATTATTACTATTGTAACTGCCTATCGTTTGTCTGTCTACCTCAGTAGGCTATAACCTTCTTGAGGGCAAGACCTGTGTCTTGTTCATGATGCAATTCCAGCCTCTAGCACATTATAACTGCTGGGCTAAACATGGGAGTGCTGCAACAAAAAGAAGTAAAGCAGTGCTGTTACGAACAGAAGATTTGCACATACCTCACTCAGAACAAAACAGTTAAACGTCTTGTCTTGGAACGTAAATTTTGTGAAAGAAGCTTGAATATTTCCTTTATGATTGAGGATGTTGCTAATGAGTGTGAATCTCAATATCTTTATTGTATAGAATGAGAGTCAAAGGGTGGAGTTACTATATTGTAAGTAAAACTCAGATAATAAATACTTGATAAGTGATTTTATTATGATTCACCTCTTTTTTCTAAAAATTGAGGGCAAGAAAATAAATCCAAAGAATTGATGCCCATGTTAAGTTGAGATACAGTTGGGAGCCCTTTTCTGGTGGGTTGGTTGGTCATCATAAAAATGGCATTGCTTTCAAGGCAATGATTACAATATGTTCACCCTGCCTGACATCCACCTCAGTTTCCATGTTCACATTCTCTTATTTCCTACAACTGTCAGTTCTAATACCTAATGATACTGTTATTATCATTCATAGGTAGATAGCACTTTACAGATGAAAATGCATGTGTCACCTTGAATCCTCATAACAAACCTGAGTGGTAAATATTATTATCCACATTTTACCAGTGAGGAAATTGAGGCTCCAGGTCTCAGAGCAAGGAAACAAGCTTAGTCCCCGTTCCTTCTCTCATCCGTTCATTAAGCATGCATTTATTTAGTCCCAGCTGAATGACAGTTATGTTATTGAGGACCAGGGACGCATTGTCATATTAAACAGAGTCCCAGCCCAGTTGACTCCAAATTGGGAACTCTTTCTATTGAACCAAAGAGCCTCATGTTCTGGATAAGCCTTTTAACCTCATTACTTTGCTTCTTACCACACCTTCTGGACAGGAGGCCTTCACCTGGATCACAGTGGAGCCTACTTCAGAAAACCCTGCCTTTAGGCCATGTGCCTTTCTTTTCATCCAGTACTGACCACAGAGTTCCCACCAGGAAAATAAAACACTCTGTCTGAAGAGAGCTATTCCCACTTCAGCAATGATCCCTGTAAGGCCCAGTCAGAATCAAGTAAGCTCACTCCTATGGGGTCCTCGGTGAGCTGCCCAGACTTGCCAACCCCAAAGGCAATGCTGCTCTGAGGAGGAAAATGTTATGCCTGAACCAGCATCCAAGGCCATTATCTCATTTAATTCTCCAAACAACTGGAGAAGTAAGTGATACCATCCCATTTTGCAGATAAGGAAATTGAAGCTCAAAGAGGTAACCAACACACACCCAAGGTTATATCGTTATCTAAGACTAAGCTGGGACTGAATTTAGATCTAATGTGACTCCAAAAGCTCAAACTCCCAACCCAGGTTAAATGATAGATACTGTCATCTGAAGAAAGATGGAAATCAGGAAACCCATTGAATGTAAGGAATACATGAAGACATTTCCAAGGCTGCCCCTTGGACTCTACCACTCCTGAGAAGGTAACTTCATGTCTTTGATCTGCAAAGGAAACTAAGGCAGGGAGGACACTTAATTTGGCCAGTCCCCCAGCCAGGTGGTGATAGATCCAGGGCTAATGCAAGGTCGCTTGCCTCTTGGCTAAGTTACCATACAGCCTTGGCCCACCTGAGCCTGAGAGAATTGGACCATCAGCCAAAACACATTCACAGGAAAATTTTAATTTCCTTGGTGGAATATGTACTTCTTTGAATCAACTACCTAGACAGGGTTCCACCTATCTCATCAGACCTCCCCAGCTCTCAGTGTCATCTGGCCTGAGATTCTCCTCATTTCCAACAGGCCTCTGGAGCCTCCAGGAGCCGTGAGAGTCCCTATCTCAGTGCCCTGGGTGACAAAGACTGTGTCCCAGGTGCCCAGACAGAGGTCACGGGAAGCCCCAGCTCCACAGAGCTCAGCTCTCCCGTCTGACCGGCATTCCCAGAATCACTTTACAGCAGGGGCCAAAGATCAAAAATTTTATGGGCACTTGGGGAATTATTCCTCTCCAGCCCATCTGCCCTTTCATCTGCACACCCACTGCCCCAGAATAGCAAACAGCTCCTAGCTCCTGAACTGTTTCTCGAAAGACTTCACAGCAGGAAAACAGAGGCTAGAAATATTTCAAAAGCTTGGCCACAGCTGTCTGCAGGAGCCCATTTGAAAGCATTCGAGCAGAAAATCTCCTTCCTTTAAAGCTCCAGTCGCTGGTTTTGCTTGGCTGGGAGAACAGCAGCATCACCTTCACCCTTAGGGCCCCCCGCCCACCTGGGTCTATCCAAGGGGATTTCGAAGCACCCTTACTTAATGGCAGAAATCACATTAAGAGACAGAAGCTTCTAGACCTTCATAACCAAGCACGCCTGTGGTCTGCAAGGGGTTCCCACCACCGCCCTGAGAGAGGATTACTGCTGTGGAGCACCAGGCTTCGCTCTCACCCAGATGTGTCCAGGTGCCCCACTGCTCTGGCTGTTTCTGGGCTGACAATGAATTTGCAAACTCCAAAGAAAAACCAGTGCAGAAGCATCCTCTATAGAGTAGGGACTTGATTCCTTTATGGGGAGTCCTCCTAAGAAGAATCAAATCAGAGCAATACTTTAGACCTAGGCTTGAGGGGTCCCTCCCCTGGTGCACCCTGGCTCTTGTCTGGCCATTCTTCTCCCCATAAAGTGAGGAGTATGCAAGCAGTAGGGACTTACCCAGCTAGAGTTCACACCTCCCTTTCTAGACTATGCCCTGGCGATCGAGACCCTAAAAGTCTCTGAGCCTGTTTCCAGGCCTTTGAGGGCCTCATCCCTGGATCTGTCCTCTGAGGCCAGGCAATCCCAGGAACATGTGCACCCGAGATACAAGGGCCAGCCAAGGGCAGAAACTGATGGGCAATGTGGATGCCACTGGGATGCGTGGGCCTTAAAGTACTTAGCAGAGCCAGGATGGGGAAGGAAGCAAGCAGGCTGAGAACCAGCCTTTCCTGTGCTATCTCATCCCCGTGCAGAATGTGGAAGAGTCACAGAGGCGTATTTGTTAAAGTAGAAGGATAACATATTTTATAAAAACAGCTTTTTAGCATACTTTGTAACTTTTGAATATTCAGACATTTGGTATATGGGATTTCTTTCTACTGTTGCATCCAGAATCACAAATGTTGAGGATGAGTCTGAGTCAGAATTCATCTCAGAGTAAATAAGGATCAGGTGCGTTCATGTCTTCATTCATTCAGCCGTAACTTACTCAGCTCCTGGCATGTGCTAAACATCGTGCTGGGGACTGGGTATGCCATGGGAACTAGACGGTTACAGTCTAGCTAGAAGGAGAAAAAGCAGTTGTCCAATAAGGAAAGCCACAGAGTGGTGAAATGATAGCCGAGAGGCAAAGCTAGGAAGGAGACAGTAGTAGGGAGGATTGGTTTCTCTGTGCGTGGTCAGAACCTGACTCAATGTTCAGATCAATTTTTTTTTTTGCGGTACGCGGGCCTCTCACTGTTGTGGCCTCTCCTGTTGCGGAGCACAGGCTCTGGACGCACAGTCTCAGCGGCCATGGCTCACCGGCCCAGCCGCTCTGCGGCATGTGGGATCTCCCCGGACCGGGGCACGAACCCGTGTCCCCTGCATCGGCAGGTGGACTCTCAACTACTGCGCCACCAGGGAAGCCCAAGATCAATTTTTTTTTTTTAATGCAAAACATCTTTATTTGCTTTGGATTGTCCTTCTTCCAGTAAGGTTAGCTTTTTTAAAGTTAATTTTTATTGGAGTATGGTTGATTTACAATGTTGTGTTAGCTTCTGCTGTACAGCAAAGTGAATCAGTTATACATATACATACATCTACTCTTTTTTAGATTCTATTCCCATGTAGATCATTACAGAGTATTGAGTAGAGTTCCCTGTGCTATACAATTAGGTCCTTATTAGTTACCTATTTTATATATAGTAGTGTGTATATGTCAATCGCAATCTCCCAGTTTATCCCTTCCTGCCCCTTCCCCCTTGGCAACCAGATTTTTTTCTACATCTGTGATTCTATTTCTGTTTTGTAAATAAGTTCATTTGTACCATTTTTTTAGATTCCACATATAAGCAATATCATATGATATTTGTCTTTCTCTGACTTATTCAGTATGACAATTTCTAGGTCCATCCATGTCACTGCAGATGGCATTATTTCATTCTTTTTATGGCTGAGTAATATTCCATTGTATATATATACCATATCTGCTGTATCCATTTCTCTGTCAATGGACATATAGGTTGCTTCCATGTCCTGGCTATTGTAAATAGTACTGCAGTAAACATTGGGATACATGTATCTTTTCAAATTATGGTTTTGGGGCTTCCCTGGTGGCACAGTGGTTGAGAGTCCGCCTGCCGATGCAGGGGACACAGGTTCGTGCCCCGGTCCGGGAAGATCCCACATGCTGCGGAGCGGCTGGGCCCGTGAGCCATGGCCACTGAGCCTGCGCGTCCGGAGCCTGTGCCCCGCAATGGGAGAGGCCACAACAGTGAGAGGCCCGCGTACCGAAAAAAAAAAAAAAAAAAATTATGGTTTTGTTCAGATCAATTTTAACTTAATAACCCTTAGAGGCCTATGACTAATAATTAAATCTAATTAATTCTGCAAACTTGTCTGTTTAGCCTGGCACAGTACTAAGCTTTGGGAGACCAGAGACACAGGCCCTCTTCAATGATCTCAAGTCTAGAGAGACATACAGATATGTATACAACTAACTCGGGGTCAAGACAGAGGGAAACAGTAGCAGTACAAGAAAGGGTTGTAGGAACGCAGAGGGAGGCATGATTAATTTCTTCTAGGCATTCAGGAATGGCTTTATATCAGAAATAACATTTCAAGTGAGGTTTTTAGGATGAAATAGAATTTACAAAGAGCACAGAAACATGGAGAGACATTCCTGTTTGAGGGAAGAGCTTGAGCAAAGGCACTGAGCCCGGCCATTGCATGGAGTGCTAGGGGACTAGTTAGCCTGCACGGTGAATACGTTAAAATGTTGGCAGTAGGCTGCAAAGGCAAGGTGGGACCAGATTTTGGCAGGCCTTCCCTGGCAGGCTAAGGAGATTGATGGTTCTGGAGAAGTGGGGAAACGGGTTAGGATAATCATTCTGGAGAGGAAGCAAGGAGACCAGAAGAAGACTATTTCAATCATTTAGGCTAGAGGATCTTAGGTAGTAAAACAAGGTAATGCTGGTAATAAAGATTTAGACCTAGTAGTTTTGAGTTTTGATCTAAATTGCAAAGGCAGTCATCTGTCTCCATCTCCTTCCTCTTGTCCACTTTCTGATAATTGAGGATCATTGGTTGCGAGCAACAGATGCCAATGCTGGGTAACCTATGCAGAGCTGGTATTTATCTGGTGGCTATGCAGCAGCTCACAGAATCTAGGGGAAGGCTGAAGAGGCAGGTGCCATGGCAGCTCTGAGGCCCCAGGTGGCAGCCACTGTAGGAGTTTCTCTGCAGAACGTGGACAAATCTACTCCAACTATGTTTCCCCCAGTATTTTTTGTCACTCTTCTCATGATAGAAATTTCAGGGAGAGCACATATGATGAACTAGATTGGGTGGTTCTCCTGCCAGTCTGCCAGGGTAGGGGAGGTCACTCTGATTAACAATCTAAGGAAACTCCCCAGTCAGGAACCACTGTTCCCAAAGAAGTGGGTAGGCCCTACTCAAGGGTGGAAACTCAAGCTGTCTTTCTCACTATGTATCCCCAGTGCCTAGAAGGGTGCCTGGCACCTAGCATGTGTACAATAAATATCTCCTGATGACAGAAGGTCATGGAGCAAAAGTGACAGATGTCCACACCACCTTACCAGGCTCCTCCTGCCCACCACTGACTTCTCTGCCCTCCCTGGGTGTCAGGGGAGTGTCAGGACACTGAGCACACCCCCCTGTTTGGGAAACTGGCCAACCCACCCTTCACTCCTCAATACACCTGATGTCCTTGTGCCAATTCTTCAGCTGTCCCCGGGTATACTCCCTGGAATTTCTAAACACTGATGATGATTTCCTGTTGGATGGGATGTTTGGGATTTGGGCTTTGTTCTTCTTTTAAATACCATTCCTATTCAAAATGTGAGATCCTTTTTTCTGGAAGTTATTTTTCATCATCTTTTCTCTCCCCAAGTTCTTGCACCATGGGCCTTCCTGCCTTCCTGTGGTTGGCCCTATAAAAATTATGTTCCTAAAGAGTTACTGGGGAGGTAGGGGGAGGGGGCGATGATTACTTGTTGGCTGGGGTTTTTTTTGCATTTTTTTTTTCCCGTCCAGGGCACTTTGCCAAGGCATCTACAATGACTTTGTTCCCTCCAACATGAAGTGCCTTCGTAGAGGCCAAGGCCAAGGCCACTGTTAAATTGGGGTCTGTCCCTGACTTCAGGACTTGACTCCAAAGGACATAGGGAAACTGCTGGTATCCAAGGGAGAGGCAGCTCCTTTGCTCCAGGCAGTAGATTTAAGCCCACTTGTAAAATAAAAGGAAGGGGAGGGAGGGGAAGGGGAGAGAAGGGGAGAAGGGAAGAAAAGGTTACCTGTTTGGCAAGAAGTTGTTACTTTTTTAATCAAACTGTCCCAGCTCTGTTTATGGCTTAACATCAATATTAAGTCATCATAAAACTGAAGGTTTATGGTCCCTAAAAGAAACATTGAAAAATGTATGCATCCTATAACTCCTAGAACATGTTGTCTAGATTTTTTCCATATGGGTAGTAGGAATTTTTGTGGAGGTGATAGGCCATGCTGTGTCGATGTGCAAAGCAGCTAAGGGGAACTGTCCCCAGCTTCCTCTGATGTTTGGGATACTGGGGGCCTCCGTAGTGGTGCCACCTTACCCCACGTGGTCCTAAAACTCTTTACAAGTTCCCTTGGCTTCCAGAATAAAATCCAATCCAATCCAGTATAAAATGGCCATCAAGGTTCCCCTTGAGCTGGCCACTGCTCCCCTCTCCACACGCCCCCTCACCCCTTTACCACCTTCCCTTGCCAAGCTCTATGCAGCAGGAGGCCACCTGCAGTTGCAGTCCCCTGCCTGGTGCCTTCTCCATTTGCTCTACACCTGTCACCTCTCTCTAGGTTACAAGTAAAACATCACCTCCTCAAAGATCTACGCAGTTCCCCCCCAACCTGAGCCAAGCTCTCCCCCAGGTTGTCTTGCTCGCCTAGGCGAGAGAACCATTAGGCAAGAGAAACAAGGTGTCTGGGGAGAAAACTAAAGCTGCCAACAGGGCTCCCCTCCCAGGCATGCTGCTGAGTATGGTGTCAACAAGAGCTTCGAGAGCCCTCCCTTGAAGCTCCCAAGGAAAGTAATGGGGAGAGCTTGGCTCAGTCCTGCATATCCGTGTGTTAACTCTATGCCCTGGACATGTCACTGAAACCCCTGAGCCTCGCTTTCTTCCTCTGTAACAGAGGCACAATAATAACACCCTGCCGATTTTGCAGCACTCTTGTAAGGTTTGAAAGACCAAGTATGTGAAAATAAGTTGTCTTTGTGAAGAGCTGTAGGATAGAAGGGACTGTGGTTAGGAGTGGAGGGGCCAACCCCCTGCTTTACATCAGCAGCTGTATCCTCGAAGACTGCTTCCCATGTGCGCAGTGAAATACAGAACTTTAGAGCAGAAGACACAGTTGCAGTCATCTCAAGATGCCTTTTTTTAGCTTTATAAAAAAAATTTAATTGTGGTAAAATATAACATAAAAGTTACCATCTTAACCATCTTTAAGTGTACAGTTCAGTGGTATTTACATTCACAGTGTTGTGCAAACATCATCATCATACATCTCCAAAACTCTTTTCAACTTGCAAAGCTGAAACTCAATATCCATTAAATTATAACTCCCCATTCCCTCACCACCCCCCCCAGCCCCTGGAAACCACCATTCTACTTTCTGTCTCTATGAATCTGACTACTCTTGCGTTCTTCATACAAGTGGAATCATACAGTATTTGTCTTCTTGTGACTAGCTTATTTTACTTAGCACAGTGTCCTCAGGTTCATCAGTGTTGTAGCATGTGTCAGAATTTCCTTTAAGGTTGAATAATATTCCATTGTATGTATATACCACATTTTGTTTATCCATTCATCTATCAATGGATACTTGGGTTGTTTCTACCTTTGGGCTATCATGAATAATGTTGCTATGAACATGGTTGTACAGATATCTTTTCAAGAACCTGCTTCTAATTCTTTTCGATATATACCCACAAGTGATTTGCTGGGTCATATGATAATCTGTGTTTAGTTTTTGAGGCCACCATCCTGTTTTCAAAAGTAGCTGCAACATGGTACATTCACACCAACATTGTACAAGCATTCCAGTTTCTCCACATCCTCACCAACACTGTTTTTTTAATAGTAGCCATTCTAATTGGTGTGAGGTTGTAGCTATCTCATTACAGTCTTGATTTGCATTTCTCTAATGATCAGTGATGTTGAGCATCTTTTCACGTGCTTATGGGCCATTTGTATATCTTCTTTGGAGAAATGTCTGTTGAAGTCCTTTGCCCATTTTTAAATTAGATTTTGGAGGGTTTTGTTGTTGAGTTGTAGGCGTTCTTTATATATTCTGGATCTTAATTCCTCATCAGATACATGGTTTGCAGATATTTTTTTTCCTATTCCATGGGTTGCCTTTTCACTGTTAGCTGTCTTTTGATGCACAGAACTTTTTTTCAAGTTCAATTTATCTATTTTTTTCTTTTGTTGCTTATATTTTTGGTGTTATATCCAAGAAATCATTGCCAAATCCAATTTTATGAAGTTTTTCCTGTTTATTCTAAGACTTTTATAGTTTCATCTCTCCCAGACTGGGGCACGAACCCGTGTCCCCTGCATCGGCAGGCGGACTCTCAACCACTGCGCCACCAGGAAAGCCCCCATCTCTTATATTTTTGATCCATTCCATGTTAATTTTTGTATATGGTGTAAGGTAAGAGTCCAGCTTCATTCCTTCATGTGTGGTGAAGATGATTTTTGACAGAACAGAAAACTGAGCTCAGAATGGGCAGGAGTCTGCCAGAGGGAAGGCAGCTGGATAGGGACAGAGCTGAGGTTAAAACCCAAGGCTCCTGTGTCTTAGTCCAACATCCTCTCTACTCTTCTAGGAAATAGACACCCTGGGAGTAAGTGACCCTGGGCTTTCCTGCGTGTCTAACTAGAAAAAAACTGGGAACACAAAATGTGATATTGGAGTTGGCGGGTTTTCCTTTAGGTGGGATCAGCTAGCCCTCAGTCCAGACCACTGTGTCAAGAGTATGTGATGGGCTTGTTCCTTTACATAAGAGGGTCATTCTTCAGGACACCTTTGATCATCAGAGGTGAACAGCAGCCAAAGAAAAGGTATCGCAAAAAAACTGGCTCCATGATCAGTGACATGGTGATTTGGTGGAATATAACTTTGAGTCACTGATATGAGGGGAAAAAATGCTAGTGGCCTTCCGTGTGCATACCCTTTGTGCCTAGTGGCCAGCAAACTGGAGAAAACTTGTGTTTTGAAGCATTATCTTGAAGAAGGAAATGAAGATGTGGGGGCTTTGGTAAACATGTTGGGCTAAGGCAAGTGTTGGCAAACCACAGCCCACAGGCTAAGTATAGTATTATTGAAACACAGCCAGGCTCGTTTGATGTGTTGTCTATGGCTGCTTTCACACCTCATCAGAGTTGAGTAATCGTGACAGAGACATATGGCCTACAGAGCCTAAATTATTTACTATCTGGCCCTCTACCAAAATTTTAAAAAAGGTTGCTGACCCCTGGACTAGGGTAACAGGGAAAGTGAAGCGGGCACAGCAGTAGAAGCCCCTTGCCCACAGGGCAGCCCCACCCTCAGGGACCTCGTGGCCCTCATGGCTGGCTGGAGCGTGACCATTAGCCGCATCAGGAGATGGACTAGTGGCAACGTGAGGAAAGTTCTAGCTGTTCTGTACTCTCATAGTGCCTCCCCAGGCCCAGCCCAGAGAGGATCTGGTAGTTGTGAGGTGGCTGAGCACAGAAAGAGTAAGAGTCCCACAGGAGCCAGGTCCCAGCCCTGCCACGCTCATTGGCCATACTCTTGAGACACCCACAAAGGCTTCTGGTCTAAAGGCAGAGTGGCAGCTTGGAAGTCAAGGTCCAATCACATGAGATAGAGCTTGATGTGGTGCTCACACTGCTGTCATTTATGTTCAGCTTTCTTACACATGCTGTTAATAGCTCATCACTCTGAAAGAGGATATTAATTAGTTTACACTTCAATGTGGGCGTGGGAAATTCTCAAACTTCTTGGCCTGGTTCATAGAAAGTGCCAGAAAGACAAGGGTGAAATGAATCTCAGCTCTGTCACCATGAGCTGTACTTGGAAAAATGACACAATTTCTCTCTCACTTCTATGTCCTCATCCATAAACAGGATAAACCAGAGCTGATATAAGAATTCAGTAAGAGGATGGGCATGAAACTGCCAGAACATTCCACGAATGCCAGTTTCCTTTCCTTAGTCCATTCAGCACCACCCACCACCAGCAGCTTCTCTTCTAGAGCAGGGGTCCCCAACCCCTGGGCCACGGACTGGTAGTGGTCCATGACTTGTTAGGAACTGGGCCACACAGCAGGAGGTGAGCAGCAGGTGAGCAATTGCAGCTTCATCTGTATTTACAGCCACTCCCCATGGCTCGCATTAGCGCCTGAGCTCCACCTCCTGTCAGATCAGTGGTGGTGGTGAGTTGTATAATTACCTCGTTTCATGTTACAATGTAATAATAATAGGAATAAAGTGTACAGTAAACGTAATGCACTCGAATCATCCCGAAACCGCCCCCCCCTCCCCCCACCCTCGGTCCATGGAAAAACTGTCTTCCACGAAACCGGTCCCTGGTGCCAAAAAGGCTGGGGACTGCTGCTCTAGAGGCCAACCCTCTCAAGTCTCTGGGGTCTCCTGCCCTCCACACCCCTCACTCTCTGTGGCTGCTCCAGGATGAACTAAAGGCTCCAACAGACTCCACATGTGAATAAACAGTTGTGCTACAGTGTAACGGATTTTCAAGATACAACTACAGTCATTTTGCGATTGGGTGAAACGTCTGTTCTTTAGAACAGTAGTCCCCAACCTTTTTGGCACCAGGGACCGGTTTCGTGGAAGACAGTTTTTCCATGGGGGGTGTTGGTTCAGGCCGTAATGCGAGCAGTGGGGAGCAGCAGATGAAAGTTCACTCGCTCACCCACCGCTCACCTGCTGTGCGGCCCAGTTCCTAACAGGCCTCGGACCGTTACTTGTCCACGGCCTAGGGGTTGGGGACGCCTGCTTTAGAAGCTTCTGTGGATTTAGCCCAATGGAGAGACACAGTTCCAGGAAGTAGGCCCTAGTTTTGGACCATCCCACTCCTCAGAATTGCTGGACATAAGAGCAGTTCAAACACTAATTAGGGCCTCTCCAGTGCTAACTCAAACTCATAGTCTGGTCTCAGAACTGACTGTTTCCTCAAGGCCTCACAGGGATGCTGCAGCTCCCAGCTTCTGTTTCCTGCCTCTTCCTTTATCAGCCACAGCCATTGCTCTAAGCCCAGACTCTGAGGCCTCTAGATGACTTTGTGGGAATGTTTATCACATTGTTGTTTGTTATAGCAAAATATTGTTGGACATTTAGACATAGAGGGGTTGGGTAAATCAGTTACACCACGATGCAGCCATTAAAATTTCCAGTAGACCAGAATTTATTGAAAAGATATTTGCAAATTACATTTAAGTGAAAACAGCACGTTTCAAAATCATATGAACAAAACATGGGGATTTATTCAGTTTTTATATTACAAATACATATTCATATATGTGTATTTGCACAGGAAAAGTATAAAAATGTAAGAAATCAATAGTAGGTTCCTCTGCTTATAATGTACATGGATTTTACTGTTTTATGTATTAAGTATATATTTATATTTCAGAATCTTTATAATAGGAAAAATTAAATAATGCCATGTATGAAGTAAAAATGTTTTATATGAAGTGAAAAAAAAAAGACCAGGAGGTCCCCTTCTCCAACATGGACATCTAAATAAATACAGAGGGAAAAATGGACCCTGTTCACCAGGGCTCTGCCTTATTTGTCATACTAACAGGGTGACAACAAAAGAACTGGATGACCAACTCCAAATCTTGGCTCATTCTTTTCAGTGTGTTCAAAGACTGAGTTTATAGCCTTTTACACTATGAGACGTACAAGCTAGAAGGCCCTGCAGAGACCTTATAACACTTGTGTTCTGAGGGATGGAGTGGCATGCCGAGTTCTCCCACCAGCCTGGGACCCTTCTTCTCACGCTTGGCTACATCTCCTATCCTGGTGCTCCAACCTTTAGCTTTGGAGGACTCTGTCTTTGGCTCAACCCCTCCTCACCCTTAGCTCCTCCGTGGTCAGCACGTAGCCATACACACCCTGGGGTGACAAATACATGGGTGGATTCTGAAACAAAGGGGACCTTTTGTTACCAATGGGAAAGGAACGCTGATCGGGATGTAGGAGATTCAAGTTGTCATCTGTGGTCTGAGTTCTGCCTGGTGACCAGGTGACTCCATGAGCCCAGCTTGTTCATAGCCAACTGATGAAAGCCATTCAACTGATAAGACCATGGTGGAGGATCCCACCAAATAAAATTTCTGTGCTTCAGAAAAGCCACATTATGATGGTTTAGTATGTTCACTGTGGTTATTTAATGGATTTTGTGCTCAAAAAGACCCAACATTACTGACTTTTACCACAAACAAGCCAGATGCTGAAGACTAACACTATGAGAGTAGAGCTCAATGAACTTTAAGTGTAAAAAATACAACTTAAGGAAAGAAAAGCCCTCATCAATACAGATTTCATGGTATCATCAACCTGTAAACAACCTAAGAGCAATCTGTCCCATGGTGAAGGCTGTATGATTTTTTAATATGAACTGCCCTCCTCGGAGCAACTTGAGTAGTTTTCTGGGTCTGTGTTCCGACCCTCATCATTCTGTATGTTGTATTGTAGTGATATAGTGCAAAAATGTACACAAGACCTGGTGCCCGCCCCCCCTCAAGTGAGGCAGTGGAAATGAAAAGAACAATCATGATATAGACATCTAAGAGTAAGAACAGGTTGCTGTGGAAGCTCTTAGTCGCGAACTAAACCAGAATTGGGGGTCCAGGAAGGCTTCCTGGAGAGTGTGACATCTAAGTGGGGTTCTAAATATAGTTTAGACTGAGCCCCACAATGAAGAGAATTTAGAGTTTTCAAAATTCAGATAGTTCATTATTCAAAAGGAAGCTTCCTAAAAGCTGAAAGTTTTGGATAAATTCTAGAAGCAGAAAATAGCATAAATTACAGCCTGCAGAGCCCAGCTACCCTGAATGCTATATTTCTTGGGCTTTTCACCACAACTGCTTTCATTTCAGATCCCTATTAACTTAAGCCCAGCCTCACCTTTGAGATCAGAGTGGACTAGAATAATGTGGGAACATTTTCTCTTACATAAACAAGAAAATTTGCAGCTCAGGTGGTGGTACCCAAACTCAGTTCCTGTCATACCCCAAAGAATGAGCTATCTTGCCTGGATATGAGGAAAGGCCCCCAGGGGGCTCCACATGCCCCTTGATGAATAGTACATGAGGGGGTGCAACAGAGGCAGCCTCCCCTGCCACGTGAAAGTGCCGGGCAGAAGCTAACAGTCTGGTCTCCCCACCTGCCTGGAGCTGGCACCTCTGACCTGCCCTCCTCTGTCACTTCTGAGCCCCAGTGGGGAAAGTGTGTCAGCCAGAGCCAGTCCATCACGGAGCATTTGTCCAAAATCAAAGCCCCACTGCCCTTCATTAACACTGCTTGGGACATTCCCAGATTATCAGGAATTTGTTAGCTAGTCAGAGCAAGACAATGGGCAGACTCCTGGGGAGAGGATACGTCAATCCAGGACAGATGCCATTTTGATGAACCTGGGAAGATGAGACCCAACTGCCAGGTCTTCAGGAGAGCACTCCCCTCCCCTACCACTACTCAAGGACCCATTTCAGAAGAGAGCAAAGGGCAAGGGGGCGGAAGCAACCAAGAAGTGGAATTCTTCCTCACAACCTAAGATGCTCTTGACAGCTCTGAGTGAGCACCTCTTCACCCATCCCTTCAACAGCTCAGAGGTGGCAAATGAATTTCCAGGGAGGGCAACCTGGGCTGGAGCCCAGCATTCTAGCAACCAAACTGACCTTCAGTTTCCTCCATTTCAAAATGAAAGCTATCATACCTTTTTTGTCACAAAGGTTGCCACAAAGACTAAGTCAGATAAGGTAGTTAAGGCCACCTGGCACAGCGTCTGGCACATACAGTAATTATTATTACTCGTAAAATTATAAGTTACTGTGGAATTCTGCCAATAAATTATTGACTAGTAAGATTATAGATTTTCTAAGTCATAGTTTGACTTTTCTGTTCTTTAAATGTACCTTTGATGGAAACAGGAATTCTTGCTCTTTAGAAGCTCAGGTACACAGTTGAATCAGGAACATATGCATTTGCCCAGATCCATGTTTTTGTTTTATTTTTCTTAAAGCCCCCCCCCCAACAAACAAAATAACAACAGTGATAACAAACCTCTCTTCTTGAGCTACTATTGAGTCCTGCCTCAAAAATAAAATGTTAAAAATTTGAAAAAGAGACGTTTATTTTCCTTTTAGGCCACAGAGCACCCTGCTAGCATCATTGCAAGAGCTCACATTTGTAGTAACTGAAATGACAGATGCTGTCAGTGAAACTGAAGAGGCCTCGGGAGTATCGTTGTGGTTTGGCTAAATGATGATCAGATGAAATATTGTTGGTTAAGTCTTACCGAGGATGTCTTCACATTAGAGCTGTTTGCAAAAAAAAGCGACGTGAAGTCAGCATGGGCTTGCTGTTTTTCTCGTGCATGTTTTTCATTTTGATATTATATCATGAACAGCTGTAAGGATAATGTTAATCGTCCCTTCTGGAAACATTCATCACAAGGGTTTATTTATTATTTGGTTTAAGTATTTAAAAGTTAAAGCATTTCCAAGCTGTCACTATTGAAATATTTCTAATATTGCAAAAGGGCAATTATTTCAGAGAGCCTACTCTTAAGATTTCCACTTAGGAGAGAAAATAATAACCAATGTTCTATGGGTTTGGTTAATGCGACTGAAAGGTGCATTGGGAATGGTTCTTTTTTCACTGAGAACCAAAAATTTTGCCGTCTAAATGTGGAGCTGTAAATTCTAAGAAGGTATGGATGAGTGAGTTGCGGGGGGGTATTGATATGATAGAAGCCTGGCAGGCTCTGTACCACCAAAAGAATAATATAGTCATGTAGGACTTCACAAAGTGTTTTCTGTTTTTATCTCAGCCTCACAATTGTCCTTCAAACTAGGCATTTGTAGCACTTCATAGATGAGGAAACTGAGACAGAGTTTTTATGGCTTACATAAGATCAGCCAGTGTGGCTTTTTGTTTTATAATTGAAGTGTCAGACAGTGCTGTGCTAGGCAGAGCTTCCACCAAGCCAGAATGGATGAATTAGGATGGAGAAGGAAAGCCCAGGATTCTTGGTTCGGGAAGCCAAGAGCAGCTACACTGTAGCACTCTCACCCCTCGGCCAAGAAGCTTTGTGTAGGGCGTAGTTTGTACAGCCACACAAGAAGACCCTGGTCCTAGGTCTTGGGAACACAAGGACCAAAAAAGGCACAGTCCTGACCTTCAGAAGTTGATAATCACTCAGCTAACATAGGTCATTAAAAAAAGAACCTCGCATCTTTGGATACTGTGCATTCTCTCTTACTCTGGCCCTTCTTTCTGATTATGTTTTGAAATATGAGTTTCTCACTTACAGCTCAGTGAAACCCAACTAGACTGAATGCACAGCAAAGTCTTGTTGCTACTGCCCGGCCTCCTCTTGGTATTCAGTGCCAAGTGTTGCCTTTGTCAGTTGGAAATGCAGTATAAAAACCCACTCTGCTTTTCTTGGATCCAAAGGAAGCCTCATCAAATTTTCTTTAACTATGACATGTGGAAAACACCAAAAAACAGTCTGCCCATCCCATATGGACTTGAAAAGAAATTCATTAATGCAATTCTTGAGAGAAACATATGGCAAAACAGCTAATTGTGAAATTTGTCAATGTAGTGCAGTACTTTTTAAAAATGAATTATTATTTTTTTAAAGAACCACTTGAATGGACTTTGCAGTTGTATCTTTGGAAATGAGATCCCTGGATGTTGAGAGCTTAGGATTTCCCTGGAAACAAAAGTATAAGGAAATGTAAGAATGCTGAAGGAATTCAAAGCATGACTTTGTGGAAACTGGGTTGGGACCATCTCAAAGGAACAACAAAGGATGTTCTGTTCCCCCAGTGACTGTGCTTTTCCCAGTGGATTCCTTTGAGGTTCAAATGAGTTGTCCTTGGCAGGGCTCCACTGAATGTGCCATTTTCACCCCTCCTTGATCCCAGTGATGGTGTTATTTGCTCCCCTGCAGCCTGGAAAGGCTCCTCAAATGGTACTCCTGTTCTTTGACCTGGGGCAGGGTCAGAGGCTCAAGAGTTGAGCTCAAAATGGAAGGCTAACTTTCATGAGATAGGGTGGCCAGTGATGCTGGGTTACCAAATTCAAGAAACCCCAATTAGAAGGTTTTCCCATGCTCCTTCTGCCTAAAGCACCTCCTCCTCATCTGCCCTGGGATGCCTGGTCTGCCTCTCATGTGGCCATAAAGTGCACTGAATTGATGGACGTGAGTGGCCTTAGTTTAAGTGATTATCAAGTCTGACACAAGCCTAGGGGCTGTGTTCACATGTGTACTAATTGGTTGGTCATTGGCTCCAGTTGGCCTGTGGACCAGATGGAAGATGGACAGGTGTGAATAAAAGACTTGGGGCTTTAGAGTCAACCTGGCTCATCCCCTCCCAGAGTAGAGGCCTTGGACAAGATAGCCAGTTCTCTGGAGCCTCAGTTTCCCCTCTGCAGAAGAGAGCTGATAATACCTGCCTTTAGAACAAAAAAATGTAGCAGCAATAAAACCTGCCCTGAGGGGTTCTCACAAGGTTTGAAGGAGATGTTGACTGTCATGTCCCAGCCACTTAGAGTTCAACAATGAGTATTTAGGGTTGTCACCATCTTGCCTCTTGCTCTGAGATTTTGGGGGGCACTTTTTCTAGGATCTAGAGCTGGTTCCCATTCAGAAACAAAGGATTCCTGTCTACCACTTCATTCTCACCACTGTGGGCTGCTTCTCAAGAGGAGGCTTCTGGAAGGCAGGGGTCTGAAGTGTGACAGCCATAGGGAAGGACACGATTCCGGGTACAGGAGAGTAGACAATCTTGGCCTTCCTCTTTTCTCCGAGGCTCCTCCTGGATCTGAACAGTATTCCTCCCAGAGTCCCCCGCCCCACTTTTTTTTTTTTTTTTTTTTTTTCCACCCAAAAGAGAACAAATTT
>NW_020175439.1:2598689-2653768 GCF_003031525.2 Neophocaena asiaeorientalis asiaeorientalis | reverse complement strand
CCCCCCCCCCCTTTTTTTTTTTTTTTTTTTGATCATCACAACTGGAAACAGATTTGTTTGTTGGTTTGTTTTCCTGAAAAGAGAGTGTTTAGGGTTGCAGCAGCTGGAAAGTTCTGTGAGGGAGTCTGCCTGGACAGAGCTGGGCAAGTTGCAGAGCTGAGCACCCGTACAAGCCGTGAGAGGACTCCATTCTCCCTTTGATCTGTTTCACGCCACTTCTCATAGGTTTCCACCTGGGTCTGAACTCTCTTATATGATTCTCCGTTCTCTGTCTCTCCTTCACACTTCTTCACACTTTACTGCCTTGATCCTTTGCCCCCTTCACTTCCTCACAGCTCTTTTCCCTTTTTGATTTTGCATGCGTGTTTCCTAGGCTCGGTGTAGTCTAGGGCCTCAGCTTTGCCTCCAGCCATGCTTTTGCCCTGCCCACACCCCCTTATTCTAGGGCACAATCAAAATTCCAGTCCCCTCAGGCTTAGGGCAGTGGGGGTCATGCAGTCCTGAGATCCAGAGAAATTAGGGGGGCCCTTTGAGGTCCAAGAAAGTGCCAATGGCTTGGCTTAAAACAGGCCTGTCTCCTGGCTCCCCCTCCCCGGTCCCAGCACCATCAATTAGAAGCAATGCTGAGCTAAATACCACTCCTCACAGGGCAAACCTTCCTAACTGGAAATCATTACCTTTTTACTTTTTTTTTTTTTTTTAATAAATCATGGTCTAAATAACCAAATAATGAATCTCTCACTAAGCAGCATAATCAATCTTCATAACCCACGGAAATACGCTCTGGAAAGACTGCATTTTACTGCTGTTGAAAACCTCGGTTTCATCAAATAAAGGAACAAATTGCCATTCAGGAAATTATTCTTGGGCTAAAATATGCAATCAACACTTAGTTTCCCACCTGCACAGTCCTAGAATGCACGTGGGGTAATGACATTTGACATGGGGCTTGTTACACTCCTGACCCAGGAGAAGGGTTTTCATATTTTCAATTTGCAATGTCTGGCAAGATTCCCAAAGTAATTTTCAATTAAAGTCCCTGGTACTTGTCAAACATGAAGACATTGCCCAAAAGATGGAATAACTTCATTAGGACGAGACATACTCATTTCGCCAAGTATTTCAGCTGAGTGTGCAAATACTAGGCTCTTTTCTTGTCCAAACACTAAAACTGAACAAAACAAAGTCATTTTCTGTCTTCTGTCCTCTACATGGACACAGATTTAAGGGGAGGGGATTGTTCAGCCATAACCTGTCAGTGTTATTCCTTCCATCTTTGGTGAGATCTTCTCCTCTCCCCAATTTTAGCCATGTTTGTTCATTCCCTTAGCTGACTTGACTTCCCCAGAACGTTAGGGCAGGTATTTGACCCAAGCTTAGCCAACTATAATTCATAATGCTGCATACTGGACTTAAGAGAGAAGCTATTTTCTCTATCACATTGCTGTTAATTCTGGTCCAGAGCTTCCCTGACAGAAAATCCATGGGCGAGAATAAAGCCCTTGTGCAGAGAAACCCAAAGACCAGAGTTTGGAGTAGAGCTCTGAACACACTTGAATACCTGTCTCCAGCTGCCTGGAAAACCAACTCTTGCCTTGCACTGTCCACAGCAGATTATGTGAACCAATACTTGATTAATATTTTACTTAAGTTTGTGCAAATAGAATTTCTGTTCTTGCTACCAGAAGAGTCCTGACTAACACATAAGTGATGCCAGTGTAAGGATGTGTTGGCAGAATAAGAATGTAATAATGTAAACATTTCCTAAGCATTGTCCTTAAATAACTAGTTTTTGATTGGATCAATAATAATATATTGTGCCTCTACCATGGGCCAGATCCTTGAGGTACAGAGATGATTAAAATATGGTTACAGACCTCAAGGGGCTCAAGGACTGGGAATGAATGCAGAACATGAACAAGCCCATTGTCATAACAGAGGGTTCATAAGATCATGTAAAATGCTGAGACTGATTAGCTGCAAGTAAGGCATGCAGGAGGGCTTCATGGTGGAGACAGTACTTTTCCAAGTCTTGAGGGGTGAATGCAATTGCAATATGTAGAGAAAAGTGTAAAGGTGCTGCAGGCAGAGGGAACGTGGGCTAAGTATGAGGCCCAGACACATATGGCATTTCTCAGGAGCACATAATAGTTCAGTGTGGTTACAGCTCTGGCACCTGGAGGGGAGGAGAAAGGTGATAAGAAATGAACCTGAGGAGGTAAATTGGGAGCAAATGATAAAAGTCATAATTTCATCCCTTGGCAAGGAGACGCAGGACTGTAAGCAAGGAAGCAGGGTGCTTAAACAACCAGGTAAACCAGGTGCTTTCGAATTTAGAATTTTAAGAGCAGTCTAGCAAGTGAATGGATTATAGAGGGGAATGACAAGAAACAAGGGGGCTCTTGAAATCCAGTGGAGCGTTGACAAAGGTATGGAGCAGGACTATGGATGTGGGGATGAATGTGAGAAAATAAATTTGAAAAAAACTTCAGAGGCACGATCACCAGAATGTCATGACAAAGAGCAGGGAGGCAAGGAGGGACAAGCCAGGAGTACCTCAAAGTTCTAGCTTGAATGGTTGGGTAGACAGTGTTGCTGTGAACTGGAATGAGAAACAGGAGGCGGGGTGAAATCTGAGTGACAATGAGGAGCTGAGAGATTGAGTCTCATCTCAGCTCTTCCATCAGCCACGTGTCTGATCTTGGATACAGTGCTTAGGCCACTTCAGTTTTCTCAACTATAAACTGAAAAGCCTGGAAAACTTCACTGCAGGCTCCTTCCTACCTTGAATAGTGTGTGATTTAAGAGACATAATGTGAATGAGACAGGTCTGACAAAGCCTAAATGTCAAAAACATGAAATTAAGCAGGATGTGACTGAGAACCCTGAATGAGCTGCAAACCAAGGGGTGAACATTCCCCTTGATCCTGCTGCACAGAGAGGAACTATCCTGGAGAAAAGGGCATGTGAGTTTGGAGAGAGTATGGTACAGTCTTCCTGGGAGCATACTTCCCAGAAGCCATTCTCTGCTTTCTTTATAGCTTGAACGTCCATACAGACCCACTCTTCTATGTGTACTTGGTCTATGACCAAGATGGTATTGCAGAGCACTAGGGAAAGAAGACAGTATTCAAAAAGGATGGTGAGCCCCTTGTGGGGCTCCATGGAATTAAGTTAAATACCTCATGCCAAACACAAAGTCAATTCCAGAAGAACTAAGGACCTAAATGTGAAAGGCAAAACTTGTGGAATCAGATATAGGAGAGCATCTTTATAACCTTCCAACAGTAATGGACTTGAGAAAAAAATTATTTTGAAATAATTTAGACTTACAGAAGAGTTTCAAAAATGTTACAAAGAGTCCCATTATATTCTTCACTCAGCTTCCTTTAAAGTTAATATCTTACTTGACCATAATACGTTACCAGAACTAACACTGGTATAATACTACCTACTAAACTCTTTGAATTAAAGGCTTTTTTAAGACACAAACTACATACAAAAGATAAATTCAACCATATTAAAATTAAGAATTTCCATTCATCAAAGAATACAATAAAGGAAGGTAAAAGAAGAAACAAATTGAGAGTCAGTATTCGCAGCACATACAGCCAATGAAGGATTTGAATAAGAAGGGTTAGAACTACAGATTAATGAGAAGGCAAACAACCTAAAGGAATAATGGATAGAAGAAATGAATAGGAATTTCACAGAAGAAGAGATACATATGGATGGCCAGTAAACATATAAAGGATTTCTCAACCTAATTAGTAGTCAAGAAAATGCAAATTCAGACTTTAAGACCAAAAACAGCAAGTTCTGAAGAAGATATGTATCTAAATGCATGGCTGGTGGCTGGTGGGAATGTAAATGGTACCACCACTTTAGTAGTCTGTGTGGCATCCTCCAGTAAATTTGGCCAATTCCATCCCAGAGTCTTGCCACTAAAAGTGTAGTCCGTGGACTCACAGCACTGGCATCACTGTGAGCCCCCCCCCACTTAGACTAAACCAGAATTTGCATTTTAACAAGATCCCCAGGTGAGCCATATGCCTATTAAAGTTTGAGAAGCCCAGATCTAGAGAAACTCTTGCTCATGTATACATAGCAGGTGTGTAAAAGAATGTTAGGAGCTCTGTTCACTATGCCAAAAAAGTCAAGCCACACAGATGTCCATCAACCGTCAAATGGATAAACAAATTGTATACAGTTTCACAATGAAATCCAGCACTGAAAATGAGTGAACTCCTCTTACGTGCCATAAGGATGAACCTCAGCAAAAAAAAGAAAAAGGAAAAAAGCAAGTCCTAAAAGATTATATCCAGTATGCTACTACTTTAAACAGACCAAACACAAGCAAAACCGAATAATGTATTATTCAGGAATTCATACATCCTTGAGGAATCTTTTTTTTTCCAAAAGGGAAGACAGTTATAAACAAAACTCAGGTTATTGCTGACTCTGATGGCAAAGCTTAGGGATGAACAGAAGTGGTGTGCACCAGGTATGGGCAGTAATCTAGTTCTTGGGTTGGGGGTCGGCAAGCTTATAGGTATTCCTTTTATTATGCTTTTTAACGTACGTATTATTTTCATAACATGACTTAATTTGAAAATCAGTTTTGTAAAACACCTCCCAATGCCCCAGCATTCACAGCAGCCAATTATTGATTTGGGCCTTAAAGAGTCTGAGTCTATTGTAAAAGGACAATGCAAAGAGGAAGAAGCAGAGATGAAAGAAAGAGTCAAGTAGTGGTAATAGCAATTAAGGCAGTGACATCACAGGCTTGGGAGCCCAGGGAACCCCCACAAGACCAGGGGAAGAGGTCAGCTGATATAGCAAAAGCCAGTGTGATGCTCAAAATCATGACCTTCCATGGGATTTACCAGATGACTCAAAAACCAGTTTCCAAAAGCTAACCTATATAGACTCTGAGGACAAGCGACAACTTCCCAATCCTAAGTGAGGAGGGAGTGATATTTAAACAGGGATATATAAAATATATCTACCTATATAGAAATGCATGAGTAATTAGTAATATATATGTATTTACTGGAGTTAAGTAATAAATCCAGCCATTATTGAACAGCGAAATGGGCGACCCAAAGCAACCTTCCAAATATCAGCACGCTGGCACCTTGGCCAGTGCCAGAGCTGATCCACCAGGCCCTGTTCTCCAATAGTAATAGGACGAAGGGCTCACCTGATCACACACACCATAAGCTAAGGCTTACGTAGAGCAGTGGTTCTCAAACTTGGCTGCACGTTGGAATCACTGTGGGAGTTTTAAAAAATGCAGCCGCCTGGGTTCCACCCACAGAGATTCTGATTTAATTGACATGGGATGCAGCTGCTATACTGGGAGCTTTGAAAGCTCCCCAGATGATTCTCGTGTAGCAATTGCAAAAAAAATTTTTAATAGTGCAGCTTCCCTTTCAGAAGTGCCTGTGTGGGATCACCCAGTTAATAGGCTATAACACCTGGGGCAAAAATAAGAGCATGTAGGTCCCTAGGGATGTGGGCTGCAGCCCAAACATTTTGCATAAAGGTACACAAACACATAGTATAGAATGGCAGTAGGTGTGCTCGTTCATGATAGAGGACATGAGGATATAATGCAATTGTTGGGGTGTCCCCAGGAATTATGACATCTCTTCTCTTTCGATCAGTAGCTGTTTTAATACCAGGGTTTCTCAACAGTGGCACTAATGATATTCTGGAGCACATAATTCTTGGTTGTGGGTACTGTTTCTGTGCATGGTAGGATGTTTAGCAGTGTCCCTGGCTTCTACCCACTAGGTAACTGTAGCATCTTCCCACTTCTGACAAACAAAAATGTCTCCAGACATTGACAAATGATCCCTAATGGACAAACCTGTTTCCTAAGCAGGCATCCACCCGGTAGCAGGATGCCTGTCTCCTCTTGCAGGCAGAGCTCATCTTTCGATGGGATTTTTTTGCAGCCCCTCACATTTTGTTTCAGGGCCCAGGAGAGCAGGGGAAGGGGGTGCAAACACAGCATCCCACTAAGCTGGTGAGCACGGTTATGGTTCCAAAGAACCCTCTTCCTTCTCTAGCTCTGATCGATGGTGGGGAGAAGAGAGGCTACTTTAGGGTGATAGGTTGGCCCTGAAGGGCAGTTTAAGACCAGTTCTTGGGACTTCCCTGGTGGCGCAGTGGTTAAGAATCGACCTGCCAATGTAGGGAATATGGGTTCTAGCCCTGGCCCGGGAAGATCCCACATGCCACGGAGCAACTAAGCCCGTGTGCCACAACTACTGAGCCTGTGCTCTACAGACCGCATGCCACAACTACTGAAGCCCACGCCCCTAGAGCCCATGCTCCACAGCAAGAGAAGCCACCGCAATGAGAAGCCCGTGCACAACAATGAAGAGTAGCCCCTGCTCACGACAACTAGAGAAAACCCACGTGCAGCAACGAAGACCCAAAGCAGCCAAAAATAAAAATAAACAAATAAATAAATTTTTAAAAATAAAAGAAAACCAGTTCTTAAGGTTCCTTCCAAATGGGAGTGGTCACATCTCTCCGCCCCAGTTTGGGGGCCTGCTAACCGTTTCTAGAGAAACAGGGAAAGTGCCTCCCCACATCCTGTTACCAAGGTAATTTTTAAAGCTGTGCTCAAGGACCTCGCACCAGGCACATCTGAGCAGAGGCTCTGCACAAGTTGGCCTGATAGATTAACCTGTCTCGGAAGGAGCCCGTATGCCTCTAATTGTTGTAAAATAAACACGGGGCTCTGAGCTTGGGGTAGGCTGGGTTTTGTCAGGATCCAGGCTGATCTTGCCCATGTCGCCTTCACCTCTGAATAATGAGCAAGAGGCCCAGAATATGAAACTTTGCCTTTAACAATCATCATCATCATCATCACAGTAAAATTTGAATTTGAATACCTTTTCCAAGTTCAATAGCACAACAATTTATTGAATGTGTTGGCCAGGGACAGCACAGAAGCCAGGACCCCTGGCCTCTAACAGCTTCCAGTGGCACACACGTGTTCAGATCAAGCAATACCCATCAGTTCTCAGGCATGCTTCTGGTTGAGGGGAAGTGTGAAGGGAGAGCTCAGTGGAACTCTCAGTGGAGGTACAGCAGCCAAGGGAGAGAGAGAGCTGAGTGGGCCAGAGTATCTGGGGAAGGACTGTCAGTTGGAGGATGAGTGAGGGCTGGAAGGGAGGGAGGAAGGCAAAGAAGGCACTCTGGGAAAGGCTGGGGGAGCTCTGGGTCTCAAACCTCAGTTGTTCCCCAAAATGTCCATTGTAGGTTGTTGGCTTTGTTTTTTCTTGATCCAAGATCCCATTAAGGAGCACACATTGTATTTGGTTCTCACATCCCTTAATTCATGTAGAACAGCCTCTCCGTCTGGTAAGCTTTTTTTTGTTGTTTTTTTGTGGGGTTTTTTGCGGTACGCGGGCCTTTCACTGTTGTGGCCTCTCCCGTTGCGGAGCACAGGCTCCGGACGCGCAGGCTCAGCGGCCATGGCTCACGGGCCCAGCCGCTCTGCGGCATGTGGGATCCTCCCGGACTGGGGCACGAACCCGTATCCCCTGCATTGGCAGGCGGACTCTCAACCACTGTGCCACCAGGGAAGCCCTGGTAAGCTTTTTAAAGAGGATTTAAATTCATCAGTAGGAAGCTTGACCCATTTCATAAATAAGGTGAAAAGATGACTAGTGACAAGATAGCTATTCAAGTAAGCTGGAAAAACTGCTGAAATATTTAAAAGCCTCTAAATTGTAAACCAGCAACCACCTTGCAGAAGAGTCTTTAGAAACTGTAGAACAAAGAAAGAACTTAGCAATCATCTAGTTTAATTTTTTTAATATAAATTTATTTATTTATTTATTTACTTATGGCTGCGTTGGGTCTTTGTTGCTGCACGCCAGCTTTCTCTAGTTGCAGCGAGCGGGGGCTACTCTTTGTTGCAGTGCGCAGGCTTCTCATTACGGTGGCTTCTCCTGTTGCGGAGCACGGTCTCTAGGCGCGCAGTCTTCAGTAGTTGTGGCACACGGGCTCAGTAGTTGTGGCTTGTGAGCTCTAGAGCTCAGGCTCAGTAGCTGTGGCACGTGGGCTTAGTTGCTCTGTGGCATGTGGGTTCTTTCCAGACCAGGGCTCGAACCTGTGTCCCCTGCATTGGCAGGTGGATTCTTAACCACTGTGCCACCAGGGAACTCCCTAGTCTAACTTTTTAATTTTACGGAAGTGTTGCCTTAAGGACTTTTTGGAACAAGGTGGAAATCTATCAGTCATTTTACAAATGAAAAAACTAAGGCCCATGAATACAACATGACTTGCATATTATAACTTGCCTTAAAAAAAGACAACAGAGCCTAGGTTAAAACCTGGGTCTCCTTGGTCAGCCTTGGGTCTCTGGATTGCCAGGACTCCTCTCACCTTCTAGAGCCTCACCTTCTAGAGGCACCAGGTTGGGAATGAAGGTCCTAAGACCATGAAGGCTTCACTGCATGGTCAAGATGGCTGCACCAACTCAGAAGAAACTCCCTCCCTTCAGGGCGAGCGCTGGGGTGCACGACAGCTGAGCAGGCTGCTGCAGCTGCCTGAAGTTTCCCATGAGGACGGAGGGAAGAGCCAGAAAAGCTGTCTGAGGCATCCCACATACCAGGCCACATTCAAATGACCTGCAGTTTCCGTTGGCAGTCTTCACTATTTCACATCTCAGATAATTGCCTTTGGACAGAGATTTACATGGACTTTTTTTATTGCCCAGAAAGGCAATCATGTTCTAGGGAAAGAAGAGCTCCGATCAGCTGCAGACCATACAATTCTCTTTTGGCCTCACAGAAAAGGACATTTCTCAGAAAAAGCGATCAGTGAGGGAGGATGGGGGGGTGGGGGGCGGGAGCACAGCCACAGCAATATTACAAAGCAGCCTCCTATGCTGTCTTTAGTCCCTTCTTTCCTATGTGGGCTTTACTTCCCAGGTGCCCCCCAACTCCTCCCCAGGATATCCAGAGCCCCTCTTCTTCCCACTGCTTCTCCAAGGTAGTGTCAGAGCTCTAAAACATTTGTTCTTTTCTCCCATCAAACTCCCATTTGCTCAATTTTCTCCCCTCTCTGTTGTTTCAGAGAGGGGTGTTATGAACTAATTCAGGTGAAAATGACTGGTAGGGTGATTTGCATTCTTGAAGTAAACCCTTAGAGAAAGGTCTTTGCACCTAAAAGCATTTGAGAGTGGATCTAGTGGCAAGCCTTTGAGACTGCCTTCTGTGATGTCCTGGGTTCTGCAGAGATACTCAGGACTGACACTAGGCTGAGTGCTCCCAAGAAGGCAGGAAATTCGCCTTGCTTCCATCAGAGTACCTCTGCTTCTACCTGTGTTACGTACTGAGGTTCCACCCACAATTTCTGTTCAGAGCATTTTGCTTCTCAAAAAGAAGTTTAAAAACCAGTGATCAGTGCCTCAACCTGAATGAACCCTGAAAACATCATGCAAAGTGAAAGAAGCCAGACACAGTGGACCACATATCCTATAATTCCATTTATCTGAAATAAACAGAATAGGCAAATTCATAGACACAGAGGGTAAATCACTGCAAGGATGAAGAGACCTACTTAATATCTGCACACCTGAAAGGAGCAGAGCCCAAAGTCAAAAGTGGACCCCTAATCAAACCCTAGACTTCATGGTAGAATTGCAAGCAGGTCTGGAAGATTTCCTGTGTCCTTCAGATCACATGAGAGAACCAACAGCCTCTATTGCCTACGTAGAAGGCTGGCCTTAAACAAAAAGAACAACCACTTCTCCCCATGTCCCTCTCTCTTGCAATTTACCCATGTAGTGGAAAGACACTGCTATAATGAGAAAGAGCACAGGATCTAGACAGAAGGCCAGGAGGAGAGCAGAGGGTCGTGTAGGCTTGTGCCCGGAGGGAAGAGCAAGTGAGGGCCTGTGCTCCACTCACCAAGCCTTGGCCGGACTGCAGAACTGTGACTACACTGACTCTCACCAGCCCTGGTTCTGGCATGTGTGTACTGCATAACCATGAGCTAATGGCTTCATCTCAAAGCTGGGGTCCTTCCCTACAAAATGTGGTTGATAAAAATGCCTTCAGAGAACTGAATGAGTTAGCAGATAGGTTTCAATGCAGGAATTATTTTTCCTTGCATGTGAAGATGCTTTAAAAGGGCCTCAGTGTCCAAGGACTATGTTCTGTTTGTATACCGACCACCTGTCAGATAGAGATTCGGGATTGCATGTTAGAAATGTCCTAGATCCACGGCTAAAGAGAGTGGACTGGGAGGGGAAAGTGGTCAGAAGAACATGATTTGCTACAGGATATAAAAGTTATATTTTTCAACACAGAATCAAACAAAATCTCTTTTCCTCATCTTTCTGCCTTAACTTTTTAGGGCTGTAGCCAAAGGACTGAGGCAAAAGAAAAAGTCTGACAAGCCAAATTCCACAAGCACGAGACTTCCCTGGTGGTCCAGTGGCTAAGACTCCATGCTCCAGTGCAGGGGGCCCAGGTTCGATCCCTGGTCAGGGAACTAGATCCCACATGCCGCAACTAAAAAAATAAATAAATAAAAGATCCCGCTTGCCACAACTAAAGAACCCGCATGCATGTGACAACAAAGATCCCGCGTGCTGCAACTAAGACCTGGCGCAGCCAAATAAATAAACATTTTTTAAAAATCCGCAAGTTCATATGAGGGAGGCTCTGGAAAGACAGGAAGACATGCTGGACAAGGAAAATAGTAGAAGAAAGGCCCAGAGGTGGCAAACTCTGGGGGTGCTGCCTAGTTGGGCAGAGAAAAGAGGGGCCGGATCTTGAGTTGGCTGATAGTAGTGGAAAGACATCTGCACAGAGATGAGCTTGACTTTCCTCAGGGCCACTCCAGGACCTGTGCTCTGAATCATCCTCCCAGATAGAACAGGGACTGACAGAGAAACTGGAGCCTCTTCAAAATTCTGACCTGAAATCCTCAGAACTTTGCCCTGACGGGAAGGACACGAACCTCCCTCCAAACCCACATGGTTCTCATCTACAATTCTAGAAATCAATTGATGGGAGCATTTATGTTATAGTGAGGTATCTAGTAAGAATCCACTAATTTTAAGGCATTTTCCCTAAGGAAACAACTTCACTCAAAAGGAACACCGAGAAATCAGTGCTCAGGAATGGCCCACATGTCCAAGACATCATATAAAAGAAGAATTTAGCATATCTTATTAGCAAATGCTTTATACTGATTATATGTTGAAATGATAAAGTTTTGAATATGTTAGGATAATAAAATTTTTTTATTTCATCTGATCTTTTGGGGACTTTTTAAATGTGACTACTAAAAGATTTAACATTACAAATGTGATTCACGACAGCCAAAAGGTGGAAGCAACCCAAATGTCCACGGATAGATGAATGGATAAACAAAACCTGGTGTATATGTACAATGGAATGTCATACAGCCTTTAAAAAGAAGGAAATATTGACACACTACAACATGGATGAATCTTGAAGAAGTTATGCTAGGTGAAATAGGCCAGTCCCAAAAGAATAAATATTGTATGATTCCACTTACATGAAGCACCCAGGGTAGTCAAATTTATAAAGACAGCACAATGGTGGTTGTCAGGTACTGGGGGAGTGGAGAGGGGGACTTATTTTGTAATGGGTATATAGTTTCAGTTTGGAAAAATAAAAGAAAGTTCTGGAGATGGATGGTGGTGATGGTTGCACAACAATGTGAATGTACTTAATGTCACTGAACTACACACTTCTAAATGGTTGAATTGGCAAGTTTTATGTTACTTGATATGTTTTATGTTACTTATGATATCTTACCACAAGGCAAAACAATAAAAGGATCATAAAAATAATACAATTAACCGAAAGAACTTTTAGTGAGTTCCAAAAATAAAGAAAACCTTCATTTTATTAGATCTTTAGTTTCCAAGTCAATTAAAATGTTATTTCACTGCTTCTTAAAATTCAGCTCAAGAATCGCTCTACATTTAAGGGAATCTCTCACTGATATAAAGCAGAGTTTTCTAGATGGTCCAAGTGGGAATCCCAAGGTTTGCCCTCAGCGGCACTGGTGAGGCAGGGGATCCTGGATGTTACTGAGTGAGTGGAGATTCCCTGTCTGAGGCTGGGGAAGGTACAGGAGGGTTCTGCTGTTGGTTGCAGGGGGTACCAAGAGAAAGAGGTGAGAACAAGGACAGTTGTCACATGGGGCCCATTCCGTACCAGGGCTCTTGGGACTCCAGAGGGAAAAAGGAGTTGGGGATTCTAGAAGGAAGGAGAAGCTGGTGTCAGGAGGAACTGTGTGAGATTTAGCAAAAGCAGGGACACTTTGAGGCCCAGGTGAAAATGCAGCATGGAGCAGGGGAAACTTCTCTTCTCGCTCAGCTTGGGCGCACAAACCCCCTGTAGGGCAGCTGGGGAGCAGAACCTCTCTGGGTGCAGAAGCTGGCATTGCCAACGGCAGCAGAGACTGAGGGGCAGCAGAGGGAGGACCAGGGCAAGTGCCGTTTGGTGACTACAGACGGCTGGCTAGTTTGTGGCCCATGGGGGCTTTCCCTTTGTTAAGTCACAGAAATATTTGGAGAAGCTTTGTACAAGGCTGGAGGCCTCCTGTGAGCATGTGGGGGAGCAGGAACAGGAACTCAGAGTTATTGACATGAATGTGACAATTTTTACCCAGACTGGTGAGGCCTGGGAGAGAGGTTGTATTACATGTAAGCTCCAAGGGTGCCCCAGTTTCACTCTAGAGGGAAAAAAATACCCCGTAAAGGCCAGAGAATAGTTTGGTAAAATAAAGTTCCCTGAACAAACAAAAATGCAAAGGCAGGATGATTTAATTCAGTTTGAAAGGACTATAATGAATAATAAGGAGTAAATCCACTGTCCGGAGGGGATTCTCCTAAGAAAAGCCTTCAAAGCAAGAAGCTGGGAGTACTTTTCCCAGGAAGAGACGAAGGTGGACTCGAACATTTTCTAAAGTAGTTAGAGTGCAGGTGACCTGCACCCCTGAACCATAGGCAATAGGACCAAAGACACCCCTCTCATCTAGCATTAGGGCAGCCGATCCCACTAAACCCATGAGCTGTGGCCCAACTTGAAAAATTATCAGGAGCAGCCATATTGCAAATAATGGAAATACAGAACAGGCACTCAGCTGGGGAGTAAAAGCAAAAATACATACTGGGAGTTGTAAGATTATAAAACAGAAGGAACTCCCTCTATCCCTCTCCCCATATTCTCCTCACTCTTGTCCAGGAGGAGATACAAACCTGATTGAACCAGACCCCAGAACACTGATTGGATTGTGTTTCCCAGAGACCTCATCCCTCTGTGTCAGGAGGGCATATACGTGACTCAGCCCGTCTTGTCTTCCTCCCACGTGAAGTTTAACCAGGGGCTTCTCCCAGCATGGGGAGAAGTCTTACGTTTAATCTTTTCCTCCTCTTCTGCTTGGGGCATTTACTGCTCTTTTGATCTCCAATCTATGGTCCTAATAATGTACAGAAAATTAGTGTATGCAAGTACTTAATTATAAAAAGCAGTAAATCAAGATAAGGTTTGAGGCCACTACTGTTTTGGAGCATTAATATCCCCTTTGTGATTATCATTATGGCCCTTAACATACATAAACTGAAAGTCCCGAAATGGAATGTTTACTTCATGAGATGTTTCCAAATGAAAGAGAACAGAAAGATGGCCAGAAGGAATTCAGACACTCTGTTCCTTCGAGAGAAGGATAAGAGTCAAGACTTCTGTGTATCATTGATACCCACTGATGCCTATTATTAATATGTTGATCCTGCAAAATGTCAAAGGCCTTCTGAATCATTAAAGAAAGCTTGGAATGTGACTAGTTTATTTGTTTAGTGTTAAGTGTATTTCCCTGTATTTGAATTCTTTGTGAATTCGTAATCTGGCTGTGGTAACTGGGTTTTTAAATGATGGAATCTTCACTCCATGAGCCAACCAAGCCAGATAAACTTTGATTTTGACCCAGACCACCTGAGCTTTCATGTCCAGCAGCAAAGTCTTCCCTGTGCCTGAATTCCTCCGGCCCCATCACGCCATCCAAGGGTGGGTCCTCCTAACAGCCTTCATCAACACGTAGATTAAATGAGAGCAAAACCAGTTCCATGGTTAGTGTGGATGTAAACCAAAGCCCTTTGGGAAAATCAGGACAACAGCACATGGGGTTCTCCAGGTGGGGTTCATGGCCCAGCTGCAGTGGACCTGTTACCTGTGCACAGCCAGTGTCTACCACACACTCGGGAGAAGAACAAGAGTCTACCCGCCGCTCGTAGGAGTCCGTTATTTTACATTTTAAACTTTTCCATTTAAAATAATTTGACTTCCAAAAGTTTGCAAACATAGTACAAAGAATTTCCATATATCCTTCATCCAGATTCCCCAAATGTTAATATCTTACCTAACCACAGTACAAAGATCAAATCAGAAAAGTAACGTTGCCGCAAGACTTACTATCTACACTACAGACCTCATTCAAATTTCATCAGTTATCCCACGAATTGCCTTTTTCTGGTCCAGGATCTAATCCCAGGTCACACGTCGCATTCAGCTGTCATGTTTCCTTAGTCTGGTGGAGCCCATGTTTGTCTCCTCAGTTTCTTGCTCTGTGGCCTCAAGGAAGGTGGACATTCCGTCTGCCCAGGGCATCAACAGCAGGAGGAGGTCTGAATCGGTGCTGGGCAGGGCGAGTGCTGAAGTGAGAGAGACCTTATATCCAGTGGGTGGTCAGGATACCCTTCCCTGCAGTCATCAAAGAGAGGGTCAGTTTCCACTAACCGCTCCCACTGCTACACCATACGGCAGTAAAACCCAGTAAGGGACTCTCTATAAGAGTGTGCCAAATCTGGGGAAAATCTTTAGGATTTTCATTCTCCTGCCTTTCAGAGTCCTTACAGAATATATTATTACTTTTTTTGTCAAATAAATTGGATTTTCTACAGAGAAATTGCTCATCCTTTAGCAATTCTTTTTAACCAATAAAGATTGCTTTTTCTCCATGCTTTCCTCAATCATAATCAGAATACGGTGGTGTCAAAACGTTATACTTGCTCTCCCCACTCATACACACACACATAATCTTCTGAATGCATATTAATAAGTTTTAGTTATTGTTAAAAGGCAACGTGGCAGAGTATTTAAACACCACATTCTGGAACCAGACTGAGTTGAAAACCCAGCTCTGCCGCTTACTAGCTCTGTGACTTTGTGCCTCAGTTCTCATCAAATGGGGATAGTAATAGTGTAGATCAGGTAGTCAATTAGAAGGAATACATGTTTGCAAAGCATTTAAAACAGTTTCTGAGATATAGTTAACCCTATATGGGTGTTCGTTAAACACATGTTTTTTAAAAAAGAGGCCAATGAGACTACTTTAACAAATTAGCACCCTTTGTAGTAACATGCTATTGGATATAAATCTTCCTAAAATGGAAATGGATCACATCACTTACATCATTAAGGCTCTTTGGTTGTTGGCAGTGGTCTAAACTGGCAGTTCCCACATGGCATCCATTGTACAGATGTGTGTTATGTGCACGTGTGTTCTGCATGCACATTTTTTCATTTGGGGCCAACATTAAAAATGAGATTTCACAGAAAGTGAATTTCTGACATTTCTCAAAAATTCAGTCTTACCCACATAGAGGTTCTGTTCCCCCAGAACAACAACCTCAAGTGGAGCTCAAGAGAGGCAGATCCCCTTTACAGAGGGACTGGATAGTGCAGTCAGCCACAGTCCCTACCACTCCCTATAGTCTCCCTGACACTGAAGTGACAGTGACTTGCTATATATGATCCCATGTACACTATTGTTTTTCATAGAGTGAAGAAATAGTTCTCTTTACCTCTATCAAGAGTAGAACAGATAAAGAGTTTAAAGGGGCCACATGTAAAGAAAAACATGAGAATGCATAGTTCTTTTTAGTGACAAAATTTTTTCCTACATATTTTGTAAGCAAATTATGTCAGATTTGAAAGAGTATAATCAAAGATGCCATTTCTTATACTGGACAACTTCACTCTCTTGCTTCATTCATTGTGGCCTGGTCAGAGTAGGTATTCAAATTTGTGGCCCCTGATCCACAAATAAAATACCAATATTTGGCATAGGATTTCAGGCCTTTCATGACCTCATCCCTGTGGCCCCTCTCCAGTTTACCTCCCCCCACACACATATCCTATATTCAGCAATTTTGAACTGTTTTTGGTAATGTGACTCCATGCCTTTTATTTTTCACTGATGTGTTATAAAAGGAATATCTAGCTACAAAATAGAAATTTTTATCCTGGTGCTCAACCTTAAATCACCAGTATTCATCAGCCTTACACATTCCAAAATACCCATGGAAAAAAAGAGACAATAACATTTGGTTTAATCACATAACCAAAGTCATTTTGATGATAAATCAAAGCTAGATCATCAAGTACAAAAGGTATCTACAAATCTTCAAGTATAA
Source organism: Neophocaena asiaeorientalis asiaeorientalis (assembly GCF_003031525.2). Lineage (NCBI taxonomy): Eukaryota > Metazoa > Chordata > Mammalia > Artiodactyla > Phocoenidae > Neophocaena > Neophocaena asiaeorientalis. Next base: position 2,637,279 of record NW_020175439.1, on the reverse strand, counting down.
TTCATCCTGACTACAATACAGTAAAAACACGCATAAGGAGTGCAAATACAATCCCATGTGCCACACAGCAATTTGATAAACTGACACAGACTATTATGAATTGGAAAATCCATGTGACAGTATATATTTTGAATAGTATCAGTAACATGCTGACATTTCCTCCTGGAGGATCAGACTGTGTATATATTACCAGAATCATCTTAACCCAAACAAAATTGATCCTGGTTTAGTAAAGATCTTTCCTTGGTGGAGAGTTCAGATAAGTGGAGAGGGTGCTGAAAAGAATTTTTTATTTAATGATATCTGTGGGAACAAGAGGATGATTACTAATGCTGTTATCCACATGTCGGGTCCTTCAGGCAATGGAAGAGGCCCCAGTTGAAGGAGGGGAGGGACAGAGGAGGGGTTTTTCACCTAGCCCCTGGCAGCTTGGTGGTTTAGCAAAATAGCAGAGGATGAAATGAACAAAGCTTTGATAGGTCCTTGAAAGACATGAGACCTGGGAAAACTTCATTCAAATTCATGCAAGTATTGATGGACATATATCATTTTTAAGTTCTTCTTTTTTTCGAATGAGAAAACTGAGTCCCTGAGAGTTTGACTTGCCTGAAAACCAACAGCTAATAAGAGCTCTGATATTTGAACCCCAGGGGCCCTGATAACTAACACACAATTGCTTCCTCTATTACCCTGCAGTAAAAGGAGACATTCAAAACTTGAGTGTTTTACTAATTTTTTGTCATATCTTAAAACCTATTTCAATGCTTAAAGTCTCTGCTTCCTTCATCCTTGGATGACAAATGATACAGCTATAACGTACATCTCACATATGTAAACAATTGCCACCATTTATTGGGCGGCTCCTACTGTATATATGATATCTCATTTAATTCTCACAATTCTATGAGGTAAATAGTACTATCCTCACTTTACAAGTAAGAAAACAGGTTTATGGTGGTAAAGTAACCTGTCCGTGGGACATCATAAGTGGTGAAGCCATCATTTCTCAAGTTCTCTGGCTCCAAAACCTATGCTCCTCACATGACACTGAACTGTCTCTCCAGGTCAGAGCAAAATAATTATGACTCTTCACTGGCATGTACAGGCCAGGTTCTGGGCCAGATGCTTTACTCAGGCTCTCAGACAATCATTACCACAATGCTATGAGGCACACATTATTGCCTGTTCATGTATAGGGAACAGACCTCCTGAGAGAGGCTGACTTGTCAAACTCCAGAGTCTATATTTGAACAAGGGTCTGTGAGGGTCCAAAGCCCGGCTTCACCCTAGAAGGGCTCCCAGCCTTTGTGGAACATTCCAAATGTAGCAAGCAGGTCATCTAGACGAGTGGTTCTCTTTCAAACTTGACTACATTTAGAATCAGCTGCATTTAAAATTCCATTTCCCATATTGTTTAGTGGGTACAGAATTTCTGTTTGGGATGATGCAAAAGTTGTGGAAATTGATAATGGTTACACAAGAATGTAAATGTACTTAGTGCCACTGAATTGTACAATTAAAAATGGTTAAAATGGTAAATTTACATACAGCTTACCACAATAAAAAAAAAAGAAAATCCATGTCCCAGGCCCTAATCCCTAGAATCACAGAGGTTGACTGCTAGATAACAGGATTTTTTGAAAGCTTTCCATTTGATTCCAATGTCCAGCCAACATCCAGCACTGTGGCTTAGAACAGTATCCCTCAAACTTAAATGTGCCTGTGAGTCACCTGGGGAATTTATAAAATGTAGCCTTAGATTCAGTAGGTCGGAGGTGGGACTTGTAATTCTGCATTTGTAACCAGCTCTCCGATGATGATGCTCCTGGTCCATGGACCACACTTTGAGTAGCAAGGCTTCAACCTGGCTGCACAGTTCATCACCTGGAGACCATTTATCTCCCCAGGTGTGCTGTGGAACTCCACTTCCCTGGGAAGCTAATAGTTTCATGTGATTTAAAAAAAATTCTATGGATAAATAAATTTGGGGAGAAACTGGGTTAAACAGAGCTAAATCAGCATCTTCTAGGATGCTTTAGTACGCCACACATCTTGTGAATCTCCCAGAAGGAGATGGATGGTGCACAGCATCTCCCAGTCACGTCTGACGCAGGAACACTGCAGGACAGAGCAGAGCCGAGGTGGGTGGTGGCTGCTCTGTGGTTTCGTGCGCTGGGAGAAGCTGTCAGCATTGCTGAGAGCTGCAGGAGGATGCCCTGAAATTAGCTTCTGATGCAGATAGACACACCTTGGGACAGGGAGAGGGAGGTTGGCCTTACACCGACAGCCGTGCAGGAGGCCGAGGGAAGCTAAGGCGTCCCCACGCCCTGGTGAGTGAACATCTCTGGGCCCGGCCCTCATTTTCACCCGCCTTGAGGTCTGTGGCTTTAAACATGCCTCTTGTACTGGAAGGGCCTCAGCTTCCTCTGCACGAGGAGGAGGATGGATACTGCTCTGCGCTGTCCCTTTGCAGTGCTAACATCGAAGTGTGGGAGTGTCCAACAGCAGGGCTGTCAGATAGCAAAACCACAATGCGGGGGTCAGGTGATGTCGGTGCATTCAGAAGACTTAGTAGTAGGTTTAGAACAGTGGGTTAATTTTAAACTGATCTAAAATCTTCAGAGAAAATATTTTAGTGCAGAGGTGGACGATGAAATTGAGGTGTCAATCTCTTGCTTTTCCCTCTGCCTCACTCCCAACCCCAAACCAAGTCCCATTGGTCCTGCCTGGAATCCAGCTCTAGCATTCCTGCCCCAGTTCTGACCACCATTGTCTCTGGCCTGGAAAACTCCACTTGCTCCAGCCACTTCCCAAAACCTGAGCTATCCGCATCCTGTCCAGAGTCCCCTTTTCAAAAGGCAAGTCTGTCCAAGTCTCTCCCAGGCTTAAACTTGCCAGCAGGCGCCATGCCCTCAGGAAAAACTTGATCTTGGCCTGACTACAGGGCACAGCCTCAGTTCCTGGATGCTGGGCTCCATCGCCACGCAGTGTCATGCAGGTCGCCACATGGCCTGCCCTCTCACCGCCTGGATGACACTGCTGGTCCTTCCACTCAGCCTGCCCTGCCTTCCCCACTACCTTACCTGGGTAACTCTACTCAGCCTCTAGATCTCAGCTTAGTCATCCTTTTCTTCCAAGTCCTTCCTGACCTTCCCCCTCCATCTGCATCCCTGAGCTCTAGTTAGGGACCAGCCATGCTCCCACACTGTGGTGGCAGTCACCACCCTGTACTGCAGCCGCCAACACTCAACTCTTTCTCCCACTGGACTTGGAGATAGTAACTGAATCTCATTCACAACTAAATCTCGAGCCCTGACCCCCTGTGCCTGGAACAGAAAGGGTACTCAATGAAAGCTTACCAAATTGTTCGAATTCTGAGTTCTAAGACGCTGAGGAGGCATGATAAAGGATCTTACCTGAGGCTGGTTGGCTGCCTTCACTGGCTACTCGTCCGTCAACATCTGCCAGTGAGTCCCATAAGGAAAAGGAAGGGAAACTATGGTATCCAGGGCTTGGACGAGGCATCAGAGGGCCTGTGTTCTACCCACAGCCAGTTTCATCGTACATCCGATTGTGCCACTTCCATGCTCAAACACTGTCAGGGACAAAGCTCCCCAAATGATAAAGTCCATCCTCCTTCCCCTAGATCAGATCCCCACCCCCACCAATTTGGCACCTTACATTTTTGTAAACTTTGCCCACTATTCTCTTCATATACCCCACAGTCCAGCTAAAGAAATAACCTCTGTTTTCTCCGTACACATCCCAACAAATTCCTGGCCTCTGAGTATTCCACTGCAATGCCTTCCCTTTCCCCCAGCTCACTCTGCAAAAGTCTAACCTTTTTTATTCCTCATCCCTGTGTTACCTCCATACACGATCCTCTGGGATTCCCTCAGCCAGAAGGAGCAGCTCCTCCCTGCTTGCTTTTCTCACATGTGTCCCTTTCTATCTGCCTTATAGTTTTCTGTATATTTGTCCTGTCTCCTACTAGACCCTTGGTGGGAAAATGCTTTATCTGCTTCACAGCATGGAGCCTTGCACATGGCAGGCTCTAAGATATATATTGAATTAATTAATTAATTAGGCGAGCAAGCTAAATGGTAAGAGTATATAGACTGTGAGAAGGGAGTAAATTACATAACGACCACAACTACAATCATGCCTTTTATTTGTGGAGACTTCATACCTTACACAGCGCCTTGACCAATATTAAGCCAGGCAAGTCTCATGAGTATGTTTAGGGCCAGCAGGGTAAATTCTGTTCTCCCTAATTTACAGGCTTGGAATAATTCTCTAGGGGGCTCAGTGACGTGCCCAAGGTCCCACAGCTGGCCAGGGTACGACTGGGATTGGAATCAGGTCTTCTAAATTCAAATCTCACCCTGTTCCATTAAACCATGTTGCATAAATAATGACATTTTGGTCCACTCCTACCTTTTTAGTAAAAAAAAAAAAAAAAAAAAATCTGCACGTACGCTTTTCACAGTTTCTGATCCAAGCTAGCAGGAGGGCTCAAGGGAAGGAGGAGGCCTTCACTGCAGGGTCTCTTGGTCCAAGGAAACCCAAGCACCATGGGCCGACTAAGCCTTTCTTTCCTGCCATTGGCACTGCCAGCCCTGGCCCTGGGCCCAGAAGCATGCCAGCTGGGTAACTGTCCAACTCTGGACAGAATTATCCCTCTGTCTCCCACTTCCCCCAAAGCCTGCCTAAGACAGGTTTTTGCACTGTCTGTTTTCCATTCCACTTACAAAAAAAAAAAAAAAAGTTCTGTTTTTGCTTAATTTTAATCCTGCACATGAAGAAACACAGTTTGTTTTTGGTTTCTAACCAGAAAAGCTGTAGGAGTTTAAATCAGCTGAAACCTACTAGTAACCTAGCATTTCCTTCAATCGCTAATCCACTCTGCCCTGGCTTGTGTGCTGAGGCCCACAGGTCCAGCTCTCCTTCCAAGGCCCCTGTGAATTCCATTCAGACCCACCCGTCCCCACTCTCCTTCTCCTAGGAAGCCTACTTCCCTCTGAAGCCGGTGGAGTGAGGCAACACTGCCCATCTGGGAACCCACTGGGCCTCTGAGAAGCCCCAGGGGCCCTCTTTGGTATAAATGAACCCAGAAGGGCGTCCATCCCAGGGCCAGGGTAAGGCAAGTGAGAGGCATCCTCCTTGGGCACAATTTAAGGGGACACCATTTTGATGATGACAAAGTCAGTCATCAAGACATATAATACTTAAATGCAACATCAAAAAGTCAAAATTAGTGAAAAAATCCATGAGGAATAAAATGTCAAACTTTGAAACAAAAACAGGAAAAGAAGTCCTGATTTTCCTTTTGCCTTAGGCTCCACTTGGCACTGATACTGTCCTTGTCTTTATTTAAAAGTTTAATATTTTGTTCAGTGTGAATCATTTGCATTAACTTAGTTCTTGAAATATTCAAATATTATTTGTGTTGATTCCTGTGGTTTGGGGTGCCCCTAAATCTTGTGCACAAGGCCCCACTTGCCTCACCCTAATCGCAGCCCTAGGCCTTCCCATACAAGAGTCAAGTGGCTCGTGTTAGAAATGAGGCTACATCCCAGGTCAAGGCTCTGACAGTTACAGAAAACCTGCAAAGCCACCTCTTCCCACAGCTTACCCAGGAGCCCCTTCTATAGCATTTCTGACCATGCTCATCTGGTCTCAAGGTCAATGGTTCCAAACCTTGGCTGCACATTAGAATCACCTGGGAAGTTTTTAAAAATCCGAACGCTCACTTAAACCAGAATCTCTGGGAATGGAACCTAGCATTAGCCAAATGACCAAGCATCTCAATTTGCCCAGAACAAAAGGGTTCCCTGGGGCCTGAGACTTAGAGTGCTGGGACAGTCCCTGGAAAACTGGGACAATGGGTCACCCGAGTTATTTCCTTCTCAGATGATCCCAATGTGCTGGATGATTGAGAACCACTGAACAAATACTCCTAATGACAAGTAGCTCACTACCTAAAGACAGTCGCTGTGAGTTCTCAGACCTTGGGCATGATCTGTTCCCACCAACCAAAACGTAGACTGTGATAGGAATGGCAGGAAACCACTGCAGACTGAAGCTCAGGAGAAAGCTGTGAGGAGCAGAAGCAAGGAAAACATAAAATCCAAGAACCAACCTAGTGTGAAGTCAAGTTTGGCAGCAAAATTACATACTGTGAGGGAGAAAAGGGTATGTAAGTAGTAGAGACATTCCCACATCTTTGCAGTACTGATCTAGCTCATGTCACACCTGGGGGTGAGTCAGGCAGGAATGCAGAAGGGAGAGGGAAGGAGAGTCAGCTTGTAGATTAAATGTCATAAGCAAAACCCTGGGTCAATATCCACATCCAAATATTACTTGGCCACAAACTCCAATCATCCCCTTTTTACGGAAAACTCTGTCTTACTCTTCAACCTCATTGTCGTTTTCTGTGGTCTCAATCAGAGGGTTAATTGAATACAATGAAAGATATATTCAAGGAGACAGCAGTAAATTAAGTTAGGGGAAAACATTCCCACGGTTTTGATTTACTTCACAGGCAGAAGCAAAATATTGGACATGTTCTATTATTTCACTCTTGCCTGGAGGGTAAATGCAAGATAAACTTGCAGAAAATTCTAGAAAGGTTGCTATAATCCCTACCCATCTCTGGGATGATGTTTGCATTAGAGGGGATAAAAGGTTGCCTTTAAAATGCAAATGTGCCCTTAGTAAACCTCTCAAGAATCTACCGTGAGGCCAGTAGATCTCACCTTTTTGATTCTGGGACTTCTGAAAGGAATTGCAAAGGCGAGCGTTGGTTTTTATTTCTTAATGTTTTGAAAACCAACCTGCTTCCCCTGTGGCACAGGGATGTTTGCTGTACTGCTGACATCTACTGAGGGACTGTGAAATAGCATTGCTCCAAGTAAAGGAAATTCAAGCTCCTCCTGAGAAAGCTCTGTCTCCAACAGGTAATGTCATCTGTAGCACATCAGGGGCCTTTGAGCAAGCACTCATCGATTTCCATGAAAGGTCAGAATCCTGGAACACTTACCCAGGCAACTTGTAAAAAGAGAACAGAACTTCAGCCATTGTGGGGTTAGTGGTTCTCAGGGATCTCTGCAAAGGGGAAGGAACCAAGCTAAGTGCTGAACACACACAGGTGCTGATACCAATTTTCAGTTAGTCCTCATAACAGCCCTTCCAGGTTAGTATTCTTAACCCCACTGTTACGGATGTGAAAACTAAAATTCAAAAACAGTGCGTGGCTTATCTAAAACTACACAGCTACCCAGTGGCAAACAGAAATGGACACTGGCTCCATCCCTTTGCCCTGGTCTGTACTTCCTGTCCCTTAAGAGATCCACTGTAGATCTAAACCAGACTCTAAAACTCCCAACCGTAGGAAATTTTTTTTTTTTTTTTTTTTTTGCAGTACGCGGCTCTCACTGTTGGGGCGCACAGGCTCCGGACGCGCAGGCTCAGTGGCCATGGCTCACAGGCCCAGCCGCTCCGCGGCATGTGGGATCTTCCCAGACCGGGGCACGAACCGGTGTCCCCTGCATCGGCAGGCGGACTCTCAACCACTGCGCCACCAGGTATGCCCCCGTAGGAAATATTTTTGTTCTGCTTCATTCCCAGGAGATCTCTATGGATCTATAGAAGAAAGTGAGACAATAACCTAGCTACTTAAACTCTGTGGTGAAATCATTATAGGCTGCCCCTCCAAATTATTATTTTGTTAATGACAAAGATATGCCACTAAAAAATGACCTATACACAATAATCTTTGAGACAGTCTGAGTCAGATGGCAATTATATTTGGAATATTAAGGGATTGTAGGGGCCCATTTCCCCTTTACTCTCATTTCCTTCCCCCACGTGACATTTTTAGAGTCGCTTTTATTCGTTTTATCATTCACCATATACCTTACCCCACCTCTGAGTACCCTCTTTGGAAATAAGCTTATCCCTCTGCAGGTGGATCCCAAACAATCAGGCACATCTTTCCACACTTAGAGGCATCTGTTTGTAAACATTAGAAGCCGTCAGTCTAAATGCAAAACTGTTTTGGATATCTCGCATCCTGTTCAATTTTCTGTGGCATGATTGCTGAAATAAAAGGGGGAGGGGGTAAAGGGTTGACAGATTTTACTACTTTATTAAAAGTCATGGTATTGGGGGATTTTGTTGGTTGGCCTGCCAGTGGGACAGAGAGCAGCTGGGGTAAAAATACTTGTTTCTATAAATTGTGTTGGCAAGTTTTCTTCTGAAAAGTTGGGTTTCAAAAGACTATAGAGAGTAGATAGAGGGCTCAGTAAAGAGTTATTTTTTCATTTATTGGCATTAACTATTTTGGGAGTAACAGGTACTGCATGTACATCATCTGTGTTTCAAAAGATACAAAAGGCTCCGCAGTGAAAAGCAAGTCCTGCTCTGGGCCTAACCATCCGTCTTACCTTCCTGAATGCAATCTTGCCAGCTTTTGTATATCCTTCGAGATACATTCTATACTTAACTCAGATACAGATATTCTTAATTTTGTCACCATATATAGCATGCTATGCACACTGTTTTCCACCTTGCTCTTTTCTCTGAACAATAGGTCTTGGAGATCCTTCCATCAATACGTAGAATTTAAACAAATGGGGCAGGCCACTGTGACTCTGAGAGCACCCGGTAACTTTATAAGTCTTTATAACTTGATTGCCAAAATGAATGTTCATCCTGGGGATTAAAAGATCTTTTTCTCTTTTGAGGCACCACTAACCTTTGGCTGGAATGCTCTGGGATTTTTCTCATCCAAGGTTTCTAATTCTATCTTAATTTATTAGACTGGACAATGCATTTCTATTTAATTTTCTTCTTCAGTGAACTTAAGAGAACACCTGTGAATCAACCACTCAGTAATGAAGTTTAGTTCAAAGTAGAATTGTATGAGGTTTTTTTCAGTGTTATAAAAGCCTATGGCATTCTCTTGGGGTAAAGCAGGTGCTATGGAAAGAGGATTGGGAAGGGGCACGTGGGTGGCCTTTCTGCGAATGTCCACACATCACTATGTCCCTAAGGTTCTTAATGTCCAGGTTTTAGTTCCTCTCCACTAGTCTATGGGGTCCATGTTAGAAAGTTTTACTAACACTTTACAAATTTAAAAGAAAAAGAAAAATACATGAAATACATGTAAACGGAAATCAGCATTTCCAATCGAAAGCTGAGTCTCTATTCCATCCTGTGGTGATTTGTAAGTGGGGACGCTCAGCCCTGGACCCATGATCTAGTACTGCTCTTAACGCTGACTTGCTGTGACCTTAACCAGGTCCCAGAATGTCCAGGTCTGAGATGCTGATGGCTGCCAGGTCACCTTGCCTCAGCCCACCACATATCCTCAGCCCAAGTTCTTCCACGGAAATGGCACCACCACCCTACATTTTCATCAACCTAAATTTTACTTTCATGAGCACATTTTTTTTCCCTTAAAGCTGCTGACGGTGACAGTGGGCATCACTCTGCATATGACCAGGTCATTTTTGCCCATTTGCAAACAGGCCTGGCCAAGTCTAGGGAGCATCTTGTCTTCCAAGCTCGGCATGAGCCAGCCTACTAGAAAATGGACTCTCGGGAAATAGACCTCAGCTTTTAAGTCCATTACAATCCAGAAAGGGTTGAAGGCCCCTTCAAAATACAATTCACCGCTCTATTCACAAAGTCCTTCAATTGCTTTGGTTCCAAGAACACTAATTGGAGGAGGCAAATCCTGACCTCTCACCTTAACCTGCCAATGTTCCTATGTAACAGCACCCAATATGCTGGTTGTGGAGATTTGAAGTGAGCAGCAACCCTGCCCAGGGGGCCTCTGGGTTAAAAGCACACACAGTGTTTCTACCAAACAAAGTCAGATGTCCTTGGAAGGATGTCAAAATATATTGCATAATCCCCAAAATACTCTCCCAAAGATGCACCCAGGGAAAGTTTCAGACAGGCCTATGTTCCATGAAGATCAGGGCAGCTCAGATTAATATCAACATTTCATAGAGTCTAATAACAAAATGCTTTACACACACACAAAAAAAATGTTGTCTATCAAAAGTACATGAAACAAAGACTTGCGAATATTGAGACCAGATGTCGGCAATACTGGAGAAGGCATTTACTTTCGGCATACCCAGTGAGATATAGAAAAACGTATGCAATATCAAGCTTTCACTGAGTTTTTTCTCAAACAGTGACCAGTAACAAAGCAATTTGTGCTTAAAAATTTAATCCCCAACGGAGGTGGTTTTTTTTTTTTTTCAGTCCTTGTCAGGAAGCCCTTTTAACATTAAGCCATAATAGTTCAATAAATAAACAAAGCCACCTTTCATTGTCCAGTGTTCCAAATGTCAGGTGCTAGGGGAGGGCAAATAGTTCACCTTCTCTCAAGTACCCATAGATTTAAATTATAATTAATCCCCTGGTGACAACCCCAAGGGTGGTGGAAATGTAAGCAGGGCAGTCCCTGGAGAGGTGTTTCTGTCTCCCTTAAAGAAAGATTCCATTAAGAGAGGGTAACCAGAGTTTAGCGCTTGGGACTTAACTCTGGGGAGTTGATTGCCTTCCCCGCTAACCCTCTAGGAGGGCAAAGGGGAGAAGGGGTCTGGGGCAGAGGGACCCTCACAAATGCCAAAGCAATACTGGGCAAAGCGGCTCAGCCCACAGAGAAGCTCTGGGACCACTGACACCACCACGCCCTGAAGCCGCCCCAGGCCAGCCCAGAGAGATGACAGGCCCAAAGCAAAGCCCTGTCAGTGGGGGAGCTTGGAGCCCTTAGTTTCCAATTTCCTGACTATTGTCAGTTTGTGTAGTGGACTCCATATTGTCTACACTTAAGAGACTTTTAATTTCCTTTCTTAATAATAAAAATCTGTCTGTGGTGGTTATAAAATGTGAATTTATCGACCTCTGGGACTAGGGCTGAGAGCAGCGTGAACAGACCGCGGGTTAGGGAGGAAGAAGGGGATGCGAAGAACCTCTGCCTTCCTTTTGCCGAAATGTCTTCAGCACCCCCTGGGCCCCTTCCTCCCTTGCTCTGGCTGATCTCAGGAACAGAACTGTCAGAGGAGGAGCCGTGCCACTTCAACACTCGCTGAGGCTGACTAGAGACCAAAGACCAAAGAAGAAGGAAATAATCTGTTCCTGGGAGGAAGATCCTGGGAGGCTTGCTGAGCAGTTTGTCCAGCAGATGGGCTCTCATCTGGAGCAGGGTCGCCAAACTATAGCCCACTGCCAAATCGGGCCCAGCCCCTGCTCTTATCAAGAAAGTTTTATCTGAACACAACCACCTATTGGCTCTGGCTGCTTTCTCAGGACAACAGCAGAGCTGAGGGTTTGAGGGTTGAGCTGTAGGCACATGGCCCACAATGCCTAAAATAGGTGGTATTTGATGCTATACCAGAAAGGGTTGTCAGCCCCTGATCCGAGAGGGTGCAAATGGCAGCTAGGAGGTTGTTCCCTAATCCATGCAGGAGGTGACTGTGTTTTCATGTTAAATGCTGCCCATTTTAACCTGCTTGTTTGAGGGAAGGGTAGTATATTTAGGAGGAGTCTACAAAGAACTGTTTTTAAGGGCCTTTCTTATATCTGTGATCCAAGCCCAGGTGACAGAAGTCCCCAGAAGCTGGGGACATTACCTGCAGCTTCAGGGAACTGAGCTGGGTCTCATAGATGGGCAGGAGTGGCATAACCGGAGAAGCCTGGTGTCTCAGGTAGGGGTGTCATCATGGGAAACAGAGGCCAAGTCCCCAAGGTCCATGAGGAGGCCTCTGCAGAGCAAAGGGCCCTTATGACTTGGAAGCAGTAGAAAAGAGTAATAATAGCAGCTACCACTCAGTGCTTGCTGTAATTTTTGCCTATATTAACTCATTCTCTCCTTATAACTCTATAAGGTAAGTATTATTATTATCCCTATTTTACAGATGAGGAAACTGAGACATGGGAAGGTTAAGCAGTTTGCCAGAGGTCCACAGCAATTAACTGGCAGAGCTGAAATTCCAGTCCAGTGAGCATGACTCTAGAGCCCACACACCAACCACTGTGTCAAAATCAGGCTACAGGGAAAGAATCTCTTTCTTGAGAATTGGCGTAACTGGTGACATTCGTAGTTTGGGGAAATTAGCTGGTGATGGAGAGAAATTCACAATTAAGGAGACAGAGAGAAGGCAGTTACAGTACTCTGGGTGTGAATGATGTGGGATTGAAACAAGAGGATAGCAGTAGGAATGGGGAGGAAAGTCAAGGCCAGCCAAGACTGAGAGGCTCCTCACAAAGAAACATCAGTTGAATATTTCCGTGCAGAGCATCCTGCACACCTCTCTCTTCTAGTGATTGCCTGGAACTGTTGATGCATCTCTCCCTTCCCTAGACTGAGTGCCTTAAGATCTCTCGGTGACTTTTATTCATCCCTCTACCTCAAGCTTAAGCGTGCTGCCTGACACACAACAGGCATTTAATAGACTTTTGATAACTAACTCCAAAGTTTCTAGTCAGAAACTCTAGAAAGTCTGGCAGGAGCCCCGACTGAAATGGACACATGGTGAGGCACCCACACATCTTGAATGGGGTGAGCAGGTAGAGAGGTGAGCTTTGGACACACTGAGGCTGGGGGGCTTCAGGGTGTGAGTGGAGATGTCCTGTCAGCAATTGGAAATGTAGTCTGGGGCACAGGAAAGGGTCATGGCTGGAAAGGTTGACTTGCACGTCATCTGCAAAGAGGTGCTAATGAAAGCATGAGAATGGATGAGCCGGTAAAGAAGGGCATGGCGAAGAGAAGGGCAGGGACTGAAAGCAGCCATTGTTGGAGGGCGAGGGGAAGGAGAGGCGCCCACGGAGGAGCAGCCCTGGAGGTAAGAGGAGAAGAGCAAGGTCAGGTTGTGGGGCGTCCCTTTCTTTGGGAGCTGACAGACATACTTGTCAGCTGGCACAGGAACTCCCCCAGCCAGTGGGGCCCCAAGCTTCCCACCCTGAGATCTTTCTGCAAAAAAAAAGTATCCCTTAGGGAATAACAAAAATGTCCACATGAGGACAAACTCTGGTAGCCTCGTTGTAATTTCAGGGGGCTAAGCAATTTCCCCTTGCCTGAGCATGCCTACAATCCCTCCATCGATTCCTTACTTTAAGGCTTGGGTTCCAGTTCAAAAAGGTCACCTCCCAGGAAGAACACTTTCAGTTGGTCACTCCTGGGGGTGAATGAAGGCTCTGCAAGTAGGTTTTGATACCATGCCCAAGGGCAAGTGACAGGTCACTGGGCTTGCGAAGGCACACCTTGAAGAAGAGGTAAAACAAGCAACAGAGCAGACAGATGCTGCACATCTCATCGTTTTTCCAAAGCACCATCATGCCACGGTTTTCCAGCCCGCCCTTATTGTTTACTTATTGACTGGTCAACATGACGACAACAAACAAGCAACCCAGCAGTAACAATTCAAAATGCCAAATCAACAGCGTACATGTGGTTAAGCCTTTTTACCTCATCTGTGTCATGGGGAACGCGGCCTTGGGCAGAGGCAAGATTGTACACACACCCCCAGCGCCTTCAGTGTGCCCTGCTCAGTGCTAGGAGTTATAGGAAGATAAACAGCTGGGCAAGTGCTTGCAGAGCTGAGCCTTCAGATGGAGAGGCAAGATCTTTGAAGTGTTGCCAGAGAATCAGGGAGGTGAGGTCGTGGAGATCATGGCAGAGACAGCACCATTCAAGCCAGGCCCTGGAGGCTGTAGGGGTCTTTGGCAGGGGGGCACGGACCTCTGACTGGCGGTGCAAGGGTAGAGAGCAGTCTGGGGTGACTGAGGGGGAGAGGACAGGTGACTGCAGGGGGCTGGCTGGTCCCCAACCGTGGAAGGACTTGAATGTCAGACAAAGAGATAAAGCTTTGAGTGGGACGGAACTTGAGCACCAGAAATGGCAAGAAGTGCCTGGGCCCCCAGCAGAAGCCACATGGAACAGAAAAGAAAGAATATGAAACAGAATTCAGCCCCAGCTCTGCACCTGGCAAACTCTGGGATCTGGCCATGCTCTTTAGCCTGGGTAAGCCTCGGTTTCCTCATCTATAAAATCAGGATAATTCTAGCACTGATTTCAAAAGTTGATAAGACGAGTGAGTGAGATGATATATATCAAGTGCTCAGCGTAGTGCTTCTCACATACTGAAAGTTCTATCAATGTTGTGTGAAGTTTTGAAACTACTGTTTGTTAGTAGGAATATTAGGGAGATGGAGCTTCCCTAGGAGCTGAGCCCGTTGGGCCCTACCTGAAGGTTACAGACTGACAGACCATATTAAGAATCTGCCAGGCAAAGACAATTTTCGCTCTGCCCTTCGTACTGTGCAGCTGGGCTGATCCACTTGGCAAGTGGCTCGGTACGGACAAGGACCATAGCCTGAGTGTAATGGGGACCCACAGCAGAGAGGCATCATGTAGGAATAGGGAGAAATGGTCCAAACTTCCAGCAGGTGGGGGCGGGGTGGAGCTAGGCAGGGAGTGAGCATCATGGGAAGGGCAGTGCATGTAGCTGGTAGAATAGAAGGGAAACTTCTGGACACCTTCAAGGCTATGATCTGTTAGCTACTCTGTATCCTGCCTAACTGGAAGCTCCTTGAGGACAGGAACCAGCTCTGCTCACTCCCTGCGGCATCCCCAGACTAGGCGCCCAGCCAGAGCTCCGGGAACCTTCAGGGGAGGGCTTTGGTGAATGTCACCACCATCTCCCCGCCTTTCCAGCTCTGGCTGCCAAGGATGGCTCAGGCCTCCTTCGTGGTCACATACTCTGGCCACAAGCAGCCTTATACGGTGGCATTAAGCCAAGATCCAGGGGTCTCTATACTCTGGCCTAAGGCATTTGGATGTGGAGATGCAGGGGAAAGTGTTGAGGCACTATCACACCTGGTCACTTCCACCCAAATGTTGTTAATCACACTGATACGAAGAGCCAGTATTTCCTGTGCCCCTAATAGTGCTGGTCACTGCACCAAGTGCTTTGTATGCATCGTATTATTTCATCTTCACAAAACCCATCTTACAAGTTAGGAGACTGAGATACAGAAAGACTGAGTAACTTGCCCAAGGTCCTGCAGCCAGCCAGTACCCATCTGGGACTTCTGATCTAGGAGCCCATGCTCTCTGGGGGCAGGACCCTGGGCTCATGGGAAGCGTGTCAGCAAGGGGCACTGCTGGGACAGACAGGCAGGCCAGGGGTGGGTGACCTTTGCGGCATCTGTGCTTTACCCGAGAAGGCGGGGGACACGGGGACACAGTGAGTAGTAACCCCAGGGCCTCCCTGCTCACATTGCTTCCTCACAGTTTTGCTCCAATCCTGTTCTGGAAGTTGGCACCTCTCGGAGAGGTTTGGGGACTGTAGCGGGCAAAGGGTCTTGCAGGTCCACCTCCTTTCACTGGAGTTTTTCTCAGTATTAGAAAAACTTAGGGCTAACATTTAAACGTTAAATCCCCAAGGGCAATTTTCAAGCTTTAAAAAACTGTGTTTGGAAAAAAAAAAAAAAAACTGTATTTGGGGCTTCCCTGGTGGCGCAATGGTTGAGAGTCTGCCTGCCGATGCAGGGGACACGGGTTCGTGCCCCGGTCTGGGAAGATCCCACATGCCGCGGAGCGGCTGGGCCCGCGAGCCATGGCCGCTGGGCATGCGCGTCCGGAGCCTGTGCTCCGCAACGGGAGAGGCCACAGCAGTGAGAGGCCCGCGTTCCGCAAAAAAAACAAAAACAAACCAAAAAAAGCTGTATTTGGCCTTTAGTGGCAGAGTTCTAAGAATGGAACTTAAAATGCATTCTGTCTACAGAGGAGCTGGGAGCACCCAGGCCAGGGATGACAAAAAAACAACTATTTGTAAAACTCTACCCCTATTATTCTAACCTGCATCTCCCCCTCTTTTCCCTTTGGCTGTCAGCAATGCATGTAAGAGAACCGGGGAACAAGACATTCTGTTGACTAGAGTTATCTGTTCTATCTCTACTCCCTGTGAGTATGGGAATATCATGATTGAAGGGTTAATCTCAGAGGAAAAATAGCCACCCCAGTGACAGTTAATATGAAAATCTACAGTTAAGGCCATTTCCAAAATGTCCTATGACTCAGGATGGAAAAGAAAATGGTTCAAGTACACTTGATGTCCATCTATGTGACGCTTTCTTTTCCCCCCTTAAGATGAGAATATATTTCAGTCTTCAACTTTAGCATCAAAAACACTACAGAGTCCTCTCCTGGACTACATTTGGCCTTTGCTTCTGCCTGTCAGATTCCCCCTCTCACACCCCACCTCCCTGCACTTCACATATAATTCTTGGTGTTATAGGAAATGACATCAATATGGAGGTAAACATACATATGCTTTCAATATGTCATCGATCCATGTTACATTTGGGGAGCATTTAGCAGGAAGAACAACAAAATTGGAACCTTGAATTCTGGAGAAATTTAAACTGTGGCAACATTGCAACTTGGGGCTCACTAAGCCACATACATGAATCATCCATAAACTGACCTTCAGAGTAGAGCTCGGGGGTCTGCAAGTCAAAATGAGGGGTTGAGGACCCTGATCAGAGCACTTCTCACCCAGACACGAAGGAAACACTACAAAAAGCACAGGCGCATGCGTCTCTGCCTCAAAGAACCCGAGGTTCCCTCTCGCTACTGCAATTCTTAGAGAATTAGGCTCTTTTTTTCCTCATTAGACTTGATAGTAGGAAAACGAGGATCTGAGTGGAAAACGTATCAGTTTATATTTTACTTAGTGGTTCCTTCAAAGACAGTAGAAGGGAGACACCCTGAGAGTATTTCAGTTTTGCAAAATGCCCAAAGAAATTGTACAAACATTTTTTTTCCCTTTGTTTCTGGCTGGAATTCTGTCAACTCTGTGAGTGAACGTGGATTATCACAGACTAACTAGGGAAGTTGGTGGTTAATATCTTTGGGCTGATAATTAAGCTAGTCCCCACCAAGGAGATAAAGTTGGTCTCTGATGAAATCTTTGAAATCGTGGGGTCTCTGAGGGAAAATAACAGAGCTATTCCTGATCAAAAGATTGGGAACCACTGGGTGAGCCAGCAACAGTCTGGCCAGGGTCCAGCCCCTAATGTGGAATAAATAAGGATTTTTCACGCCTTTCAGATGAACGTTTGTTTTAATGATTTTTCAAGTATATTCCATTTCCCTGAAACCTTGCTCAAAGGTTATGCATAGCATGGCTTGTTGTTTTGCAATCTGGATGCTGGAAAGAATCACAGAAGTAGATTTGGAAGTAAAAGATATTAAAGTGAATTGCCTTTTGTTTTGACAGATGTTTTATACAGTATTTTGTCTGTTAAGAACAAGATGTTCCAATAAATATTGGATAAGTGGGAGAGAAAATTTACTACAAGGCCATAAATCAATTGGCAAAAGGTCATAAACTGCAAGATTGGTGCGCAAAGCATTTATTAGATTATCAGAATCTAAGATTGATCTGTAGCTTTATCTACTTTCCCCTATCCATCATTTTTATGGGACATGAAAAAGAGTTATAAAGGACAAATTGCATTTTAAAAATTATAATACAGGTTTTAGACAAAGCATTGCCAGATTATGGAACTGGATTAAAATACGTGATAAATCAAGAAAGGTCTCCAAAATAGAAATATTTTTGTCACTTGGTAGGAGTTAAGTGCCAGTTTAGTAGGGAATGAAATATGAAGATAAGAGAAATCATGGAAGTTTTAACATACAGAGGGGTCTAGAGATTGTCTCATCTGATCCCCATCACCTTGCAAACAAAGAAACAAAGATCCACGAGGTTAAGTGATTTCTGTGATAACACAGCTGGTTAGTAGCCTCCAAGACCTTATTTCTGCTACAGATAGTGCAGAAAGTTTTGTGATTGATTTTTTCTTTTTGGAAGAATCTGTTTTATTAACAGTATATAAATTTAAGTTAGGATACTTAACACACCATGAACTCCTGAGGACAGGAACTGATTCTCATTTTTACTACATATTTCCTAAATATTTGCCTGTACATCTCAAAGTTTGGGGGACTCTTCTGCATACCTAGACTGTGTGTTTTGCTCTCACAATGTGCTGGTGGCCCCACAGACCCAACCACAGGCCTGGTCCCAGCCTCCACATGTAGTGGATGAGGCAAGGGAGACACACATCTAGCAGCTGGGTTTGGGAAACGCACTCTGTTACTTGGGTGATCTGAGGCCTGTTTTCTTTTGGGGCCAGGCAGTAAGTGCTCCTTCCTTCCCCAAGAGGTAGGGCCAGACTAGGGGGGAGGCAAGTGAGGCTGAGGCACTGTGGTGTACAGTTTAAGGAGGCACTCACTCTCAGGGTCATGCCAGTTCAGGGGCAGTACTTGCAAGACCCTGAGAGTGAGTGCCTCCTTAAACTGTATGCCCTAGAGCCTGGCTCTCAGGGAAGAGATTTGCCAAAGCAAAGACAGCTGGAAGCCTAAAGGAGGAGGGGGCAAGGAGGACTGCAACTGCCCAGCTTCCTAAGTGCCTCTGTGCCTGCTACCACACCCAAGAGACATAAGTGCTGAGGGGACTAGAATGTGAACAAGACAAGGGCTCTGGCCTGAAGATGCTTTCAAGGACAAATCGAGGAAACAGACGTTCAACGTCTCACAACACACAGAATGAACTCATAAATTCATCTGTTCATTGGTCTCAAACAAAATGCTGTGGAGTCACAGAGGAAAACGTGAGGAAGATAAACTGGAAGAAGTCATTGAGAAATATGAGTGTGGTATTTATAAAAGGAGGACGAGATGAGATGGGTGCCTCAGGTTCTGTCCAGCTGCTGAGTTCTACTATGGCAGGGGAGGTGGGGAGGGGTGGGCTGGCAATGCCAAGGGGAGCCTGGGGGACAGAGAAGGCTTGAAGGCTGCCTGCTTCCATCAGAAGGTTCTCCCAACACTGAGTGTTCTGTAAATGAGCTCTAAATGTAGGGTTGCCAGATGAAATGCAGGATCTTCCATTAAATTTGAATTTCAAAGAATCAACAAATAACTTATTAGTATAAGTATGCCACAAACATGAAACATTAGGCTAAAAAATTTTGTTTATCTGAAATTCAAATTTAACTGGGTGTCCTGGGTTTTTTTATTTGCTAAATCTGGCAACCGTATCTGAACGGAGCTGGTGACAAAGTGAACGGGGAGGGAGGGATGGAGGGTAATGAAGGAAGGGACCTGAGGAGCTTTATAGGGAGGTCCAGACTGTCCCACTGCAGGGAAATCCTCTGCTCTAAAAGGAAAGTGGTAGAAAGAATTCTGGAGCTGGAGGAGAATTCAGAACAGTGGTTCTCAATCCAGGACGCACATTAGAATGTCCCAGGAGAGCTCTTAAAAACCATCAGTGCCTGAGTCCATCCTCAGAGACTCTGATTTAATTGGTTTCAGTGTGGCCTAGGTATTAACATTTTTTAAAGCTCCCTGGGTGGTTCTAATGTCAAACAGGGTTGAGAACCACTGCTTTGGAGACTACTATGTCCTGTCCTCTGAGGCAGAGGGTCAGACAGAGCTGGCTTTAAGATCCAACTCTATCACTTCCTGGCTATGACCTAAACTACACCTGTTTCACCCTGTGTAAGGCAGGGATAATAACTCTTTGTACATTGTAAGGTTATTGTATAGACTGCTGCAGACTTCCAGTTAAACATTGCAGTTTGAGTGCATGCATTTAAATCCATTCTATTCTGAAGCCTGACTGAAATGGTAGCATAACAGTAAAAGCTATACCAACCCACACAGCCACTCACCTACCAGAGTAGGGAAAGCTGGTTTGTAACTCTGCAGATGGGGAGAAACCAATAAAAAGCAAGCCAAGGGACTTCCTTGGTGACACAGTGATTGAGAATCCGCCTGCCAATGCAGGGGACACGGGTTTGAGTCCTGGTCCGGGAAGACCCCACATGCTGTGGAGCAACTAAGCCCGTGCGCCACAACTACTGAGCCTGCACTCTAGAGCCACGTGCCACAACTACTGAGCCTGCACGTCTAGAACCCGTGCTCCACAACAAGAGAAGCCACCGCGATGAGAAGCCTGCGCACCGCAATGAAGAGTAGCCCCCACTTGCTGCAACTAGAGAAAGCCCACGCACAGCAAAGAAGAGCCAACACGGCCAAAAATAAATAACAAATAAATAAATTTAAGGGGGGAAAAAGAAAGCAAGCCAATTTATACCACCAAACCCCAGAAAGTTTCAGAAATGGAGGTAGCAGGATTCTCTGCAAGTCAATCTGAGAGCTGGGCTAAAACCCGGAGGACTCAATAATGGTGTGCAGAGCGGGTAGACAGACCCCCAGACTCCTTCCTCCAACCCTTGCATGTGGTGGTCACCCCTCTAGAGAGAGAAACCAGAGAGGGATAGACTCAAAGACACTCGGTGTGCACTGAAGGACACTCGTGGATGCACAGTGAAAGTGGGGGGAGGCAATTAATTAAAAATAAGGCGATGGAGTGAAAGGTGGCAGCTTGAGCAGTGAGAGTCCAGTACTCTCCCCTGAATACTGGCAACCAGGGGCACACCCCAAAGGCAGGAGACTTTCGAAAGAACTTGGCCAGCATGAGAGAATGATAGACAAGTGCTGACATTTAGAGATCTCCCAAAGAAAGGCTGGTGTCCCCATCACTCTAGGCCCACACGCAGATCCTCCCATCAGCTTTTTTGTAACTCACTAGAAAACCAAGATAGAAGAGATCAGAAGAGAGTCTCTAACATGATAAATCAAAAGCCAAATAGGGGGAAAAGTAGACACTTGAAAGAAACAGATAATTCAAGGAGCAGAATAAAACAAAAAAGAAAACTGTAATGAATATGAATAAGAACATAACAATTTTCCAAGAGATCCAATATCTGACTAATAGTTCTACAATGAAGATTTCCCAGAAACCAAGAAATACTTTTCTGTATTGAACAAATCCAACCGGTAGCAACCCTTCCCACACCTCCACAAAAATAAAACAAAGGTGGGGAGGGGGGGTGAGATGTCCAAGCTCATCATTATGGAATTTCAATATCATAAGGATTTTAAGTAGCCTAAATGTTGAGAGAAGAAGAGAGAGAGAGCAAGAGTGAAAAGTCATATACAAAGGATTTGGGATCAGAATGAAACTAAAAAGCAGTAGAGGGCTTCCCTGCTTGGCGCAGTGGTTGAGAGTCCGCCTGCCGATGTAAGGGACACAGGTTCATGCCCCGGTCAGGGAAGATCCTACATGCCGTGGAGCAGCTGGACCCGTGAGCCATGGCTGCTGAGCCTGTGCGTCCGGAGCCTGTGCTCCGCAACGGGAGAGGCCACAGCAGTGAGAGGCCCACGTACCAAAAAAAAAAAGAAAAAGCAGTAGAGTCATTAATGCCTTCAAAACCTAAGGGAAAATGATTTCCTGCTTAGAATTCTATACCCAGCCAAACTATGAATGAAGAGTGTGCTTTGTGACCACCTAGAGGGACGGGATAGGGAGGGTAGGAGGGAGACGCAAGAGGGAGGGGATATGGGGGTATATGTATATGTATAGCTGATTCACTTTGTTATACAGCAGCAACTAACACAACAATGTAAAGCAATTATACTCCAATAAAGATGCTAAAAAAAAAAAAGTGAGAGTAGAATAAAACCATCAGACTTGAAAGGTATCAAAGCCTGCCTTTCTGCTGCTTCCATATTGGATGGAATATAAGTTATCAAAGCTTAAGAAAAAAACAGGAAAGACAAAGACATGGGATCCAGAAAACAGATTACATACAAGAGTGAGTTAAAGGGAATTCCAGGATGAGAGAGAAGGGAAGGCTCAGGATGACAGGTTGTGGCAGACCAAGAGACAAGTCAGTCCACAGTGGAGCAGGACAGGGGGCTCTAGCAGGGAAGGCTCCAAGTGAAAGCGAACTGAAGTTTATCTGATTTGTTTGACAATATAGAGAGGAGCTTAATGCTTCTGTTGGAAAGTTTGAGACTTCCTTTTCTAGGCAAAACTAGGAAGTCAAGCAAACAAAGTGAGTATGAATTCCAAAGCAAATTCAAGTCATATAACAAAGGGCATGGAATCTTAGAATACTTTGTAAGTATTGTCGATAGAAAATACTGTTTACATTCATTAAAATGTAAGCACTGAATATTTAAACAAAAATTGGGAGGATGAGAGGAGCACAATGTGAGAGCGTGGACGGGTATAGGAGCTAAACCACACCCTTTAATCACTAGATAGTGTGTATTTTAAAAATTAAACAATAACATCATAAGCATCCTATTTAGAAATCTGGAGAGAAATAACTGAGAAGCAACTAAAGTAGCAGCTTTAGGAATGACATAGGGTTGGGAAGGGGATTGCTGTTTTTCATTATAGACCTTGTAGTTCTATTTGACTTTTTATATTATACACATGTATTTAATGTAACTCCTCATACATTACTTTGTATTGAATAAGAACTCAATGAACGTGGGTTGCTATTATCACATCCTAGACTTAAAACTGGACAATGGAGATACCATGGCTTGCCTAAAACTTTCTCCTCCCAAAATAACCAGAAGCAGAACTAGGACCTCTTTATTCAAAGCATTTTTTAAATCGATCTTTATTGGAGTGTAATTGCTTCACAATACTGTTAGTTTCTGTTGTACAACAAAGTGAATCAGCCATATGCATACATATATCCCCATATCCCCTCCCACTTGAGCCTCCCTCCCACCCTCCCTATCCCACCCCTCTAGGTCATCTCAAAGCACTGAGCTGATCTCCCTGTGCTATGCTGCTGCTTCCCACTAGCTAACTATTTTACATCTGGTAGTGTATGTATGTTGCTGCTACTCTCACTTCGCCCCAGCTTCCCCCTCCCCCTCCCCGTGTCCTTAAGTCCATGCTCTCTGTCTACGTGGTCCATCAGTACCATTTTTTTTTTTTTTTTAGATTCCATATATATGCGTTAGCATACAGTATTTGTTTTTCTCTTTCTGGCTTACTTCACTGTGTATGACAGACTCTTGGTCCATCCACCTCACTACAAATACCTCAATTTCATTTCTTTTTATGGCTGAGTGATATTCCATGGTATATATGTGCCACATCTTCTTTATCCATTCATCTGTCGATGGACATTTAGGTTGCTTACAAGGCACCCTCTGTGCCAGACTCGGGGATGAACTAGTCCCAGTCTACGAGTTTGCAGTCTGGTCGGGTTGGGAAGGAGCAAGTATATACGTAACAACTTCACAAATACACCCTGGTAAGTGCCATGTAACAAGCTTCCAATAGCCATGAAGCCAGGCTTTAACCAAGATGACCCTCTCCATGTCACACTCTTCATGCCAGAGTGGGTCGTAAGTATTGAGGGCTCTCCACCGCAGATGCTAAATTTTAATACATGAGAGTTTAGGCTCTAGAGGTAATATATGCACTTCATCACATTTCTCTTTTTTATTTTCAACTTTTAGAGGAAAGCCTGTATTCATATTATAAAATGTACCACAGCAATCAATAGGACCATTCCAGTAGCTTTGGTCATGGACTCCTTAGCTGTTTTTACTTCAGTCAATTTTTTCATCAAGTTCGGTTCTCTTGAAGCATTACCAGCATGCTTCTGGTGCCTTCCTGACTAACTCATGACCAAACAACTCCAAAGAATCAAAGAGCTTTGGTCAAGAGAGCTAGGGCGTCCCTCTTCCCCTTTTACTACCACTGGTGTCTTCTCTGGAGCTGGACATGCTGCACAAGTCCACAGAACAGCAGTGTTGAGGGCCATAAAAGAGTCTTTCCTGAAAATAAAATAATAAAAAAAATCGAGCTCAGCTGGATTCTGATTTAATAGTATCTGGCAAGCTAACTATATTATTTTTGAACACACAGACATAAATTTGATATGAATAATAAAACTGAAGTATAACATGGACAAAGGAAATATAAAATTCACCTAATCTTCAAAAGAAATTCTATACTTGAATAATTAACCATGCTCTATTTATAAAACTAGAATAATTGAAAACAGGATTTTCAGTTGATTCATATAGCCTCTGAAATATTTATTATTGCAAGTCGAAAAGATCTGTCTGGGGTTTGTCACTGAAAATGTCTAAACGCAGTGTCCAGATGTTTATTTAAGTTGCTCCCACAGAGTTCTAATGTCAATAACAGGGGTTATCAGAGATCATCGCTGTGTATCTTCCTTGACTAATATTCTCATTTCTTCTGCATCTTTGATGTTTTCTTTCATTAAAATTCCTGGCCCATATCCACAAAAATCTGCTGGGCTTGCATTAAAAATTAGTTGGCTGTCCTGACATATGATGATGCCCCATGTCTCCACAAAGATAATATTTATCAGCAGCTATCATTTTGGCATTACAATCAGCAGCATAGAGTCAATTTCAGAGAATGAAAAAGAACACAGAATCCAGATTTTAGAATGCCTAACTTGCAGATTCCAACTTCCTGCCTATTCTTTTTTCCCTAATGTTAGATAAGGCAAAATTAGAACAAGCAATGGGATTTCTCACCATGAACCATGTGCATTCCGTTCCTCTCCTTCGGTCTCTCATACCCTGTCTTTTGAAAACCTAAAGTAAGATGACTTTAAAATAAAGGAAAACAGACTCTCTGTCAAAACTCACTTCCTACAGTTTCTTCAGAAAAAGACACCTGGGAGAACATTTTAAAGACATAATGATGGCCTTTCCCTTCGTGTGAAAGTGGCAGAAGACAAAATGAGTCTATTTTTGAGCTGATCAGATGGGGATTTTGTTTTTCATCAGCTGTACAAAAGAAACAACTTCTACAAGTTCCTCCTTCCCCAAACTAACCGAATTTTACCCAAATTGTTAAAGCACCTAGAACCCAAAGAAAGGAGGCATGAGTAAACGAAGTCTATGTGAGCATTCCAAAAAAATCTTGTGCATCCGAAGCCTCGTTCAAGCCTCTGGTAGGATCCAGTGGACAGTTAAGACCAGCGTGAGGTTAACACTACTTACCCACGGCTGTTCACTATATTAATTTAAAAGAATTAAATCTGATTTGACCTCCAGTTCAACATGGAGAAAATATTTGGCACTGGTGTGAAAAATTACTAATGATATTAAACAGTGCCCTCTGGAAGGTAGGAAATCACTCCTGAGAACTGCAGACAGATTAATTAGAAGGTCTTATCTGTGGAAAAATCGCCATTTACACTGTTTATTTGATTAAATCATGAGATTCATGAACTCATGTAATACAGCCAGAGAGGTACCTTCCTAACACAAAGTAGGCACTCAATAAATGTTTGTTGGCTTTTCAATGAACAACTAGTCTAACATTTCTTTATTAATAGGTATTACATAAAATTGGATCTCAGGGTAAATACATTTGGGAAATGCTGAGTTAAATAAGGTTAAACAGGCTTTTTACTCTAGGATCTATCAAAAACTTTAATATGCTAAGGTGATTTTGAATTCCCATGGGATAGTGAGCAAGGAGGGAGAGGTTATGCTGCATTTCCCAAACTCATTTGATCACCAAATTGCCTTTTTCTGAGGATTTCTGTTTTGAGACACATTTTTAAAAGACTACCCAGGTCCAATGATTTCATTTTAGAAACTGGACAGTTCAAATCCCTAGCAGTTAAGTGACTTGACCAAGCACTCAATTTATTAATAGCGAAGCAGGAACTCTCTCCCCTCCCACTCTCACCTCCCCATCTGCGCTATCCCTGCCACCCAATATATCTTGATATGACAGCCTACGACTCTTCCTCAGAGCTCTTTTATTGCTGTCCTGCTAATACATTTATTTTTGCTTTAATTGGAGCCCAAAGAGAAGAGAACACCCTTATTATAAACCCAAAAGTTGAGATAATGCAGCATTACCTGGTGATGTACTAACAATAATTTAAGCAAGATGTGGTCTCTTTTGAGTGGACGAGCATAAAGGGAGCAGTTAACACTTTTTCTGGAGGGAGGGTGAGTAGACTTCATGCTTCCATAGCACCCTTCCATCACACTTCGCACATAGGTAATTGTTGGTATTCCCCACTAGACTGTTAATTACAAGGAGACAAAAAATTAGTCCTAAAGTCTGTCAGTGCCTAGTAGGTAATAGGTGTTAGTGAACATCAGCTGAATAAATGAAGGAAGGAAGGAATGACTAATGGGACAAACCAACTAGCTATTGTCTTAAAGAGCTTCTCAGCTCTTCGAAGGAAAGAATGGCGAAACATCCCTCTGCCCACCAGCACCAGAAGACACCAAGAGAAAACTGTCTATTTCCAAAGAAGGTCAAGGCAAGAACAAAGGGGCTGCCAGAGGAGGCCAGGCAGGATGGTCTCCAAGGGGCCTCTTGGAGTGCAGTTTGCCTCTGTGATTTCACAAAAAGAGTTACCAAAACAGTGTGATCAGTAACCACTTAGATCAAAGTTAGCAAACTAATTTTGTGTCTTGTGTTGCCCATGCTATTAAAGTATAGAATTTAGTTGAGGAACGGGGGCACATAAAAGGGATGTGTATCTGATGTACCCAAAGTGAATAGTAATAATCTGTGGCAAGTTACCTTGTTGGGAAGCTAACTTGGCCTGAAAATCTGGAAATGGGTAAGGACTGTACTTGGAACATTTCTCAGTGCATAATTCAGGCCGAGCCCTCTAGCGGTAGAAGTCCACAGTATTGTTCTTAAAAAGGGCCCTCTGAGTGAGGAGGGTTGCTTATGGAAATTTCTGGATGGCCAATGTCTCTTCCGAGTCCCAGATTGTGTCAATGTGAATTTTATCTCACATTTTTAAATGAAGGAAAAAAGTCCTTTTAACACGAATAATTTGCACAGTGCTTCTGTATGCAAATTCTTCTGGAAAAATGCATGGGTCCAGTCTCAGGAGCTCTTCCATTTGGGCGCTGGACATGCCAAGCCAAAATTCTTGAAAAACAGATGTGGTTAAGAGCATGTAAGCAATCTGCATATCATCTGTGCTATTCTCAATTAAGGGGCCAATATTAGGGTAGGAAGTTTTATCTTTATTCTTAAAAATCAGTATAGTGCAAAGGGAGCAAGCAGTAACACACAGAGACACACACCCCTGAACTCAACCCAGGTATGTGTTTCTGGGATGCAGAGAGGGGGCAGTTCCACGGGAAGGAATGTGGCAGGACCCCCTGATGAAAAAGCCCATCTGGGACTTGAGAAATCTGGATTCAATTCTTGGCTCCGTCTCTAGCTCACCACATAATTAAGAGGGCAAATCGGCTAATCTCTCTGTCCTTCACTTTGTCCTCTTTAAAACGATAGTGTCTGGCCTCTCCCCACATCTCAGGAATGCCTTGTCAGCAGATGCTGGGAGTGGGGCCTGTGGAGCCAATTAGCTGTAGGCAGCGGGGACCTGTACCCAGCCCCAGCTGCCCCTCCTGCCCCAGCCTGTCTAGCAAATTAATGTCTTTGGTCACACGGAGTCAGCCTGTGAGAGTGTGAATGAATTTCAGACCACTAAGAGCTCTTCCCTTCAGATGACAAGGCAAAATAACATTTCTTTTGTGAAGCACAGATTTTGTTTCACTGCATAAAAATACTATCTGTGTCATGAAAAGAAGACTGGATTAGGCATATACAGAGAGGGGACCTTTTCCAGACAGAGGGGTGTTCTAGGTTCTGATTTGACAGCTATGCGACCTTGAACACACCCCCTATAATAATAGTTACTTGTTTCCTGGGTGCTTACAATATGCTGGGCAACATACAAGTATAAACTCATGAATACGTGTGCTTGGCATATATACAGTAAGTGCTCAGTAAACGTTAGCTGCTAGTACTGTCATCTAATTTTGTATCCCAGCAACCTTATGAGATAGGTCTTATTGTTATTCCTATTATATAGATGGGAAGACTGAAGGACAGAGCAGCAGCTGCTATAATGCATTGTCCAGATAGTTTTTCAGGAATGAAGAACATATTCCCCGGGCTGCTGGGAGTGCTTTTCAGACAAGGGCCTCTAAGGGGACTGCCCCTGTTGCAGCACAGTGGCTCACCCAGGGCCAGGCTTCCTTCCAGCCTACATCCAGTGACTGATCATACATGGTAAAAAGCTCTGGCCTCCCGTATTCGTTACCTAGGGCTGCCGTAACAAATTACTACAAACTAGGTGACTTAAAACAGTGGAAGTTTATTCTCTCACAGTTCTGGAGGCAGGAATCCTGAAATCAAGGTGGTGTCAGCAGGTTGGTTCCTGCTGCAGGCTCTGAGGGAGTCTGTTCCAGGTCTCTCTCCTAGCTTCTGCTGGCTGCAGGCAATCTGCGGCATTCCTTGGCTTGTAGATGCATCGCTCCAATTTCTGACTCTGTTTTCACCTGGCCTTCTCCCCTGTATGTCTGAGTGCTGAATCTCCCCCTCTTTTCTCTTATGAGGATGCTGGCCATCGGATTTGGGGCTCACCCTAAATGCAGGATGACCTCATCTCAAGATTCTTAATTGCATTTGTAAATCAGGTCACAGGTCCCGAGGGATAGAACTTGGATATATCGTTTTGTGGCCACTACTCAACCCTCTAGATCCCAGATAGGGAAACTGCTCTGCAGGGCCATCCAAGCTCCCAGCTCCCTGGGAGGTCACCTGAGGCCTTTGGTGAGGTGAGATCTCAGCACCTGCCAGCTTCTCCCACACCTGACCCTGCATCCTTCTCTTCCCTTCCACAGATACTTCTTTCAGGAGGCTCCCTAATCGATGTCCTGCACGCTAACCTCCATCTCAGCATCTGCAGCAACAGTGTTCATTTCAAAGTCTCCCCAAACTTCAATCTGTGACTCATATTTTTTTTTAAATGCTTTTGAACTCAAATCCAGCTCTGCATTATCCCATGAATTCCTCTGGCCAGATATTAACCACCTTCGCACAGTTTCCCAGACGTTCTGAATTCTCTTGCCTCCTGGCCTTTGCTAATGCTGCATCTAACTGTCTCCCCAACCCACCAGTCCACACCCCACCCATGGGTCAAAGCCTAGTTCAAATTCCCTCCTCACAGTCTTTCTGGCCCCCATGCCTGAAAGGTCCTTGGTCTTTCTTAGTCACTTAGCCCTGTATACTTTGGATAAGAATTATTTATGTGTGTGTCAGCTCTACAAGATCCGTGAGGGCAGGATTTGTGTCCACTTTGAGGCTGCTACCTGTCAAGCCTGCCTCTGCCCACCCTCTGTTGTTCTTCCCAGGCTTCTGTCACTGGTCCTTTCTCTTCCTGCTCTGTGCTCTTCCTGGGCATCGAATCTATGGTCTCCAACCACCTTCTCTATATGGAGGGGCCTCATCCTTGGTCTCCAGTCCCAACCTATCTCTCGAGGGTTAGGCTTGCTTTTCCAGCGGCCCACTAGGCATGTCTGTAAGGATCCCCACAGGTAATAGATCATCCCTGGTCTCTTCCTGGAAACCAATTCCTCCATCCTGGCTCCCAACCTTAGGAACCACGATGTACCAGAACAACCTCCATCACTGAAGGGAAGTCTAGTTCTTTCTCTTTGGATGCTGCTGCCTCTGTGATGTGTAAAATTAGGATCACTTCTGGGAACAGAGAGCCAAGTCGTGCCCCATGGGTGGGCTCCAGGTGGGCAGCCTGGCTCTTCTGTTCTCTTCTACAAAGCAGTGACTCCACGGGTGGGGTGTGGAGCACAGCTCTCCTCAGAGGAACCGGCTGGATGCAGGAAGAACAACAGCTAACGCTGTAAACTTAGGACTATCTCATCTTCACCACAGGCCTATGATGGTGGCACTATTCTTATTATTCCCCCTTTTCAGATGAAGAGGCTTAGAGCCGTTAAGTAATGTTACACTGGGAGTACCTGGCGGGTCTGAGTGGCTGACTCAGGCTGGTGTCTAAGTGCCGGGCAGCCCTCTGGGGAGGTGGTGGCTGTAGAATGTGGAATCCAAGACCTGGACGGGAATGAGCCAGAGAAGAGCTATCGCCTGGATTGTGCTCATGCTTTTGGCCCTCTGTCTCCCCCGTCATCTCTTCTCATTAAGGAAAATATCTGTGAAAGACACAGCCTGTCACAGCACTGCTGTCGAGACCAAGCATTGCTGTCCACCCTAGCGATGTTAGGCTTGGTGACATCATCTTGCTTATTCCCCCGCCCCATCCTCGCCAGCCCTCCAGGAAAGCCAGGCACTGGCTGCCTGGAATTCAAGCAAACAGAGCGAATAGGCAAGGCAGCATGGGAAATTAAAAAGGGCACTTGACTTGGAGAGAAACAGATGCAGGTCTTAATAGTGCATGACCTTGAGAAAGCCACTCCCTCGCTGACCCTTCGTTTTCTTCCCTGGAAAATGCTGGAATGATAATACCTCCCTCCCAGGATACGTAGGAGAAGCAAGAGAGACCACAGATGTGAAGCCCTGTCCTAAACAGCACGTGGCCCCAGGGGTGTTGGCATCATGATCACACACGGGAGTGAGGGGGCCCTCAGCCTCGTGCAGAGGGCGGCTCTCAAGCCCCCCTTCCTCCTCCATCTACTCATTTTCTCCTCTCACTTCATTCATTCACTCTCTCATTCGGTTATCAAGATATTACTGAGTGCCCATGATGTCTGGCATTGTTCTAGGCCCCTGGGGAGGTAGCAATAAACAAAACAAATAAAAATCCCTAACCTCATACTCTAGTGGGGGAAGTCAGGCCACAAACAAACAGGAAAACATACAATTCTGTGGAGAAAAATAAAGCAGCTAAGGGAGGTTATTTTATATCCATTGGCATCCGTGACCAGGAGACATTTGGGTAGATACTTGTAGGAAATGAGGAGCCAGGCCCACTGGTGTCTCAGGGAAGAACATTCAAGGCCGAGAGAACAGCTGTGCAAAGGCTCTTAGGTGGGAGCACTCTGCACACATTAGGGCAACAGCAAGGAGGCCCAGGTGCCTGGGTGCCCCTGTCAGATACCGAGCGCAGGGTCATGTGGGATCGTGTAGGTCATCAAAAGGAATTTTGCTTTTATTCTGAGTGAGGTGGGAGCCACCAGAGGGCTTGGGGCAGAAAAATGACTTGATCTGATGATGACTTTAAAAACTCACGCTGGCTGCTGTGTTGTGACACCTCTGTGACGTGGACAAGGGCAGAAGCAGGGACAGGAAGTAGGAGCCCCCAGCAACAATCAGGCAACAGGGCACGGTAGCTCACTGGACAACCAGATCCCATTTTCCTCAAGATTTGTGTTATAAGACATAACATTTTGGGAGTTGCTAACCTGTTCCAACTCCCTCATTTTAGAAACTGGAACACTCAAGTCCCAAAAAGTTAAGTGACTTGGCCAAGAATATTCATTGTGTTAATAGCAAAGCTGCCACCACCACCATCGGCATACTCTGATCCCTAGTCTGAGAGTCCAGGACTTGCCCAGAGCACTCTTGTTGCAGCTGATCATGAGTCTGCAATTCAGAGCTGGAGATAAGAGCTTGGGAGTCATGATGTATCAACAGGATGTAAAACCACAGGTGGGATGAGGTCACCAAAGGAGTGAGCAAAGGTGGAGAAGGGGTTCAAGGAGAGAACCCTGGACATTTCAGTGTTTCGTGACTTGTGCTGAGTTGGCAACATGAAGGCCCCTGGTGGCCTTGACAAAAGCTTTTTTGGGTGAACTTTGGGAGCAAACACTTGATGGGAGTGGGTTCAAGACAAAATGGGAGGAGAGGAGCTGAAGACAGTAAGACAGACCACTCTTCCACGTAATGCTTCCTTGCTGCCCCTTGACTGTTCAGGGTCCATCCAGGCCTCTTTCTCGTCCTTGTCCTTCTCCTACATTTTCCATTTCCTCTCTTCCCTCCCTCAAAACTTGTCTCCCATTCCCTTAAGCCCTATTCTTCTCCAAGAAAAAGTCATCTAATAACTGGACATCCACTGAGAGATTAATTAATGAGTTTATTGATGTTTTGCTATCTTCAAGATAATATGTATTCTAACTATCTGACAGATAGTTTTTTTCCCCCCCGAGGAAATCATGGCAGCCATAGATTGGAGGAGGGAAAAGACCCCGAACCATGAACACCATACTGTACCCCTGTCCATCATTATCCAGTACCTACTAAATTTAGCTGGCCCCCTGCTATAGTCACAGGCGTTTCATTATAGTTTCAGAAGGTGGTACAAAACAGATCTCACAGAGGGCTGGTGAGAGGTTTGATGAGCCAGTGACAGTCAACCTTCTGACCACCAGAGGAAGAGGAGTATGAGAGTGGAGACATTCAAAACAGACCAAGTCAGGCGGTGAAAAGGAAAAATAGGGTCACACATATAAATAATGAGAAGTACATTATCTATTTTTAGTTTATTTTTTATACATTATCCACTTTTATTTCAAGAAAATTGTAGTCATTGACCCTAGTCACCATAGTTAAGACTACCTAAGGAAATTTAACATTTCTATAGTTTTAGAAAATAGATTTCTGGCACTGTGCTTTTTCTATAATTTTATACAAATGTGCTAAGGAATTAATTATAAGTAGAATCCACAATAGGCCAAGAGCATGGATGGGGCAGAAAGAGTTGGCTCTGTCAGAAGCAGCTGCATAACCTTCTCCGTGCTTCTCTGTGCCTCAATTTCCCCATGTATAAGATGTGGAAAAATAATACCTAATCTTCCTTCCTTCCCTAAGAACTAAAGATGCTAATATGAGGTAAGATTTGCCTTCTATTGCCAGTTACAGTTTCCTAATGTGCTTCATTTTGACCCTGCTAAATGTAGCTGAAGGGGAGAAGAAATCTTTATTAAAAATCTAAGTAATCAAGGGACTTCCCTGGCGGTCCAGTGTTTAAGACTCCACATTGCCACTTCAGGGGGTACGGGTTCGATCTCTGATTGAGGAACTAAGATTCCACATGCTGCATGGCATGGCCAAAAAAACAAAACAAAACAAACAAACAAATATATATATATAGAACAGCTATTTAACTCAATACAAATATATGTGGTACTGATTAAGAGAACTGATGTATTTACTAGCAATATTTTCAGACAGAGTTTATAAGTACCAAGCTGAGTCTCCATCTTTCAAAGAGCTTTTCTGTATGCTCCAATGACCTGATTTACAACTCTCATTCTTTTGCTTTAATAATGTGAAGTTTTTCCATACAAAGCTGGGTCTCTCCTTAGTTCAATGTCCTAATTTCCCCTTGTCAAAATAGCTTTTTTTAGGGAGTCTCTATTGTTTTCCGTTAATTTTAACACTAAATTAAAAGCTTCATCTGGTGGTGATTTTAAAACATTTTACTTCAGATGCCAAAAGGTACCTCCTAAACTACTTCAATCATAATTGTTACCATCGTTACAATAAGGTTTTCATATAGAATCTCTTTTAGACCTCAAAGTGTTCTATAAAGACCACACTTTGAAATTTTGTTCTCTCAAAACATACCCCATACATTAGATAAGGGGTCACTGACCCCATCTTACAGACTAAAGAGTCAGGAGAGTATAGAACTTCCCACTGGATTCAAAGGAAATAGTGGCATTTAAATCCTAAATCTAATAATCTAATGCTATTCCAGTGGCTTACCCTCTTTTTTGCCTTTTTTTAATTCCAAGTTTTCTAAAATCATCTGGGACGTAATAGATCATATTTAATTGTTCAGGCTTTTATGCTGTGCTTTCAGAATCGCTTCTGATTTGTGGTCTGGCTCTAGTTCAGTATTATCCAACACGAGGTTTATTTCATCGGCCCTGTATCAAAGCTTCCTCACTTTAGCCAGAAATTAAAATAATAGCTTTAAGTTTCCCCTCCCTGTCAAAGAGCTAATCAATAACACAATTTGCCATATTTTGTAGATGACTCTATATGCTCCTCATAAAAGCGGGATGTGGAACCCTTTCATTTATTTAGCATAGGCACTCTCAACTTTTCCTACACAAAGACAGAATCATTTTTTTTCTAACAATTTTACTTCCTTTTAGTGTTATAAATTGTCACAAAGCCTGCAAATTGTCAACCGCAAGATTTACTGGGTTCTCTGAAGAAAGCCCGTGATACCGGATGTCACTTACACTGGCATCTCTTCTCCTAAAAATATTTATGCAGTCAACTACGGTACCAAATGAGGAGGGAGGGGTCAAGATACCAGCAGTGGCCAAAATGGTCACACAGTTGTAAGATGCTGAAAAATAAAACATTCCAGGTACAAAACTTATCAGAAGAAAAAAAACTCTTTTGCAGTGTAAGTCATAGAGACAGGACAAATACCGCCAGAGTAACCTGAGCTCTTGCTTAGTGGTAGCACTTTTTAAAGCCCACACGAGACCTTGATTTGTGGTATCCATGGGTCCAGCGCCTAGAAATCTCAAGTGCTGGGTTCTTTTCTTCGCTGCTCTTAGTGCCCTTGAGCAAATGACTTCAATCCCTGTTACAGGAAACAGGGATAATCCCACAAGCTATCTACCTACACCTTGACTCACAGCTCCTGGCCCCCCAGAGAATGCAATGTGGATTAGAGCCAGGTCCTATGAAAATGAAAATTACCTTATAGATAACTATTACGTAATGAGATTAATCCTCAGAACCTCTTCCACAGATCCGGTAAAGCCCCAAATTTTAGCACTTTACTTTCTTCTCTTAACATAATCCCTTGAAAATTGAAGGTAAGAGTTCATGACTGCAGATTCAGTCTAGTTTTCCTGTCTAAACACAACTTTAATATTTTTTAAAAAATTCTTTCATACTTGCTAACTCTTCTCAATCAAAACTACACAATACTTTAGTTATCTACACTAAAACAGCATTGTGAATTTTCTATTTAACTTGTATAGACTAATAATAGTCATCCTAGTTGAAAGAGTTAGTTTATAAATGGCAAGTGTCCAACTCTCCTAAGTCTCAAAATACAGAAATAAAAAGTTAATTAATATCAGAATATCAAGCAGTTTTTTGAAAATGGAGATTTGTACTACCAAGGATATATATATATATATAGACATATATATATATAGACATATTTATATAGAGAGAGACATATATATATATATAGACACACACACATATATATATATATAGAGAGAGAGAGAGACATAGACATGTTGTTTTATTTTGTGGAACATGGCAAGCTGATTCTAAAATTTATTTAAACTTAAAAATGCAAAGGGCCAAAAATAGCCAACACACTCTTGAATAGGATGGCAGGCTTTACTCCAGCATTATCATAAAGCTATCATAAATAAAGTAGTGTAATATTAGCCCAAATAGATTAATGGAATGGAGAAAGAGAGAGGACCCAGAAAGGACCAGAGGCTTATACAGATGCTTGATGAATGGCAGAAGGGCACTGCATAGTGCCAGGACCAGCAGCTATACAAAAGACCCTTCCTCACACAGTCACAAATACATCCCAGGGGGAAATCAAAACATAACATAGTAAGAATGGAAAATTATAAAGCATTTTTTAAATGAAAAGGTTTTAAAAGATAATATTTTCATGACTTAAAGATAGGAAAATATTCCTTAAAAAAAAGATACAAAAGACACCAAACATAAAAGAAGAATAGATTTGCCATTAAAATGAAGAATTTTTATTCATCAAAAAACCATGACGAGAATGAAAAATAATCAGAGAAGGAGAAAATATTTACAACAGATGTAACTCAATAATGATTAGTACCAAGAATATATACAAATCAATGAGTAAAAGACAGCTGACATGAACACAACAGAGACAAGTTTTGAATGGGCACTTTTCAAAAGAAGAATTGCAGTGACCAATGAACATAGGCAGATGCTCAAATTTGTTTCTAATTAGAGAAATGCAAAATAAAACCACAATGAATGTCTCAACATCACACTGGCCAAAGTTAAAGTCTGGCAATATCAAGTGTTGGTGAACTGGCCTCATACACAGCAGGGGAAAAGGAGAGGGATATTAAATGTTAAAGATATGCCTACCTCATAATCCAGCAATTAAACTCCTAGGTAAATGCCCTACAGAAATGTGTTTATGCGCACAAAGATGCTCGTTGCAGCATTGCTTATAATAGCCAAAAACTGAAATCACTATAGAAGTGTCCATCACAGTAAAATAAAGTGGTACTAAGGAAATGGCACATCATACAGTAATGAAAATGAATAAATCACACCAACACGCGATGTGAATTATATAAGCAATGTTGAGTGAAAGATACCAGACACAACATACATTGTGATTCCATTTTTATATGTCAAAAGTAGGCAAAACAAACTAATCATATTGTTGCACACATAACCAGTAAAACTATTTTCTAAAAGGGGAGTATTGCCATAAAGTCAGAATAGTAGTTACCTCTGGGAGACAAAGGCAAGGCTAGAGGGGACACACAGGGAGATTTTGGAGTGCTGGCAGTGGCTTTTCTGCATCTGGTTTGTGATTACATAGCTGTTGCCTTCACCCATTAAACTGCATATCTGTTCTATGTACATATCTGTTTTATGTACTTTTCTGTATATTTCACAAAATTTAAAAGAATGAGAGAGAACTTGTACTATGAAATATTAACAGTGATTAGAGCCATAATTACTAAAATAGTGTGGAAAACTAGAAGGGCCAGAAATAGGTCAAAGACACAAAAACAGAGGAATTTAATATTCTATACCAGTACAGTGAAAATTTTTTTTAAATTAAACCTCATCTCATACAATATTCCCAAACAAATTTGAGATGGATTAAAAATTTCCTTCTGAGTTAAAAATAAGTATAAAAGTGATTTTTTTTAAAGTACTAAAAGAAAATAAGGATAAATCTGTAACCATCCTTGGGGTAGGGAAGGCAGGCTCTAGCACACCTGCAAAGGTAGACTCCTAAAGAAAACAACTTCTACACAGAAACACCATCAACTGTATTAAAAGGCAAGTAACACATGAAAACAGTAACAACACATGAAAACAAATGGACATCTTAATTCATAAAAAAACATATAAACCAATAAAAATGGCAAACTCTCCAAGAGAATATAGGAAAGATATGACTAAGCAATGGTTGAAACAATGAATGTAAATGGTCAATAAACGTGAAAAAACTCTCAACCTTCGTTTGTTATCAGAGAAACACACATTTTAAAGGTAGTCCTTTTCTGCAATTATTGGCAAATATCTTAAAATAGCAATTTGCAATTCTGGGAGTTTGATATATTGCTAGTGGGAATGTCAAAGGAAACAGTCTTTGTGAGGAGTAATGGATATCAAGTCTCAAAAACTTATACTTCCACCTAGCAATTCACTTCTAGAAAGGTACCTTTTGGAAATAAATCACTTTTATACAGATGTAATTATATTTTAACATGTTGATCTCATCACTGTTTTCAGGTTACATTATAATTAACAAATTGTGAAACAAGTTGATTTTATTTATTTTTTAGTTATTTCTGAAATTTACATTTTAAAGTAATAACTAGAATTATGACTTATAACATTATACCAAAACATACAAGATTTTTAGAAATTTCATGTAATGTCTGAAACATTTATATTAACATATTTCCATACAAATAAGCCAAAGAAAGTTTAGTATTAATTTTTTTGTTTGTTTTTGTTTTCTTATACTGCAGGTTCTTATTAGTCATCAATTTTATACACATCAGTGTATACATGTCAATCCCAATCGCCCAATTCAGCACAACACCACCATCCCCACCCTACTACGGTTTTCCCCCCTTGGTGTCCATACGTTTGTTCTCTACATCTGTGTCTCAATTTCTGCCCTGCATACTGGTTCATCTGTACCATTTTTCTAGGTTCCACATACATGCGTTAATGTACGATACTTGTTTTTCTCTTTATGACTTACTTCACTCTGTAGGACAGTCTATAGATCCATCCACCTCTCAATAAATAACTCAATTTTGTTCTTTTCTATGGCTGAGTAATATTCCATTGTACATATGTACCACAACTTCTTTATCCATTCATCTGTCAGTGGGCATTTAGGTTGCTTCCATGACCTGGCTATTGTAAATAGTGCTGCAATGAACATTGGGGTGCATGTGTCTTTTTGAATTATGATTTTCTATGGGTATATGCCCAGTAGTGGGATTGCTGGATCATATGGTAATTCTATTTTTAGTTTTTTAAGGAACCTCCATACTGTTCTCCATAGTGGCTCTATCAATTTACATTCCCTGTATCTTTGTCTGGTTTTGGTATCAGGGTGATGTTGGCCTCATAGAATGAGTTTGGGAGTGTTCCTTCCTCTGCAGTTTTTTGGAAGAGTTTGAGAAGGCTGGGTGTTAGCGCTTCTCTAAATGTTTGATAGAATTCATCTGGTACGCACTTGAGAAGAAAGTGTAATCTGCTGTTTTTGGATGGAATGTCCTATAAATATCAATTAAATTTATCTGGTCTATTGTGATTTAAAGCTCTGTTTCCTTATTTATTTTCATTTTGGATTATCTGTCCATTGGTGTAAGCGAGGTGTTGAAGTCCCTCATGTCTGAAGTGGGTCTCTTATAGACAGCATATAGATGGGTCTTCTTTTTATATCCATTCAGCAAGCCTGTGTCTTTTGAGCATTTAATCCATTCACGTTTAGGGTAATTATCAATATGTATGTTCCTATGACCATTTTCTTAATTGTTTGGGGTTTGTTTTTGTAGATCCTTTTCTTCTCTTGTGTTCCCCACTTAGAGAAGTTCCTTTAGCATTTGTTGTAGAGCTGGTTT